>NW_004524587.1:14939926-14943216 GCF_000260255.1 Octodon degus
GAGAGAGAGAGAGAGGTGTGTGTGTGCGGCCAGCTCAGCCCACCAGGGGGCGGGGCTGGCTGGCATGTGGTGCTGGGGGATTGAACCGCAGTCCCTGATGCCTTGCCAAGCTAGTTCCAAGTAGGTGCTTTAGACCACTGAGCCATCTCTCCAGCCCTGAAACTTTCACTCTAGGATTGTTTTTTGTTTGGTTTTCTTTCCTCTTTCTTCTTCCTATTTCACACCTTTCTATGCATTTTCTTTCTTTCTTTTTTTGCGGTACCAGGGATTGAACTCAGGACCCTGCACTTCCCAGGCAAGCGCTTATTCTACTGAGCTATCTCCCTGGCCCTTCTATAGCATTTTCAGATTAGAACTAGGATAAGGGAATCTCTCTGCAGAACCTCCAAATTGTCCTTGTCCTGGCCAGTTTTGTGTTCCTGATTTGTGCAGTCTGACTTTCCCATATTTTGGCTCCGAGTGTCTAGGAACTCATGATGATGAAGACCTTCAGTGCCCAGCACTGTTTTAGTCCTGCCTCTCTGTCTCTTTCTAGCAGAGGAAGAAGAAAGAAGAGCCATACCATGTCGTTAGGGATCGGCGGGCCAGCCTCCTTCAGGTCGCTCTCTCTCCTGTGGAAAGCTTTGGGTGCATCTTCAGGATGCGAGCGACACCGCTGCTGAGCAGGAGCAGGAACAACCAGAGACAGAAGCAAGTCTCGTGCAGGACCTGCCAGAGATTCAGGTTGGGCACACAGGCCAATTTTAAACACTAAAACACAGGCTTCCTAGTGAGTAACTACCAGCTAATTATGTCATTTTTACAAGAATGTATTAAATGGATAGAAATAGTATTCATGAGGGATGAGAAATTACACCCCCATCCTCTGTGGGAGAATAGCAGCAGCCTGTCCGGAGCGGGGTAGTCACAGCCACTGTTTACTGGCTCCAGGGGCTCACTTCCTACAAGACGAGAGCAACAGGTCAACATGGCAAGGAAAATAACTGGGCGGTAATATCTTTTCCTCTTTGTGCCTTTAGTGTTTTGATCTTGTTTGTTTGTCTGTCTCTGGTGCTGGGGATTGAATTTAGGGTCTCTCCCATGTTAGGAAACCTCCTGGCCCTTAGAGACTTTTTTTTTAAAACAAATTATTTTCTTCTAGTTCAAACAAATTTCTAGTTTTTACTTTAACTTTTACTAATAAGTAAAATTTCCTCAAATTCTTTTTCTATTAAAAACAAGTAAACAAGTGGCCAGGGAGATGGCTCAGTGGATAAGTGCTTCCCTGGCAAGCGCAAGGGTCTGAGTTCAATCTCCGGTTCCACAAAACAACAACAACAACAACAGCAACAACAACAAAACAAGTAAACACATAAAGCTGACATTTGAAAGACTACTTCCCCTCATGTTTCTAAAAAGTACTCCCTAGAGAGTCCAGGTCATGCATTTATCTGAGTGTTTCAAATATAACATTTCAACAGTCATCTCAGGACTCTGATGATTAAACATAATATCTGTCATATTCATTATTGGCACTGTCCCAAAGATCATAAACTCTTCTTGTAATTATCAGCATAAACATTCTTTATTACATGTGTGGTCATCTGTATCTTATCAAGGCTACACAAACACACACATAACAGGAGGGAACCAAACAATTCATACAAAAAATAGAGAAGACAAGTGTGATAAAGACGCAGATTTGTTAACAATGGTGACCGAGAAGGTTTGGTAAATGACAGGAAAGCAATTCTCCTTGCAAGTTAAGGGGACTATGTAGCTGTTAGGACATAAAGCAGAAGCGAGGTATAGTGGACTGGTGTGCGCCCACTCACCGAGAAACTTCTTGTTGAGGAGCAGGGAGCCGGAGCCACTCCAGTGCTTATCCACAAGCTCCAGGAGCTGTCTGAGGACAGTGGCCACGTGGGGGGTTCTGGCTGAGATTGGGGGACTGTGGTTTCCTGGCAAACCATGCGAACTACCCAGATCACTAGAGAGAGGCTCAAGAAAAAAAAAAAAAAACACAAAAAAATCAACCATTTGTCATTCTTACACAATAAAGGAAATAAGAACCCAGATATGTAAAGCATTATTTTTTTTTAAAGAAAAAGGAAAGATGAATTCATCTTTCAGTTTGGATGTGAAAAGTATATTATTTATACCCAAGGCATACATGTAAGCTATTCAAAGGTAATCTGAAAGGTAACAATATCTTCTACCATGATTTTTTTTGCAGGGATTTTCAGAGTACATTGAAAAATGTGCTATTTGACACCTATCTCTAGGGTTCAATAGGTAATATAGAAAGATTAGACTATGGAATATTTAAAAAATACTATATGTCATAAAGTAAAACTGGAAGTAATTTAATAAGAAATTATAGTCCATAATAAGCTTCCATTATATTAACATGTAACATTCCAAATGTAATGTTATTGTTAGACTCAGTACTATTTTTTTATTTAGGAAGAATCTTTTTTTTTTTAATTTTATTTATTTGTGTGTGTGTGTGTGTGTGTGTGTGTGTGTGTCCAGCTCAGCCCACCAGGGAGGTGGGGCTGGCTGGCATGTGGTGCTGGGGGATCGAACCGCAGTCCCTGTGCTTTGCTAAGCTTGTTGTAAGTAGGTGCTTGAGACCACTGAGCCATCTCACCAGCCCAGGAAGAATCTTATATTCATGTATATATAGATAAGATATAAATGTATAGCTAGATCTATATAGTAAAATTAACAATTGTTTTTATTTATCCTGACCTGATATTTATATAATTGTGAATTTTATTCTTTAAATCTATCTACTAATTTTTTTTTAAAATTTTATGTATCTGGTACAGGGTCTCACTACATGCAACTTGGATTCGTAGTGATCCTCCTGTTTCAGCCTCCCCAGCACTGGGATTAAAGGTGTGCACCACCATGTCCGTTTTCAGGGTTCCCATGGGGTGCCCAACGTTCTGAGGCAGCAAGGCATGTGGTACAGGGGATTGAACTCAGAACTTTGTACTTGCCAGGCAGGTGCTTAGACCGCTGAGCTATCTCCCCAGCCCTGTAATTTTAACTTCACAGTTATATTTGTCATTTGTGCCTCTGAAGTTAGTTGGTAAAAATTTAAATTTTGTTTTTGTTTGCTTTGTTTTGTTTTTTAAGACAGGGTCTTATTATGTGGGGTTCAGGCTGGCCTTGAACTTATTATGCATCCCAGGCTGGCCTCAAAGTTCGGTGAATTTCCTGTTTCCACCTCCTGAGTGCTGGGATTATAAGCACATACCACCATACCTGGCCCAAAATAATAATAATAATAATAATAATAA
>NW_004524587.1:14943822-14952045 GCF_000260255.1 Octodon degus
TATATATATATATATTAGTACAGGGTCTCAATACACAGATTGGACTCATAGTGATCCTTCTGTTTTCAGCCTCCCAAGCACTGGGATTACAGGCATGCACCACCACACCCAGTCTCAATCACTGTCTCATTGTGCCCTGGGGGTGGGCCCGGTACAACACGACGGGGATTGAACCTCGGTCCCTGTGCCTGCCTAAGCAGGTGCTTTAGTCCACAGAGCTATCTGGCCGGCCACATATTCATATTTACATAGCTCTTTCAAAGCTTTCTTTATAAAGAAAAATAACATGTAATACGAAGAAATGAGTAGACCTTAAGATACTCCAGAAAAGTAGACTGAAATTTTAACAATATAACATAATACAGAGGAAAACATTTCCTAGAATATCTTAGTAATATGACATTTCAAATATTCAAAGTGTTACCACTGACATATTAACCCACAGATTGTGTTTTTGTTTGATATAATTGGCATTTATGACTGAGAATGGACTAAAAGCTAAAGAAAATATTGCAAGACTGCCCCCCTTTGGCACACAAAAATTATAACCATCTTCTCTAAAGTTCTGAAAATTATATAGGAAGTATTTAAAGAGTTACAAGCAAAAAAAAAAAAAAAAAAAAAGAAAAAAAGAAAAGAAAAAAGAAAAGAAAATCACCAACCAAATAAAAACCAAAAACCAAACCAAACCAAAATAAAAACTCACCCACACAAACACACACAAGAAAACATCCAACAATAAAAAACAACTCTTGGAAAATTATCCCAAAGTGCAAAAAGCTTTTCAACATCTAAAAACATAAGTAACTAGAAATAATTCTTTTTGCCTAAATATCTTGGTTCCTTATAAGGTAGTGGTGGTGAGCGTATGACACATGTGCCACAGCTGTCTGTTTGTATAAATGAAATCCTTAAAAGTTTGTCCATCACTGTTATAGGATAATAAGTGCTCAAGTGATAAATGATTCATATGACAAAGGATCATGGGCCCTGAGGAGGGAGGCCTGAGAACCGTGGTTCCTCTAACACAGCAGGCTTCATGATAGTGGTAAGACCTGGAGAAAATTTAGCAAGCAAGAGGTCAGTAGAAAGCATTCTCTGTAACAAATGTATGCAAAGGCAGGGACAGAATTCATGAGCAAGAACTGATTTTTTTTTTTTTTTTTTTTTTTTTTTTGTGGAACCAGGGATTGAACTCGGGCCCTTGCGCTTGCCAGGGAAGCGCTTATTCCACTGAGCCATTTCCCCAGCCCCAAGAACTGATTAATACTTAAGTTTTCTTGTGTAAAAGCCATCACACAAAAATCATAATTTTGTAAAATGAGCTATTTTGCATACATGGGAATGGTTCTTAAATTTCTTTTTCATTTATCCTCTGAGCCACTTTCAGCTAAACATTTGTTAGAAAATCTAATTCATCTGCTTGCTGTTACTCTAGGAAAAAAAAAAGAGGAGCATTTGAATTTCTAGACAGAAAAGCAAAGCAATGATTTCATAATTGCTATTTTAAGTAAGTTATTTGTGGCTGGAAAAAAAACTGCAAACATGATGAGATTCTAAACATTGATGCTAAAGAGATCAATCTTCAGCCAACCCTGAGGCGCCTGCAAATTTTGTGTTCCTTCCTGTTGGTAAACTCTTGTGGGCCACTTCTTATCAATGTACTTTCCCACCATGTTTATCCTCTGGAAGTAGAACAGGAATAGTGCCCCGTGACAGAAATAAAAAAGCAGTCGCAGTGGGAAAATGACCTTCCCAAGCACAGAAGAATCACAGACTTTAGCCTGGTGGTATCAGTTACCAGCCTCTGCAAATGCGCTTGAATGTCCAGCACTGTTAGTCAGAACCACCATCCTCAACAGAAGTCCATTCCAATCTTGAACCTGATGTGTTTCTTTTTTTTTTTTTTTCCCCTTTTTTGCGGAACCGGTGATTGAACTCAGGCCCTTGCGCTTGCCAGGGAAGCGCTTATTCCACTGAGACATCTCCCCAGCCCCCCTGATGTGTTTCTTGCACACACAGAAACAAGCCAAGACTTGCCTCGCTGCCTGAACCATCTCGGGAACCATGCTTTAGATTCAGATTGGTAAGGATATTGTCCTTCCGCTTGAATCCTCTCCTTGAGGGGCTTAATGACCTCTTGGCCAGAAACTCTCTGTCTTCTGAAGTCCCAGGAGGCAACCGCAATATCCGCAGAGAGTTTCCCAGGACAAAGTTGTTTGGTGAAGAACCATGTGCTGATGTTAAATCACAGAGGCTGCTGGATAGCTGTTGCTCTGCATTGGCCAGCTGAGCAGGCTCACTGTTGAAATGGGTCGTCGCATACAGATCTGTGGAAGACACAGGCTGGGAGATAAACCTGCCCTTCAAAGCCCTCATATCTCACTTTCATCAGAACCTCGTCCAAGGGTCATAATAACCATTCCCTGGTATGCTCCCTCAGCTCTATAGACTCTCTCTCTCTCTCTCTCTCTCTCTCTCTCTCTCTCTCTCTCTCTCTCTCTCTTTCCTCACCCCCCCTTCTTCATAAAACCTCAACTCTGGTTAAATCCAGCTGCCCCAGTGCCCTAGGCCTTTGCCCCAGTGCAACATGGCTAGGGAACAACATGCATCTGTCTTGACCTTCTGCGCTTTAATTCACAGGCCCACCTTTTCTGGTCCCTCCACATGCTCAGCAATGCTCACATATTACTCTAGTCAACTTACTCTTCTGTTCTCTCAGGGAATTATTTCACATCTCTTTTCTCCACAAACTCCAACACCATCCCTTTCCCTCCTTTCTCTCTCATGCCGACTTCTCCCATTTCATTGAGAAAACAGAGTCAAGTGGAAAAAATGTCCCTTGCTAAATCTACCACCTCATTTGTATTTGTAGCTGCAAATTCCGTACCTCCTTCTTGTTATCATGAACTATTAAGGCCAGCTTCTTCACTGCTGGACCAGATTCCATGTCTTCTCCACCACCTCCTTCTCTCCTGCATCATCACATCTCCCTCTGTGGATCACTTCCACCAGGCTCTCGGGACCCTGTTTCCCCCCAAACTACAGTTCTATTTCTCTGTTTCCCTTTCCTACAAAGTTCTGCGGAGTGGTTGTATATATCCTAAGGCCCTTTAGGATAAAGAATCCTAAGTGTAACTTTATTGCCTCACTTACAAGTTTTTCTTTTTTCTTAAATTTTTTTAACATTTTTATTGTGTGTGTGTGTGTGTGTGTGTGTGTGTGTGTGTGTGGCCAGCTCAGCCCACCAGGGGGCGGGGCTGGCTGGCATGTGGTGCTGGGGGATCGAACCGCGGTCCCTGTGCTTTGCTAAGCTTGTTCCAAGTAGGCGCTTTAGACCACTGAGCCATCTCTCCAGCCCCACTTACAAGTTTTTCTTGAACTCACCCCAATGACCTTTTTATTTCTAAGCATTCCCCGAAACTGTTGGCTAATGTCTTCTGGGTTGCCAAATAGAATCACTCCTCAGTCCGGCTCACTCCCTTGATCATAGGCATCTATGACTCAGCACTGTCACTCTGTCCTTCCTCAGACACATTCTGTACCTGGCTCCCAGGGAGCACTCCCTCTTGCCCTTTCTCCTTCTACCCCTCTGGCTGCTTCTTTTTCACTTTGCATGATGATTTTTCTTTATCTATTCAACTTTTACCTGTTGGGAGCTTAGGATTAGTCCTCAGATCTCTTTCCTATCTATAGTCACTCTGTAAGTGAGAGCTCATTCAGTCTCAGTTGTTTTGCCTTGTTTTGTTTTTGTAGTACTGGGAATTGAACCAGGGGCTCATGCAGGTAAGCAAGCATACTACAACACATCTATGTCCCCAGCCTTTTTATTGATTTTTAAATTTTGAAATAAGGTCTCACTAAGATGTTCAGGCTGGCCTTGATCTTGTGATCCTTTTGCCTCAACTTTCCAAGTAGTTCAGATTATAGGAGTACACCACTATGCTCAGCAAGCATCAGTTTTAACTCCATCCATATACTTAGAAAAAAAGGGGGGGGTCTTGCTATGTAGTTTTGGCTGGCCTTGAACTCACTATGTAGTCCAGGCTCAAACTCATGGCTACCCTCCTGCCTCAGCCTCCCAAGTGCTGGGATTACAGGTGTGCACTACCATGCCCAGCTAAGTTTTGACCTTCTTTCTCCCATACTTTGTCAAATAATAGGTTATTACCATTGGAACATACTCAAAATCTGACTACTTCTCATCACCCCCACATTACCCCTCTAGCCCAAGCCATTACCAACTTGTATCTGGATTCTAACCTCTTGAATAATTCTTAAAATGTTTTCCTTGTTCCCTCCGTAGTCTACTCTCATCCAACACCTAGAGGAATTTTCGAGATCATGTCACCCTTCAACTACTACTAACCTCACGCAGCACAGAAGCCAAATTCATTCACTTACTCATCCACAGCCACACAGGGTTTCTTTGTGGTTTCTTGAGTGTGCCTTGCACAGTCCAGCTCAGGAACTTTGCTCCCACTATTTAGAAAATTCCCCTCCTGTAGTTGCATGGTTTATACTTTCACTTCATTCAGGCATCATAAGATGCCTCATCAGCAAAGCCTTTCCTGACCGTTCAGTCTAAAAATCCCCTTCTCTTTATTACTCCACCACACTTGCATTATTTATTTTTCATTACAGCACTTATAATAACCTGGCATATGTTTACATGTTGTTCATTATCTGATCTTAGTAGAATGAAAGCTCCATGAAATTAGGAATTTTAAAGAAATTATAGTAAAATATATGTGGAACCTTGCTGCTTTATTAGCAGAGCTAGAACAGTATCTGGCACATAGGTGTTCAAAGAATTTTACTGGCTAAATTAACAAATCATGAAGAACAGTCTTTACCACTTCCCTTGAAACTAGCTTCTTCTGAAAATAATAATTCATAGTAGTAGTGACTGTAGCCAAAGAAAGCCAGAAATATGTACTGGGGAGCCACTTAACTAAGGTAACACACAGTTGTGAAGTTCACATTTCTACAGTTTTTCTCTAGTATAGCTGTCGTGTTAAACTCATACCCTGCATATTTCTGAAAGTTTCATTGGCCACTGATGACCCTGAAGTAGAACTGAAGAAGTGAGGAGATTTATTTATTTATGTTTTATTATTGTTTTTGGTGCTGAGGACCGAACCCAGGGCTTCTAGCTTGCTAAGCAAGCATTCTATCACTGAGTTAAATCCCCAGCCCCAAGAAGCGAGAAAAGCAATTTAAGAGATGTTCATTCAGCTAGACACAGCGCACATGCCTATAATTCCAGCACTCGGGAGGCTGAGGCAGGAAGACTGCTATGATTTTGAGGAGTTTGGGCAACACATTGTGTTCAAGGCCAGCCTGAACTGCATAGCAAGACCCTGTCTCAAAAAATTAAAAAAACTCAATAAAAAGATGATGTGACACAACAAAAAAAAAGTGTTAATCCCAAGATTTCTAGTTATGCTTTCTATCTACGTGCCTGTAAAAAAAAGACCTGTAAGGTAACAAGAAGCTATTACCTGAACTAAGTTTCAAAAGCCTTCCAGTACTGGAGTCAGGGTTTGATAGAGAAGTCAGTAAGTCTCCACAGGAATGGAATGTAGTGGCCTTTGTGTCACTTAAAGGCTTTGTGTTATATTCTTGGTAGTTCTTGTTTCTCTGAGGCCTTTTACCAGTATTTCCATGCAGAGATAGAATTTGAGAATAATGACTATTGTGATTTTCCAAACTGATGCCAGAAGGTAACTGATAGGGATGAATCTGGTTGGAATCACCTACATCCAGGCGTGTACCCAATGAGGCATCATGGGTAAGATGATAAGAATCAGGCTTTGGCATCAAGTCTTTTTCTGGAGAACAACCTGAAGACTTATTATCCAAAAAAGATACTCGGTACCCATCTCTGGTCATCTTCTCTGGGGATCGGACTGTGGACTGACGAGGCGAGTAGTGTCTGAATTCTGCTCACAATCAATGGAAAAGAACAAAACACAGTGAGAATTCTTAGTCCAGTTGGGGTACCTATGTCCATTGAGCCAGAGAAGGTTCTTAGGAAGATACGGTTTATGATTTTCATAAATGGTAGCTTAAAGTGATCAAGGGACTTCCACATGAACAACAACAAATTGTGGGGTGCTTGTGTAAACAGTAAAAGAATCTGTAACATTCTTAACACAAATTTTGTATCAACTGAATCCCCTAAAAATGTCCTCCTGAAACTGAAGGATGAGAGTTTTCTAGGCAATAACTTCATATCAAAAAATGGTATCCCTCCATATCACTTTTTTGTATTTAATCTATAGACGATTGTTGGTCTATGATTTCATAGGCTCTGCAATAAAGTTAAATCCATTCCTGCTCCCATATTCCACCCAGGGATTTTAGTTCACTCATTGGGAACCCTAAGATAACTAAATGATAAGGAATACCAACCCTACGAAATCTGTGGTCTAGCAGCCCCTCTACAAAGCACTTTTCTCAGACAGCTTTGTCTGCCATCTTCAAAAAGCCTCATAGGGTGGCATGTAGAGAAGCCAATAAAAATAAAAGGCTGTGTGCTTTAGTGCTTTCAGTTCTGCATATAGTTGAAGGGCTTCCTTAGGAAATAAAAAAATATTATATCTGAATTAGTCACAATAAACTTTCCAGGGCTGGTGAGGTAGCTCAGCAGCCTAAGTGCCTGCCTGGCAAGCTCAAGGACACAGGTTCGATCCGGGTACCACACGCTGGGTGCACTGTATGGGCCACCAAAACCAGGCATGGTAGTGGATACCTGTAATCCCAGTGCTGGTGAGGCTGAGACAGGAGGATCACTATGAGTCTGAACTATGTAGTGAGACCTTGTATCCAATTTAAAAAAGAAAAAGAAAAAAGAAAAAAGCATTAAAGAGTTATAAAGAAAGTGAGGATTTTCTAAGTCAAAATCTAGAAAACAATAAGAAGCCCTATAGAGTCTATCACAGAAAGCCCTTTTTACCTGAAAGCTTTTTGGGGTGAGAAATGAGATAAAGTCCAAGAACCACCAAAGGTGAGAGGCTTAAGAATCTTCTACACACACATGCACACACGCATGCACACATGCATACACACAGAGGGAACTCTGGACAGGGACAGTACATACTCTTCAGGTTAAAGATAGATTATTAATAGGATATCACGTCTGCATCTTGTACAGCAATTAACCACTAGGAAGAATGTATGCAATGCGTTAATTATTGAAACTGTCCTACCAATTTGGTTTGAAACTGTCTCACTGATATTTGTTTCTCAATAAAATTATGGGGGAAAAAAAAAGGTGGAAACATGGTTAGATGTTAGAAATCAGTGCTGAGCTTCTATAATAGGGCAGGGAAACTACTGGTCATAACAGTCTGTCATACCTGGCAAAATAAGTAGTTAAGAGTACAGAAGTTCCCCATGTATGGAAATGATTATAGAGAAAAAAATAATTATTATAATCTAGCAAGGACAGTGAATCTAAAAGTGTACATTGACTTAGTACAATCATATTGCATGTCTTATAATTTCTTTGACCTATTAGTCTACTTTAATTTATATGTATAATAATTAGGCTTCAAAGGCATTGTAAAATAAATAAATTAACCTGATCCTGGAGAGACAAAAAAGAGAGGGCTGAGGGAAAGGGAAAGAAAATAACTGATGTACTATGTACATGTATGAATCCCTACTTCAGGAGCAGATGTGCTAATAATAAAGGTCAAAAAATAAATTTTAAAAAAGATAAATTATTGCTTGTTAAAGAATGGTCATCCAGGTTTGCACTGTCTGAGAAGCCAGGGAAACTCAAACCTTAAAATGGAGCTAGATATATGTCAGACTAACAACATTCTAGGGACCTAATTGAAGCAAACAAAATTTGGAAAAAATGTTCAATAATTATTATTTCAAAGAGTTGTTCAAATATAATAAGAAGCAGCCAAAAAATGATATGAGTAAAAGTTAGTAGGTAAAAACAGAAAACAGGGGCCAGGGAGATGGCTCAGTGGAAGAAGCACTTCCCTGGCAAGCTCAAGGGCTTGAGTTCAATCCCCAGTTCTGCCAAAAAAACCCAGAAAACAACAAAAAAGGGGATACAGATGAATGTCCATTTTGTATTTGTGTATTCAAAATGGTTATGATAGACATATAGTTATATTCTCTTAATGAATAGAGGGATTTGTTCTAATAGTGTTTGTAAATAGGATATCATGTCTGCATCTTGTACAGCAAATAACCACT
>NW_004524587.1:14953135-14953638 GCF_000260255.1 Octodon degus
CACACACACACACACACACACACACACACACATTCCAGAAGGGTAAAAGAGAAAGATTGGGACACAAACAATATTTCAAGTATTTTTCAGAATTCTTTCCTTTTATTTTTCTTTCTTTCTTTTTTCTTTTTTTTCTTTTTTTTTTTTTTTTTTTTTGCAGAACCGAGGATTGGACTCAGGCCCTTGTGCATGCCAGGGAAGCGCTTATTCTACTGAGCCATCTTCCTGGCCCCATTTTTCAGAATTAATAGGATACCAATTCACAGATTCCAGAAATATAATGTCCCGAATAGGATAAATAAAAATAAATTCACATAATAGCAAAACTGTAAAAAGCCAAAAACAACCAGAAAATCCTAAAAGTAGTCAGAAGAAAAGAAAGTTTGTCTATAGGAGTGAAAGACTTCAGGTTGACTTTTCAAAAATAACCACAAAAGACAGACTACAGTGCAATAACTTAAATATTCTAAAAGAAAAAAACCAACAGACTAAAAATCTATACC
>NW_004524587.1:14959317-14982771 GCF_000260255.1 Octodon degus
TGTACTTTCGATTTGATTTGAAACTGTCTCATTGCTATATGTTTATCAATAAAACTTTGAAAAGAAAAAAAAACATAAACTAAAAGAGTTTATCACTAATAGGCCTACACTAAAGGAAATTCCACAGCTAGAGGAAAATTATCTCAGAAGGGAAGTCTGTGATAAAAAAGATATGAGAAGAAAATGAAGTGGTAAGTGCATGGATAAATTTAAATAGATATTGTCTGCATAAAATTATCTTGTGGGTTTTTAAAATTGAGAATTAAAAGCCACAGAATAGTATGTCAGGAGAGATCACTGAAGAAAAATACTTTAGGGCTGGGCTGTGGCTTAGCAGTGGAGCTCTTGCTTTGCATGCGGAAGGCCCTGAGTTTTGTCCCCAGCACCACAACAAAGAAAAGAAAAAAAGAAAAAATAAAAGTCCTTCAAGTTCTTTAATTTACCCAAAAGAAGACTTAAGATATTGATTCATTTTAAAATGGCATAGGGATGCATACTGTCATTTTGGGAATAATACCAAAAGTATAGGAAATAACTTACAAACTGGGAAAGGGTAAAAACAAATAGGAAAATAACATATCCCAAAAAAGGCTAGGAAAGTTAAGGAAAACAGACTAGTTAGCTGATACAAAAAGAACAAAGGTCAGAATATCTACTCTTTTCTTTTTTTTTTTTTTATGGTACTGGGGGTTGAACTCAGGACCTTGCACTTGCCAGGCAAGTGCTTATTCTACCGAGCTATCTCCCCAGCCAAGAATATCTACTCTTCAAGCAGAACAACCTTCCACATCACTACCATCTAGGGACACTCCTCAGAAAAACAGAAAGATGAGTTGACCAAACAGGGCCCCAGAGCTGGAACATCACATCTCAAATCTCATTACATCCAGATTTGGAGAGAAAATATTCAGCAAAATGTTTACCATCATCCTGGTGGTTGTCACTTGGCATATCCTTTCTTGTCATTTCCTGCATATATATATATAAAAAAAAGATTTGAAAGTTTAGGAAGAAGGGCAGACACAGGCATTCAGACATGAATTCACTAGGCTGAGGGCTTCATAGTGCTTTCATATCAGCAAGGATGTCTATCCTGGCAAGCCAGGGAAACCAACTCTCAAGCAAAGGTCCAAGGTTAAGCCTTTTCTTTTTTGAGACAGGGTCTTGTTATGTATCTCAGGTTGGCCTTGAGCTCACTATGTAGCCCAGGCTGGCCTTAAACTTGCTGCAATCTTCCTGCCTCAGCCTACCAAGTACTGGGATTACAGGCATGTGCCATCATGCCCAGCTAAACTCTATTTTAAAACAGACACAGTATAAGAAGATTCCAGAGATGCTTTGAACAGGTAAAGGTATTTTCATAGCTTTAGATAGCTTGGTGTAGAGATTAGATGAGGCCACTTTTTCCAACTTAAATTTTGGAATTTATTTTACCCTCTGACAAAAGAAATAATAGTTTTAGTAGGCTGGAAATTAACTTGAGGCATGACTAGGCAAAGGCAGAAGCAGAAAGAGAATTAATCGAGATCTGCTTTTTAAAAAATGATTAAAACATTAGGTACATATACAAATCTGCCAAAATGAAACCCATCAATCTGTATAGCCAATATGTACTAACAAAAAATGTGTAAAGAAAAAAATATCTTTAAGTATTTGGTGTTATTTGGTAGCCTGTTTCCTTATTTGTTTGTTTGTTTGAAAGTATAGGGTCACATTTTAATTCCTGGATTTTACAGTTCAGCATTAATATCATATGTATACAAATGGTATAAAACAAGTACAGTGGTTTATTTTTTTTTAATTTTTATTTATTTGTGTGTGTGTGTGTGTGTGTGTGTGTGGCCAGCTCAGCCCACCAGGGGGCGGGCCTGGCTGGCATGGGGTGCTGGGGATTGAACTGCGGTCCCTGTGCTTTGCTAAGCTTGTTCTAAGTAGGTGCTTTAGACCACTGAGCCATCTTACCAGCCCTACAGTGGTATTTTAATGATAAAATAAACACTTGTTTTATGGAAAAACTATACTTTCTAGCTACACCAAAAAGAGATGTTTCATTATTTGCTAAACTAAAAGGATTATAGCAAGCTATTCAACTTCCCTTAAAAAAAAAAAAAAATCACACCACGAAGTTATTTCAGGCCAGGGAGATAGCTCAGTGCTTTCAGCGCCTTCATGGCAAGCACAAGGACTTGGATTCGGTCCCTGGTACCACATGCCACGCTGGCCCTGCACTGAGTTGGCCACTGAAACCAGGTGTGGTGGAGCACGCCTTTAATCCCAGAGCTGGGGAGGCTGAGACAGGATCACTGAGAATCTGAGCTGTAGCAAGACCCTGTACCAAATAAATAAATAGATAGATAGATAGATAGATAAATAAATAAATATTCAAATATTTAAAAAAATTTAAGGAAATTATTTCAGAGAAATTTTTTTCTGTTTTTAAATCTAAGAAGTACTATCTAACTTTAACTGTAGGGTGGAGTTTTCTTTGTTTCCATTTAAGTCAATATCAAGAATTTTTACTTTTTTTTTTCTCTTTCTTTTTTTTGCATGGTACCAGGGATCGAACTTGGGACCTTGTGTTGCCAGGCAGGCGCTTACGGCACTGAGCTATTTCCTGGGCAACAATTTCTAAAATGGTAATAAAGATAGTTTCTAAGTTACCCCAGTAGAATCTCCAAAATGAAGAAACCAGTTAAATGTTAACTTGTCTTTAAAATGAGAAGGCATTATATACTCAAATTGAAAAGAAATCTTATTTTTTTACTAGTACAAACTCATCCAAATTGTGCATTAGTCAATTAATCAATTACTTTTTTTTTTCCTCCCTTTGGCTATTTTCTAAAATTTCACTGTTCAGGTCCAGACAAATAGCTCAGTGGATTAAAGTGCCAGCAAGCAGGCACAGGGGCCAGGGGTTTGATCCTCAGGCTTGCCATGCTGGCCCCGCCCCTGGGGCACACTGAGACAGCAATTGAGACTGGGTGTGGTGGCGTGTGCCTGTAATCCCAGCTCTTGGGAGGCTGTAAACAAGCAGATCACTACGAGTCCCGATCTAGTAGTGAGACCCTGAACACCATGTAGACCCTTCCCTAAAATACAAAAATAAAATAAAATAAAATAAAATTTCACTGTTCAGATTTGATAAAAGGCAAATGGAGAAGTTGAACATAAAGTTCTCTTTGAATCATATTCACTCACACTATATATATATATATATATATATATACATATTATATATATATAAAATATATATACATATATATCTTTTTTTAAAAATGTATTTAGTACAGGGTCTACAGGGTCTCAGTACACAGATCGGACTTGCAGTGATCCTGTTTTCAGCCTCCCAAGTGCCAGGATTACACGTGCACACCACCACGCCCAGTCTCAGCCCCAGCTCAGTGGAGGGGGGGCAGGCTAGCACAGCACACAGAGGATCGAACCCCAGGTCCTGTGTCTGCCTAAGCAGGTGCTTTAATCCACTGAACTATCTGGCAGCCTCACTCACAGTATAAATCTTATAAAACTGATTCTTCCACCAACTTTTTCCACTAAAGTTTTGTTCAGTTTTCCCCCAAATCTTGTATGCGCTCTACCCTCCGTTATCTATCACTCCTGTGTCTTCTTTGTTCCTTAACTCTTTTTTTCTGTTACCCTGAAGAAGCAGGTGTGATAAAATCACTTTTAAAACAGAAGACTGTAACTAATGGCAAAAAGTAAGAAAATGTAAGAGGTAAAGGAAGAGGAGATAGGGATGCTGGGTAGAAAGAAGCAATCTTATACCCTGGTAAAAACTGTCACTGCTGTATCTCTGGGTATCAAAATAGTAGCATAAAATGTGCTAAAGTTACATGTTAACAGGTTGGTGAAAGAGAGCAAAAAGGTGTGCTTAAAATTAATAGAGATGGTCCTCTGCATCTTGTCTTATCTTTTCCTTTTGTTTTCTTTCTTTTTTTTTTTTTTCAGGGTCTCACTATGGAGTTCCAGCTAGCTTTGAACTTACTACGGAGCCCATCCTGGCCTTGAACTGGCTATAAGCCTCCTGCCTCAGCATCCTGAATGCTGTGCCTTTTTCTTTTAGAGGATCTAAAATGACTATTTAGCAAGCCCTCTTAGACCTTTATAAATAACTGAGAGTCCATTGAATTATTAGTATTAATCATTGAGCCGTGAGCAGACAAGCAGGAGAGTGAATGCCTTACCTGTGTCCCCAAGGGGAAAGTGTCTGATTTCTGACCTGGTCTACCATTGTCCTGAGTTGCAGAAGTACTGGTGAGGGAGTTCTTTATTTCCCGGTTGGGGAAGGGAATAAAAAGTCCTTTGTTTGAGTCTGTGTTGAAAGAAAAGGCATACAATGAAGCTCCAAACACACTTGGAAGGCAGAATGTCTCATAGAAAGATACTGCGGGGAAGTCACAAGGTTGCTGGTTCTGGTGTCATCCCTTGGAAACCATAACTTAGGCAAACTGCTTCACCTCTCTGAATCTCATTTCATTTGTGAAACAGTGATAAAAACATGAACTGCCTGTCTCTTCAGGCTAAGGTGACTTAAAACAAGATAACAATTATGATATGGCTTCATAAACTATGAAGTGTGTGGGGGGCATAGTAAGTAGCACATGCCTGTAATTGCAGCACTTGTAGGCTGAGGCAAGAGGATCACCTTGAGTTTGAGGTCACTTGGGCTACATTTTAGTTCAAGGCCAGTCTTCAACTACATAGCAAGACCATGTCCCAAACCCTCCCCGACTAAAGACACCTAAAACAAAACAAAAAATAAATAAATTATGAAGTGCTCCAAGAGGGGGCTGGCGAGATGGCTCAGTAGAATAAGTGCTTCCCTGGCAAGTTCCCGGGCCTGAGTTCAATCCCAGGTTACACACACACACACACACACACACACACACACACACACAAAGTGCTCCAAGAGGAAGGCGAAGAGTAGTATTTTGCACATTTCCTAAGTGGTTAAACAACAAATTTCAACACTAGTTCAATAATCTTCAGCTGCAGGAGGAGATGCTGGGAACAGAGCCCTGTCATTACAAATCTCCAGGGCTCTGATCAGTAGGCTGCATTGATTTACCATTTAAAATCTGGCTCTTCCTTGATTTCCTCATTTGCAAAATCAAAAGATAATCATGACCTATTTCATAGAGAAGAATGCTAAATCCTTAGGTCTCCCAGTATTGTTTGCCTATAGTTAGAGAAATAGCTTTAAAAATAAAAAGGAGAACCAAAAGCTCCATTTAAGTCCTGGCCACCTTGGAAACTGATGAAAAACCAGTTAGGAATTCTATTAGGTAGTAGCAACATACAAGTTTGTGCACATTCTCTATGAATATTTTTAGTTGGAGAACCTGGGATCTGGGGTTTTCTGGGGGCTTTTGGGTAAAATTAAGTGCTCTACATTTGTTTAGGGAAATTCTTTCTAGCAGGATTGTGCAAGATAGTTTCAAAACCTTGGGCCTTCGTCAAACAATGTGCATCCACTGCCTCTGGCAACAACAGAAAGTTACTAGGAGCCAGTGAGAATGAGAACACGGCATAAGCCAGCCCCTTGATCTATTTGGGGCTCGAAGATGTTTGTTATCTTGCCTTGCTTTGCTTTTCTGTTGGTCTGTCTTCTCTCTCTCCTCCACTCCCCCTTCTTTTCCCCTCCCCCCTCTCCCTTCCCCTCTCCACTACTCCCCATTCTTTCTATTGAGTACTAAAAACCAAGGGTCTTGTGTCAAGCACACTACCACTGAGCTACATCTGCAGCCCTTTTTATTTGATTTTGACATGGAGTCTTGCTAAATTGTCCAAATTGGCCTCAAACTTGTGATCCTCCTAAGTACCTAGTATTATAGGCATGTACCACAATAACAGTTTAGATGATCCCCATTTCTGAATTTCCCACTGGGGTTGTAATGGCCTTTGTAAATACAAGAAACTCTTCCACCATTGGACTAATAGAACTACTTTTCTTAAAATAAGGCTTTCAAATCTTATGTTCTCCAGTTCCTATCCTAGCAGTACTGCAGAAAAATAAGATGAAGCAGAAGCTACTGGTTGTAACCTGATTCCTTGGGGAAAAGGTGAACAGTTAGTTGGTAAGCTATGATTTGGGCTCAGGCTCCTCTCACCTTATCCTGCAAAATGAGACTGTCTTTCCAAGTCCCTGTTCTGTCCTTTCCCTTCCTAGCACTTACGCTCATTTCCAGATTCACAGGTTTTTTTTCTTCCTGGTTCTGCTCCACGGTTCAAGCAAATCCATCACAGGCTGAGTTCTTTGCTAAGTGCTACCTTACCTTCTGTGTTTCAGTCGTCACCTGAGTCTGGATGGCCCTAACTAAAATGTCTTAACTCCCACAGCACCCAAAGAGTGCTATTATGAACAGTAACCTTAGTAACTTTGTTTTTCCTCTTTAATATCAATTGCATGTGTTATTTAGAAATTTAACTTTTCTGAAGTTTGGACTCTACAGCAAATATACTTACTGCTTTGTTTCCAGGCTTTCTTTTCAAACCCTCATGGATTTAATCAGTCTGTGCATCCTCATCTGTAGCCTATTACTATTGCAATACTCATGACAGCGCCTCATTATCTCCTGCTTGAGCTACTGCCTCTAGCCCCTGTCTGTCTCAAAAATCCAGCTTGATCAATAAAATTATGGAAAAAAAATCCAGCTTGAGTTATCTCTCTGCATCATACATTTCATCATTCCTCTTCTTGAAAAACATCTTTAATTGTTAATCATTTTCAAAAGAGTGAAATGAACAGGATTAATAAAGAAGCGCTTTGCAACTTGGCCTTGGCTCAGCCTCCCCGTGAGTCATTTTCCTAATCAGTGAAACCTGTATTTGCTTTTCCACATGGAACGCTTATCCCTCAGCTATGCCCACTGAATGCCCAAATTGTCTCTTCTTTTTCTGAAGCCTTTTGCCAGGTCCTCTGCTATTGGCTCTTCCCTCCTACAGGCCTCTGTCTCTGCCACAGTGGAGCTCTTGTCTCAGCCTGACTTGTGACCTAATTAGCTGTGATAAATGGCTCTGGATTGTGAGTGTATGAAAATTTGACCCTAGTGTGCCATTTCCTTATCTGCCCAGCTCCTAACAGGACCTGCCCAGGAGTGTACACTTCTTGGTTGTATTTTCTCCTTTCCGTTGTGGCAGAGATTTTCTTTTTACTGGAGGGGTACTGAGGATTGAACTCAGGACCTTGTGCTTGCCAGGCAGGTGCTTATGCCACTGAGCTACTTCCCCAGCCTGTGGTAGAGATCTAAATTTGCTCTTTTGGATTTCCATATGAAAGAGCAATGAATTTCTGTTGTTTAAGCCACTATTTTGAGAGGTTTCTGCTTTTTCAAGCTGGCTTTTTTTTTGTTTTGTTTTTGTTTTTGCAGTATTCGGGATTGAACTCAGGACCTTGCGCTTGCCAGGCAGGCACTTATTCTACTGAGCTATCTCCCTGGCCCCTTGAAGCTCACTTTTATACAAAGCTGACTTTTGGGGCCAGGGAGATAGCTCAGTAGAATAAGCACTTGCCTGGCAAGCACAAGGCCCTGAGTTCAATCCCTGGTACTGGAAAACAACAACAAAAACTGACTTCTAAAACTCCATCATAAAAAATAAATAAATAAATAAATAAAACTCCATCATAGGGGGCCTGGCCCTAGCTCAGTTCTTTAAGAGGCTGCTCCACAAAGCTGTCAGCCTCAGGTTGCTGTAGTTCGATCCTCACAACACTCCAGCCAGCCAAAAGTGCCCTGAAGGCATTCAAGGAGCAAAAAAAAAAAAAAAAAAACAAAAAAAAAACTCCATCATGGTTTAACTAGATGTCAAATAGGTTGGCAATGGGATCTCTCTCTTTCTCTCTCTCCCTCTTAAATGTATTTAGTACAGGGTCTACAGGGTCTCACTACATAGATAGGACTTGTAGTGATACTCCTGTTTTCAGCCTTCCAAGCACTGAGATCATGCCCAGTCTCAATTGCTGCCTCAACACGCCCCAGGGGCGGGGCCTGCATGCCATGCCCGGGATCCAAGCCCACCCACTGCACTCTGCCTAAGCAGGCGCTTTAGTCGCTGAGCTACCAGCCCAGCCTGGGATGGATCCAATGAATTGTGAAGCAGACCTTGAAACACCTGCCAGGCACAGAAACGAGCCATTGAGGGTACTCTAGTGAATTTTTCTTTGCTCTTTTAAAATACTTATTAGATCAGACTACTACCAAGCCAGCAATATGCAATGTATTAATTATTGTAAATGTTCTACTAACCTGTTTTGAAACTGTTTCATTGCTTATTTTATCTTTTCTCATTAAAATGAATAAAAATTTTAAAAAATACTTATTAGATCAGCATAGTTTGGGTGGTGTGATTTTATTTAAAGGCAAAAGGAATCGGCTCAAAGAGTGAGCAGAATCCTTTTTGACTCACAGAGTCCCTATGCGCTACATACATAACCTAAAGAAAAAAATGTAAATTTAATAAGGTATTCATTGCTCTTCATAATCTGATCAGCTAACATAAACCCTGACAGCACGCTCACCATAACCTTCTTTATGACCATGTTCACAGAGCTGTTCACCCGCCTCCAGCAACCACAGTGTGATGCTGCTCTTTCTCCCCTCCGGCCCCCCAGGCTGTGGCAGCTTTAAGGTCTGATGGCTTTACTTCCACCTCTCCCACAAAGAGCTTCCCTACTACCCCCAAACACTGAATTTCTATAGCATCTCATCATCTCCAACTGTGTTTCTTAATATTATAATAAGCTCTGAGGATATGAATCCACTTTGAAAAACTGCAATTTAAGAAACTAAACTAAGTATATAGAAAGGTATTTCAGGTTGACTGTATTAGAAGACAATTTGGCCATTTGTTAAAATCTCTTACATATAATCCAGATGCCATGTTCTTTGGTAATTTTCCAAATAAACTGAAAACAAGTCCACACAAACACCTACACAAGGATATTTATAGAAACTTTTTTCACAATTTCCCAAACTTGAAAGCAACCAAGGCCAGGTATGGTGGCATATGCCTATAATCTCAGCACTTGGGGGGCTGAGGCAGGATTACTGTGTTTGAGGCCAGCCTTGGCTACAAAGTGAGTTCAAGGTCAGCTTGAATTATATAGCTAAACCTTGTTTAAAAAAAAAAAAGCAAGCAAGCAACCAAGATGTCTTTTGGATGGTCAAGGGTGAGTAGATACATAAACTGTGGTCCATCCAGACAACACACTACTCTTCAGCACTAAGATGTGAGCAGCCAACCCATGAAAAGATATGGAAGATGCATATTAGCTACTCAAAAGGCTGGATGTGATTCCAATTAGATGATGTTCTAGACAAGACAAAACTGTAGAGACAAAAAAGGAAAAACTCCGGAGCCCATAAGAAGATCAGTGGTTGTTAGGGGTTAGGGGAGGGAGAGATGCACAGATATGCACAGAGGCTTCTTAGGGCAGTAAAATTAGTCTCTATAGTGCCATAAGGGTGGAGAGATACATGTCCTTATGCATTTTTTCAAAACCTAGAGAATGCACAGCAGCAGGAGTGAATCATAATGTAGACTATGGGTTTTAAGTAGGTTCATCTTATTATGGAGGAGGCTATGGGTAGGCAAGGTGTATGTGGAAACTGTATGCTCTGCTCAATTTTCTGTAAATCTAAAACTCTAAACAATAAATTATATTTTTCAAAATAATAGTTTACTACTGGGCCAATTAGTGCATGTCTGTAGTCCCAGCTCACTGGGAAGCTAAGGCAAGAGGACTACAAATTTGAGTCCAACCTGGGTAAGTGAGCAAGACCCTGTCTCAAAATAAAAGAGGGGTAGTATAGGGATACAGTGCAGTGCAAAGGCTTGGGGTTCAATTTCCAGAATCATAAAAAGTAGCTTATTAACTGCAAAAGAGTTTAATTTTATATCTTTTCATTATTTTTCATAAATGCTATCAAATAAAAACACAAAGTTAGAGTTTTGAACTACCTGTGATCCTCTAGGGTATATCATGGACCAGAAAAATGTTCACTGCCCTGAGGTTGAGGAATACTGACCTGAACCACTAACTTGACATTTTCACATACACTGCCTGGAATTGTTACTTAGTGTTTCTTCTCTATCTCATTTTTTTTTCCCTAATAACACTGCAAGTTCTTCAGGGAATGTTTGGTTTTGAGAAGATAGGTCATATGAGTTTACAAAAATAGGAAAAATCTTTTGAGTTGAAGAATCAAAAATGCTTCACTAAAATGAAAGGACTTTGAGCTGAGGCATAGAGAAAGGGTAGGGTTTGATTATAGCCTTCCAGAGAGATGGCATGAGTTTAGGGTCAGAGGAATAAAAGAGGAAGAAGGAGAGACTATGGGTGGTCTGGTTTGATGAAAGCATTAGAAGATGCAGTGGAGAAATGATTGATAAATTTCAAGTTCAGCTGGAGTAGACATATATCAGGTTAAAGAGTTTAGATTTAATACAGCAGTTGAGTGGGAGCCATGGAATTTTTTGAACAGCCAAATATAATTAACTATCACAGCTGTGTTTTAAGAAAATTAATCAGCAAAGTACAAAATGAATGGAAAGAACAACAGACTAGGAGGACTCATGATATATGGATCAGAGCCGGCATCCTAGCTCCGCCACTTACTGTAACTGGGGCAAGCTGCTTCATCTCTTTGTGCCTCATCAGCGTTCTCACCTGTCAAGTCACCTTCCAGATTAGCATGATTAAATGAGATCATGAACAGTACCGTGCCAGACTTTACACTCAGCAAATGATAGCTATTAATCAAGCTGATTAATCAAGAAATAGAAAGGAGGGCCCAGTTGTGTACATGTTGAAGGGTACATTCAGGGAGGCCTTAGAGGAGACACAGCATAATATTGCGATATGATTCTGAGTCAGAGTAGTGGGAAAGTTATGGGGACAGTGATGAAACCAAAGGAGCTGTCTAGGGCCAGGGGAGAGGGATTCACTTGTTCTTGCTTTCTTTCCTTCTTTCTTTTTTTTTTTGAGACAGGTTCTCGCTATGTCCAGGCTGGCCTCGAACTCACAGTGATCCTCCTGCTTCAGTCTCCTGAGTGCGGGGATCACAGCTGTGTGCCACAACACTCAGCTAGGAAGCCCATTTCTAAAGGACTTTATAAATTCCAGCTGTTGTCTGAATTTTTAAAATATAAAATTTGGGTCTGGGGAGATAACTCAGCAGTCTAAGCACCTGCCTGGCAAGCTCAAGGACCCAAGTTCAATCCCCGGGACCACATGCTTTGCCGTCACACCATGAAGAGCAGACCACGAAAATCAGGCATGGTGGTGCATGCCTGTAATCCCAGCACTGGGGAGGCTCAGACAAGAGAATCACTACAAGTCCAAGCTGCATAGCGAGACCCTGTATCAAATAGATAGATAGGTAGACAGACAGACAGACAGACAGACAGACAGACAGACAGACAGACAGACAGATGATAGATATAAAAACTACATAAAATTTATTTTGCCACTTTGAGACATTAAAGAGCTTCCTTTGTTTTCCAGGCAGCGTGAGTTCCCTGCCCATTCAAAATGCTTTGTGGAAAAGCACTGTTCTGAAGAACTGAGTTACAAGGAGCTGTTATTCTCCAGGAAAGCTTTCTTTTAGCCTGTGGTGTGACCATTAAAATGACATAACCACATTAATCATATTGGATTACCAACAGTGCTTACTGGTCACCTCCCCAGGGACCTGGCAAAACATAATTTACAGTGGAAAACAAAGCTCTTTAACATCTGAAAGTAGCAAAATAAATTTTATATTTTAAAGATTCAAGCAACAGCTGGCCCTTATAAAAACGTTTAAAAATAGGCTTCCTAGCTAGTATAGCAATTTGATCCCAGTAGAGAGTGAGCAGTTTAAGACATTTTAACTCATGTGGGGACTTAGTGTGCTAACAATATAGCAAATGAATTCTAATTCATCTCATACAAAAAAGGGCACACTATGCTTCAATGTATTTTTCTTTTTCTGGAAATAAATTCTTGAATCTAGGAAGAAATACAAGGCTATATATTCCTGACCATTTAACAGGGAAGTTTGTTTTCCAAAATGTTAACTGAGATTTTTTTTTTAGGGTTAGGCTTATGAGTAATTAAAATATTTTCTTCTCAATTGAGATGTTATTTACATTGACCAACTCCCCACAATGAATGTAATCACTGTGTGCTGCAAACATAATCTATTAAAAATTTAAAGAAGAAAAGTACTTTCTTCATGCATTTAAGTATTTGCCAAAATTATAAAAAAGTGCATTGATTTTGAAACGTAAAAAAAAAAGGTATTTAAAATCAAACAAAGCAACCCATACTACACCACTTAGCTACATGTACTGAGATATCAAAGAAAGAAAATTTAAAATCATACCTCATTATGCCTTATTTTACCAGAAAGGCTGAAAATGACTTGTCAGTAAATGTTTACATGGGTACACAGAAGTCAGGGAAACAGTATGTTGTGAACTGAAAACATTTGATATCTAAGCTACAGTCAGCCTATTAAAGTTGTTGCTAGGGCTGGCCAGATAGCTCAGCAGACTAAAGCACCTGCTTAGGCAGAGTGCAGTGGGCAGGGTTTGATCCCCATTGTGCCTGCCAGCCCTGCCCCCCGGGGACCTGAGCTAGTGCCTGAGACTGGGTGTGGTGATGCTTGCCTCTAATCCCAGCATTTGGGAGACTGAAAACAGGAGGATCACTATGAGTCCAATCTACGTAGTGAGACTCTGTGTCCCCTGTCCTAAATACATTAAAAAAAAAGTCATTGCTGAAATTTTAGGAAACATGCTGATTTTTATACTTTGCATATAATAAAATAGATCCTTCAAAGGGACAGAGACCTTGCGTTTCCTCAAGTAAAAGGTCATCTGAGTTAACCAGTATGAGTGTGCCCAGTGAATCTGCAAGAACGCACTGGATGCAATTTCCTGGGGGAAAGCTTTCTCCTACTTTGTGGCGTGACCATGAATGGGGCATGAGCACTTTAATCACACTAGATTATCAACAGTGTGTACAGATACAGCGCAAACCCTAGAGATTCTGCAGCTTCGGAAGCTGCATTGGTTGGGAGTACAGGAGGCCCAGGGTATGAACTGCAGAGATGCAGTCCCGAGTCTCTGGCTAATGAAATCAATCATCTTAGCAATGCCCAAGGTTTGTGGGGATTGGAGATAAAATTTTAGGAGGTACTAATGCTGTAAAGTATTATAAATGAAATTGAACTGAGTACAGTGTGTACTCTGAAGAGTCCTTGGTTATGACTGCTCAATAGGGTCCTTTGGGCAGTGAGAGGAAGGAGGAAAAACATCCAGTGAATCTGCTGCCTGCTTCAAACTGCTTTCTTAACTGTTTTTTTCTTACCCAAGACTGGCTACGACAGCTGACACGATGGATGTCCTAACCATTTTATGATCACAGAGATAGCTTACCTGCTTCAATCCTGGTGTCAGCGTTAGCACTGACTTTTGAGGACGAGCCCTCATCTGTCCCACAGGTTTTCATTATTTTCTCCCTAGAGCTATCACATAGAAGAATTTATTTAATTTTGTTTTAAAAGATTCTGAGATCATTAGTCTACATTATTTTGAAAACAACTGTTCGTGGTAATCAGCTTTTATTTTCAGAATACCCTAGGAGATAATTAATTTAACCATACATTAGTTGAAAGTATGATTATTTAAGTTTTAATACTTATACTGGGAATGATGAGAAAAAAGACAATAATTCAAAATAAGTAGAAAAGTAAAAAATTTAGAACTTAGCTACTCTTTTCTTGACAGAAAATTCACTCTGATTGAGGAAGTAAAATTTTTTCTTTTTCTTTTCTTTTCTTTTGTGGAACTGGGGATTGAACTCAGGCCCTTGCGCTTGCCAGGCAAGCGCTTATTCTACTGAGTCATCTCCCCGGCCCCAAATATTTTTTTTTTTTTGAATGAAAATTCTCAGGACACAAAAAGATGTGTTTACTTTTGCAGTTGTAGAGAACTGCTTTCCTACTCTTCCTTTGACAAATTTATCTCTAATAATCTTGTCCTAGGAATGTAACACTAATTATTCAATAGGAAAAGACTGTGCGTACTGATGGACAATTCTACAAGAAAGTGCTGGTAAGCATTTGTGGGGTAAGTCATTTCATAGTGTCCCCACCTACAAGCTGTGAGAAACAACTTTGGAAAATTTATAACAATTATACCCAAAGTAATAGTTGAAGAAAAGGGGAATGAACCAGACATGGTGGTGCACACCTGCAATCCCAGCACTTAGGGAAGCTGAGGCAGAAAGATGGCAAATCTGGCCCCAACCTGGGCAATTTAGCAAGTTAGGGAGAGATGCTATCTAAACAAAAAAATAATAAATAAAGACAGATACTTTTATTTCAGATCTGCAATGTTACAACCTGTAGGAAATTTCTGCTAGAAAATGAGCAAAGTCAAGAACAAGTTCAGTATGACCCATGTCTAGAACCAAACTCAAAACACTTTGTTGGTAGAGAATCTTACCTTTTTTCCACCTCTAAAAGAAAATTTTCACTGTTGCCCAACTGACTAAAATGGAGCTTGGCAGCTTTCCTTTCACTGTCACGCACAGCTCGATCATCTGGAGGCAAAAACGAAGGCCTAAATATGTTTGGTTTTTGGAGTAAATAGTGGTGGGTGAGAGAACTACATTTACAGAGGAAAAACTAAAGAGCAGTCTCATCTTCATGTGTTAGAGACAAGCCACAACAACGCTATTATGTTGTCACTAGAGCAACCAGTAACTCAGGGAGACTCAGAGAGCTATGGCAACAACTACTACACAGGGTAACTACCCCTCAGGAAAGAGGAACTTGAACAGGAAATGGTCCCCCTCTAAGGATGAAAGTTATACCAGTTTGTGAAAGAGTTCACTTAGTTTCCCTACAATGAGTTTTCTAGAGCCATCTGAAATCAAATTTTATATCAGGAAATATATGCTGAACAGTATAATTATAGGGACATACAGAGAAGCCCATCTGAAGGGACATTTTCTTGTTTCTTGATAACCAGGACCCCAAAGAATTGTTGTTTTTATCACTAATATAGTTGCAAAATTGGGACACCTGGAAAAATAAGTCTCAACCTACAAATATTGTGTTGAGGAAGTGCTGGTGAAACCATCAACTGAAGAAAACTAAAGCTGGAAGTCACTGATATAATTATAGATGGTTGTTGAATAAACAATAAATGGACTTGTCATACATCCTGCCAACACAAAGAGTTACATAAATATTGACTAATAAACAAATGTCTCCTGCCAGCGCAGACTCTGGGCCAACATCCAAAAGGTTAAGAGGCAGCTGATTTCAAGTTAGATTGTGGGGCAGGAGCAGAGGAGGAGGGTCTCACCCAGTTTTTCCAGAGTCTGTAGTGTATACACAGCAAAAAGCCTATAATCTGTGTCTTTCCTTACAACAGGATTGAGTCTCAAATCTAGTTCTTTAAGAAAGGGCAAAGGCTGTAGGCGGGACACCTCCACTAACGAAGGAATGTTGTTATAGTATAAATTCAGGTCTTGGAGTGAACACAAATACTGGATGCCCTGCAAGAAAAAGACCATATGATGAACCTGTACATTGGTGAGAAGCTCACAATAAATACAGAAATACATCTATTCCTTTTTATCCTTAAATACATTACTTGTGTCCCCCATGAGAAAGGCAGTTTTGGAACCCCTGTTCAGTTGCCTGAGAATAAAGCACTGCAGCCCAAAGGCACTGGATCATCTATATGTTAAATAATTGACCTATATAATACATTTTCCTTACCAAAGCTGCCAAATATCTGTAATCAATTTTCTTTTTTTAATTTTTATTATTTTTTGTATTTTAAGGAAGGGTCTATAGGGTGTTCAGGTTCTTACTACTAGATCGGACTTGTAGTGATCTGCCTGTTTACAGCCTCCCAAGAGCTGGGATTACAGGCACGCCCCATCACACCAGTCTCAATTGTCAGCTCAGCATGCCCCAGGGGTGGGGCTGGCACAGCAGGCTCTAGGATCGAACCCCTGGCCCCTGTGCCTGTTTGCAGGCACTTTAATCCACTGAACTATGTGGCCAGGCCTTGTAATCAATTTTCTGCACGTGGTAGCCAGGCCAAGCCACAATGCCTTTTTCTTATCTTTGTTCCAACCACTTTCCTGATTCCATAAGAACCTCAGTTTACAAAATGAAAGAAGGGGGGCCTGACGGTTAGCTCAGTTGTTTAAGCACCTGCTCATGCAAATGTAGTCAAGCACAGGACACTGTGGTTTGATCCCCAGCTCCACCTGCTTTACCAGACCCGCCCTTCAGGCAGCCTGAGCCACCAAAAAAACAAAAACAAAAACAAAAAACCTTAAAAAAAAAAAAAAAAATGAAAGGAGGTAGGCAAGAATTCTGAAAGCAGGGTAAAAAAGTTAGTTGGTGTGTGTGTGTGTGTGTGTGTCCCCATGTGTATTCTGTCTTATACCTCAATGCCTCATAGCATCAATGTACTGTTTAGAGACACAAAATACTATTTCCCAATCTTCCTTCCTAGAACTCCTCCTGTCCTCATTTCCCTTTTCAAAGTTACTGAAAACTTCCCACCCTGCAGTCCATCAGTTCTCCTTGGCAGAATGTTTTTTCTTGTCTAGTTCTTTCTGTGGATTTGGCATTCCCACCCCTCTACTTGCCTGGCAACAATATTATCAGGACCGGAAAACACAAAGAGAGGAAAGTCCACAATTATTCTGCTTGGCTAAAATTGGCTAGTGAAAAAGATTATTTAATTTGTATGTAATAAGCTAGTTAGCTGTTTTTGTCCAATACTAAATTTCAGGACAACATTCTAAAACACACAAACATATATACTATCATACATGCATTTGGTAATTAATATGCTTGGCATAAAAGACTTCTGTCATTGAGGATTATTATTATTTATTTTTTATTTTTTATTTTTGTGGTCCAAGGGATTGAACTCAGGACCCTGAACTTGCCAGGCAAGCACTTATTCTATAGCTCTATCTCCCCGGACCCCGAGGATTATTTTTTATTTTTATTTTATTTTTAATTATTTAATTATTTATTTTTTCTGAGTCTTAAGTTATTTATTTAGGTCATCTCTTGCAGAAGCAAAGAGATGGAAGATCAGTATGATGGTCACCGTTTGATACAAGTAAGGAAGGTGAGCTTAAGGTCCCATACGCTTTTCTGGTCCGAGTGCAGAGTAATGGTCCAAGTCAGAGCCATGCTGCCCGGTGCCCGGGTAATGATGGTCCAGGTTCTCTTCATCCATCTTCATAGCCAGTCGGAAGTGGATTCACACGAGGGTTATGGAACAGAGTATGGTTACCATCTCCCCAAGGAAAAGGCTTGGTCCTGATGCGGAGGTGGGGGTAGGCGATGAACTCGGGTCTCTCCTCCTCCCCGTGGTGCGACTTCAGGAAGACATCCAGCATGCTCACTCCCACCCCCGGGAGCGCCACGAAGAAGGTGAGGGTCTTCCACATGCGAGCTGAGTCTTCCCCGCCGTGGGCGCCACTCGACATAGGCCGCCGCACGTGCGGGCGGGACCCGCCTAGCAGCAGAGAAAGCCGGGACACAGCTACCGCTGCCGCCACCATCTTGGTCCCAGACCACCCGCGCCGAGGATTATTTTTTAAAGGTGAAATTATTTTCCATTATGTTATCTATAAAATTTTTATTTGCTTCTCATTTAAAATTACAGTTTTCTTATTATAGGAAATTTAGAAAACTCGAAGATATACACAAAACATTCCAAGAAGAGCCTTGTTTGTTTTGATGCCTCCTTTTCTTCTTTCTTTCTTTCCTTCTCTCTCTTTCTAATTCCATTAACTTTTATATTATTAGAGGGTCAGTTGTTAGAAATAGTGTCCATTAAGTCTGTTCTTAAAGTGTCTAATGCTCCAACTCAATTAATAAGAAATAAGGAAGGGTTGTGGATACAGCTCAGTGTGAAGACCCTAGGTTCAACCATCAGCATCAGAAAAAATTACAGCAATATGCATTTAATTTTTAACATTAAAAATGAACAACTTAAACAAACAGATGGACATATAAAAACAGAAGACCTCAGTGATTCTAAAATAATCCTTCCTGACATCAAGAAGACAAATATAAATTAATCTAAATATATCTAGTCAACTTGGAGTTGCTAGCTTTTAATTTTTAGAAATTTTTCATGAAAAAAACCCAAAAATTTAATAATGAAATCATAGAAGAATACCAATAGGTAATACATTGAACATTGATAGCTTTAAAGTAGATAATTAGAGTACAAGATATGGGCATAAAAATTCTCCAAATAATATTAGCACAAACCTTTCTTTTCGGTGAACTAAGAGAATCTAGTAGTATGACTTTGTTGTATTTGTTTTTTTCACTTTTCTTCCCTTTCTTTCCCCTTTCCCTCTTCTAGTTTCTTTTTCCTTTTGATCAATTTATTCCCATTTCACAATATCTATTGTGTATTTTGGACCTTATTTACTCTTTCAGTTCCTTATACCAGGGAGACTATACTATATTTACACACAAGTATGATTTATTTCACTTATGAGTATGGTCTCCAGTTGTATCTATTTACCTATAAATGTCTCAAGTTTATCCTTCTTTATGGCTGAGTAGTATTCCATTGTATAACAGTACCATATCTTTTTTATCCATTCCTTGGTTAGTGAGTATTTGGTTGTTTCCAAGATATACTTATTACAAATTGTACTGCTATAAACATGGGTGCACATATATCACTGTGGTGAGATGATGTTTTTAACTCTTCTGGGAAAATACCGAGAAGGGAACATCAGGGTTAAATGAGACCTCTAGTTCTAGCTTGTTGAGGAATCTCCACAGTGATTTCCACAGTAGTTTTACAAGTCTACACTCCTAACAACAGTGTAGAAGGGCTCCTTGTGTCCCACAGCCCCACCGGCGTTTGTTACTAGTTGGTTTTTTGATGTTAGCCATTCTTTCTAGAGTGAGATGGAATCTCAGTGTTATTTTAATTTGCATCTCTTGAATGACCAATGATATTGAACATTTTTTCATATATTTATTTGCTATTTGTATTTCTTCATCTGCCAAGTGGTTATTCATCTCAAATGTCCATTTTTGGATTGAGTCTATCACCACACAATAAACTAAAATCAAAATTGATCAAACATCTAAATATTCAAACAGAAATACTAAATCTACCGGAAGAGAAAGGTAAAAATATTGAAGACATAAGAGATATAGGCAGACAGTTCATAAACAAAACCCAGACTGCATGAGAAATAGTTTAAAAAATCAACAATTGGGATCTCATCTTACTAAAAAGCCTTTGCACATAAAAATAAATCACCAACAGAGTAAAAAGACAACCCAGAGAATGGGAAAAAAAATTTAGCCAGTTATCCCTCAGATAAAGGACTTATATCTAAAACATATAAAAATTGATTTTTAGAAATTTATTCTTGCTTGGCTTTTTTTAAAAGCCCTTTGTCAGACCTTGAGATTGGGTCTGGCTTGTGTGGCTGGATTGAGAATGGAACAGCAAGAGCCTGTGAAATTCCAGGGCTAAGACATGAGATGACATCTCAGCTGAGGCCTTGGGACTCAACAAGAATGATACCTTCTGGCAGTAAAGGTGCCAGCTTTCCCAGGGCCTGCCGTGCTGGCCCTTCCCCCAGGACGTGCTGAGACGGCAATTGAGACTGGGCATGGTAGCATGTGCCTGTTATCCCAGCTCTTGGGAGGCTGTGAACAGGCAGATCACTATGAGTCCGATCTAGTAATGAGACCCTGAACACCCCTGTAGACCCTTCCCTAAAATAAAAAAAAAAGTGTCAGCTTTGCATACATCAAGCTATCTGGTGCACTGCTAATTAGAGAGCCTCTGTACCTGGTACAGCCAATGCTTACCAAGTTTCTCTTCCTTAACACTCTGCCTTCACCTCCAACCACCTCCTAGATTGATACCAATAAAAGCCATGAGCATTTTGAACTCTAAGCCTTTTTAAAAAAATTTCATGTATTTGGTATAGGGTCTCACTATGCAGCTTGGACCTATAGTGGTCCTCCTTTTTCAGCCTCCCCAGCACTGGGCTTACAGAGGTGTGCTACCACACTCAGTCTTGGTGGTCCATTTGGCGTGCCTGGTGTGGGGCCAGCATGGCATGGAGTATCAAGGATCAAACTTGGGTCCTTACACTTGCCTAGGCAGGCGCTTAGACCGCTGAGCTATCTCTGTGGCCCTGAACTCAAAGCCTTTTGTTCCACTGAAAACACTGGTCATTCCACAGCTCCTCAACTGCAGAACTTTCTGTCTTTCTCTTGCATCTTCATGCCATATTGCTGGGTGGATTAGACTGGTAGGGGGTTTCGGTACTCTAAGAAGTCTACAATCTAGGAGATTAATTTTGGATAGCATCTCTGAGTCTTTGTTACCTCTGGTGTTCCACAGAAGGGATCTGCCAGTTAACTGGGACAAAATGGAAATGTAAGGAAGAAGCATTATTTGTTGTCTACTGCAGAAAAAATAAAACCTTTATTCCTGAACATCTGCAGGCCTTTTTCATGCATTTGCTAATCTTAATCCACACTGCACAAACCTGCCCCTTTCTATATTCCACTCTACCATCCCTTGATTCAAACCTTTTTTTTTTGTGGAACCAGGGATTGACCTCAGGCCCTTGCACTTGCCAGGGAAGCACTTATTCCACTGAGCCATCTCCCCAGCCCCAACCTTTTTGTTTTTTTAAGACCTCATTCCCTGCTCCCTTAGAAAAACTCTTAGTGACAACATAAGCCAGTGTTCTTCTAGGCCAGTGTTCTTCCACATGTTTTCCATATACCACTATCTTCAGAACTCCCCAGGTATGTTCTAAGCCTACTAAATCAGGCCTACTCTTGGAGTAGGGACTAAGAATCTGTACACTTACAAGTCCTCTTTATAATTTTTGTTATTGTTGTAATACTGAGTATTTATCCCAGGATCTTTGCACTGAGTTACACCCTCAGACTGTTTTTATTTTTTGTGTGTGTGTGGAACCAGGGATTGAACTAAGGCCCTTGTGCTTGATAGGGAAGTGCTTATTCCACTAAGCCATCTCCCCAGCCCCTGATTTTTTATTTTGAGATAGGGTATCATTAAGTCACTAAGTTGCCCAGCATGTCCTTGAATTTGCAATCCTTCTGTTTCAGATCTCAGAGTGCTGAGAATATAGGTATATGCCACTACGCCCAACTTGATAGATTTTTATACACATTGAAGTTTATACTATTGCCCTAAGCAATAAAAGATTAATATAGTTTTCTTACTGCAATAGAAACTTTACAGGAAATAATTTTAAACATAGAGCAAAGTTGAAAGAATTTTACAGCGAAAATTTAGTTTAGGGAACATTTAAAAGAAAAATCTTATGCTTCCCAGGCTGACATTATCTTTCTCTTATTTATTTCCCTCAAAAAATAATTTGGAGGGAAGGAACAGGGACTGGGTTCGATCCCTTGCACCACACACCATGCCAGTACCACCACCCTGGGGCGTGCTGCGTGGCAACTGAGACTGGGTGTGGTGGCACACACCTGTAATCCCAGCTCTGGGGAGACTGACAACAGCAGGATCACTACAAGTCTGAGCTGGGTAATGAGACCCAGTACTGGGCTGGGGAGATGGCTCAGTGGAATAGTGCTTCTTTAGCAAGCGCAAGGGCCTGAGTTCAATCCCCGGTTCTGCCAAAAAAAAAAAAAAAAAAAGAAAGAAAGAAAAAGAAAAGAAACAAAAGAAAAAAAATATACGCAAAAAAAAGAGACCCAGTACCAAACACATACATACATACATACATACATACATACATACATTGGGCTGACCTAGTTAGTCATAACATATAGAACTTACCTTTAGGCTAGTGATCAAATTTCTTGATAAATCTAAGGATCGGAGATTTTTAAAATTTCTGAAGGCATCACCAATAGAATGAATTTTTCCAGCATAAGATCCCTGCAATGAAAGAGACTCCACCAGTTCTGAAAAGAGATCATCAGTAGATATATTATGATCTCTGCTTAGATAAATGGCATTATTATTGAAAATAGCCTTCCTTCCTCCTATATCCTATCTGTGAAAGCCTTTTTATCCAAGGTTCATAAGATCATATCTTCTTTTTTAAAGGAACAATATGGTCTAATAAATGATACCAAACCTGCTTTATAGAACCCTTGGGCTTCCCTAAGTACTCTGAAAAATGCAGTACTCCCCCAAAAGGTCCCAAAACAAAATAGAAAATAATCCAGCCATTCAACTGTTAGGATTTAGCCCTATAGAACATATTCACAGAATTTTCCCAGAATATATACTAGATGGCACAAGGACATCAATTTCAGGAAGGTTTAAAGATAGAAGAAAGCAAGTACACAAGAGAAAATGTTAAAGGTCCCTTAGCAGAACAGTGGACTGAATAATAGTGAACTGATGCAAAGAGCTGTCCTGGAGACCATGCAAACAAGTCACTTAGCCTCCATGCACCAGATTCCTCATCTGTAACATACAGAGGTAATAACAATATTTAATTCCCAAGGTGTTGTGAAAATTAAACATATATCTATATATGTCTCTTTTAGAACAGTCACTAGCCCAGTGTGGTGGCATGTGCCTATAATCTCAGCACTTTTGAGAGACTGAGGCAGGACAAAAGCAAACTCGAGCACAGCCCAGGAAATCTGGCCTCTTAGTGGCACTTTGTTTCAAAATAAAAAATAAAAAAGGGCTAGAGATGTAGCTCAGTGTGAAGGTCCTGAGTACTGGTGTGTGTGTGTGTGTGTGTGTGTGTGTGTGTGTGTGTGTGTGTGTAAAAGAACAGTGTCTGGGTCCCATCTTTAGTATTGTGAGGGGGGGGAAGCAGAAAAATAAGAAAGGAACAGAAATAACAGTGCCTAAAGAATGAGGTAGGGCTGGCAAGATAGCTCAGCGGTCTAAAGCGCCTGCTTAGGCAAGCTTAGGTAAGCGTACAGGGACTGCTGTTCAATCTCTGGCACCACATGCCATGCCAGCCCTGCCCCCAGGGTGGGCTGAGCCCTGCCACACACAAAAAAGAATAAGGTATATTTGTAGATGCTTATATGGAAAATCTCACTGAGCTATATCCCTGGCCCTCTTTTTACACTTTTTTTGTTTTCTTTTTAAAAATTTGAGACAGGGTCTTATTAAGTTATTAATAAGTTGCCCAAGTTGGGCTCAAAATCACAGTCCTCCACCTCCACTTCTTGGGATTACTGGTCTACACCACCATGCCCAGTTTCAATGAAATTTCTATCAGCTCTGAACTGGGAAGACTCTCAAAATTGCCATTAGGAATTCTCTGGCAGATATGTTGGGACAAAATGAGAATAGTAACCAAAACTCGAAGGGAGTTCTTTAGGATCTAATTTTCTTTTCTTTTTTTTCTCAACTTTTTATTTA
>NW_004524587.1:14990431-14997660 GCF_000260255.1 Octodon degus
GTACTGAAGTTCAGGTGGAGCTCTACAGATTTTAGAGTTATTCAGCTGCATCTGACTTAGGTATGGCTGCTGTGCTCAGCTCCTTCCCGCTGTGGACCTGAGCTAGGATTGGGTCTGGGGGTTCCTGGAACTCGGCAGAAATTCCTACTCGGCAGGAGGGGTGGGGCAGGTAAGGTGGAGTGGTGTGGGGCGGCCCAAGGGGGTGGGAGAGGGTCCTGCCTATGCTGCGCCTGGGCTGGGGCTGGTCCGCCGGCGCAGGGTAGCAGGAAGCTCGCCACACACTCACCGGACCTGGGCTAGGACTGGGTCTGGGGGTTCCCGGAAGTCGGCCTTTAGGATCTAATTTTCTGATGACCACCAGAGAACTGCACTGAAATAAAATCTTAAAGTGCTATAGAAATCTGGACTCCATAAACTGCTAAGTTATAAATTAAACATCTTGTTAAAGACAAAATCCATGGTACATCAGAAGAAGGAGATTCAAAACCTTGAGAACAGAAAACTATTTGGACCTATCCTTTCCATATAAAAGTAGAGCAAAACTTACTGCACTTAAAGAGTCACAGAAAAGAACTAGGGTCAAATCTTATATGAGGGTTATTATAAGCAAAAAGAAAAAAGAATAAAATAACATCACTCAAGAATAAAAACACTCCAATAGACTTTTTACAGATGGGATAGGAATCTAGGGAATGGAGGGAGAGGGAAGGGAGGGGAAAGGCAAGGGAAGTTAAAAGGACTAAGACATGACGTGTGTATGTACTGACTCATATGATAAATGTATTCATTTTGTATCACAAATTTACTAATAAAAAATGAAAGCACTCCAAAAGGATACATCCATAAAACGAAGATATCAAAACAATGCAGTGATTTTTCAAAGCGTGGTCCCCAGACCCTTAGAGGTCCCTAAGACATGTACAGAGGTCCACAAAATCAAAACTATTTTTTAAAAATTATCTTCACAGTAATATGAAAGCATAAATTGCCTTTGGTACTGTGTTGATATCTGCACTTATGATATAAAGCAAATCCTCCTGAATCTTTAAGGCAGCGACATCAGACTTCATTAGTAGTCATTACATTTTTCACCACTGCACACTTCTTGGGTTGTTGGGGTTTTTTTAAAGCCACTTACTCTTTTTTTCACATCACACAGGTAATGTGCCCACGTCATAACAAGGTTTGAGGGAGGCACATCTCATGCATTATAAGATATGAACACTCAGTCATCACACTTATGAACCAAAGGATCAAAGCCACTTACTTACTCTTAAGAAGACCTTGATAGCCACACATGGTGGCTGTACACGCCTGTAATCCCATCACTGGGGAGGCTGAAGGAGGAGGAACACTGCAAGTTCGAGACCAGTGTGGGCTACAAATTGAGCTCAAGGCCAGCCTGAACTGCACAGCAAGACCCTGTCTCAAAAGAGACAAAAACAAAACAAACAAACAAAACAAACCATCTGGATAAAGTAGAACCAATCATAAACTTTATTAAATCTTTTAAATAATTTTTTGTTAAATTTTGACCCTTGAGGACAAGGCTTACAAAATAGTTCCATTCAAAGAAAATGTTCCTAAGTCAGATTTATTTGTAGTCCAGCAAAGTGAATCTTACACATCTTTGACACAAATATACAATATAAAATGTTTAAAAAAGTGTCCGTATAACCACCACTTCTTGCTTCTATATATCCTGGGCTCTGATTGAGCACTGTATTACTACTATACACTGTTGTACTATACAGTAAACACACAGCAGCACAGCTGTAACAATGTCCACCAGACATGTGAGCTACTTCTGTGATTTGTTTGCATCTATCAAAATTTGCAATTCAAATGTTCATAAGTGAGAATCACTGTGCATATCTTTTGTATTCTGTAAATAAATCGAAAGTATACATGAAATATTTCTGATACATACGCAACAATAGTGGATGCTTTGCAGGAAAACACTTGTGAATTTGAGTTGCAAGCTAATTAGCCACTTTTTAATGAAACGCCTTTGTTTCCTGGAAAAAAAAACCAACCTGAAAAACTGTGGTTATTCTGACTTTAATATTTTCTTGAAAATAAACCAAGTCAGCCTGTTATTTTAGAAAAACAACAGATAATAACTGTTGTCAATTAGAGCATTTCAGTTACCAAGAAAGAATTAGAAGTTTGGGAGCCAAGGGGGTCAGTGGTAGAGCATGGGGTTAGCATGTACAAGAGCATGAGTTTGATCCCATGCATGAAAATAAATTATAATTCTGGAAAACTGTCACCATTAATTTGACAACCTTCCAACTCTTAAAGGTTTTTATACTAAGACTGATGACAAAATTAACAATATCATTTTTAGATGTTATATAATAAAACTTGTCAGTACTTAGAAACTCTACATAACTCAGTGTCAATAATTTTCTTTTTTGGGCCGGGGAGATGGCTCAGTGGAATAAGCGCTTCCCTGGCAAGTGCAAGGGCCTGAGTTCAATCCCCAGTTTTGCAAAAAAAAAAAAAAATCTTTTTCTTTTTATCATCTAAAGAACACACACACAAAAGCATCAGAAATGATACAGAACTTCACCAAGCCAATAGGAATTTAAAAATGGTTGCTATACTGCATAATGTTGTCTTCAAATTACTTGTTGAGATTAGTAGACATAAGCATGAAAAATTGGAGAAAAAAGTTATATTTTAAAAAAAGAAAAATTTAAGCATCAACTGCTCCTCTCTGTAGACCAGCAGAAATCAGAAGTGCAATTATTAAAGCCATAGTGCATACATACATAAATATAGCTTTCTCCCCCTTTCCTCCCTCTCCTGCCCTTTTCCTCATCCCAGTTGTTTCTTCCCTTTGAACAGATTCTTTCTCTTTTACAGTACCTATTGTACCTTTTAGATTCTATTTAATATCTCAGCCTCTTACACTAGTGAGACAATATGATGTTTGTGTATGTGGGTCTGATTTATTTCACTTATGAGTATCGTCTCTTGTTGCATTCATTTAACTATAAAAGCTTTGAATTTATCTTCTTTATAGCTGAGTAATACTCCATTGTGTAAAATATCACATGTTTTTAAACCCATTCCTCAGTTGATGGGCATCTGGGTTGTTTCTAAGATTTAGCTATGATAAATTGTGCAGCTATAAACATAGGTGCACATATATCACTGTGGTATGATATTTTCAGTTCTTCTGGAAAAATGCCCAGGAGGGGAAGAAGTGGGTTGAATGGGACCTCCAATCCTAGTTTTTGAGGAATCTCCACACTGATTTCCACAGTGGTTGTACCAGTCTACATTTCCATGAACAGTGGAAAAGTGTTCCTTTTCCCCCAAAGCCCCTCCAGCATTTATTAGTGATTGGCTTCTTCATCATTTTCTTCTTCTACTTCTTCTTCTTCTTCTTCTTCTTCTTCTTCTTTTTTTTTTTTTTTTTTTTTTGGTGGTACTGGGGATTGAACTCAGAACCTTGCACTTGCAAGGCAGGTGGTTATGTTGCTGAGCTATATCCTCAGCCCTCAGTGGTTGACTTATTGATGATAGCTCTTCTTTCTAGGGTGAGATGGAACTTCAGTGTTTTAATTTGCATTTCTCAAATGACTGATGTCAAACATTTTTTCGTAAATTTATTATCCACTTGTATTTCTTCATCTAAGAAGTGTGTATTCATCTCAGATTCCATTTTTGGATTGGGTCTTTGAATTTTGAGGGCCTGAGTTTTAGAAATTATTTTTGTGTTCTAGATAGAAGTCCTTTGTCTGAGGGATAGCTAAAATTTTCTCCCAATCCATGGGTTTTTTTTTTTACTCTTGTTGATTTCTTTTGACATGCAGAAACTTTTCAAAAACATGAGATCCCAGTCATTGACTCTTTGCAATTTGGTTTTTGTTTATGAACTCTACCTACTCCTATGTCTTTAAGATTTTTACCTACTTTTTCCTCCAGAAGACTTTAGTGTTTTTTTTTTTATTATTTTTTTATTTTTTAGGGTTTCTCTTTTTTTTTTTTTTTTTGCTCCGAATGCCTTCAAGGCATGACTGACTGGCTTGTGTTGTGGGGATCGAACCACAGCAACCTGAGCCTGACTGCTTTGTTGAAGCAGCCACTTAAAGAACTGAGCTAAGGGGCAGGCCCCAGGGTTTCTCTTTTTAATATTTAAATCTTTGATCCATTTTGACTGTAGTTTAGTGCATGGTGACAGACATGGATCTATTTTAAGCCTTCAGCATATGGAAAGCCAGTTTCCAGCACTATTAAAGAGGCTTTTATTCTTCCAGTGAACATGTTTGGCCCTTTTGTCAACGATAAGGTGGCATTTGTAGCTGTGTCTGCATCTTCTAATCTTCTTAATCTTCAGGTCTGTTTTTTTGCCAGTACCATGCTGATTCTATCACAGTAGCTTTGTAGCATAATTTCAAGTCAGGGATTATGATGCCTCCTACCTTTCCTTTATTGGAGGATTGCTTTTGTTATTCTAGGTCTCTTCTGGTTCCAGAGAAACTTTAGGAATTTTTTTTCCAGACCTGTGAAGTATACTAATGGCATTTTAATTGGGATAGTATTTAGTATGTATAGCAATTTTGGGAGTATGACTATTTTCATAATGCTGGTTCTTCCAATCCAGAAGCAAGGATTTTTTTTCCATTTTCTGAAATACTCTTTGATCTCTTTTTCAGGGTACTATAATTTTCACTGCATAAATTTTTTACTTCTTTTGTGAGATTGATTCCTAAGTATTTTGTTTTTTTTGGATATTGTGAAAGGAATGGTTTCCTTAATTTCTCTCTTGGTGCATTTGTTGTTTGTGTACAGAAATGCTATTGATTTTTGAATACTGACTTTGTATTCTGCTATGCTACTGAACTTGGTTATTAAATCTACAAGTCTCTTGGTGGAATTTTTGGGGACTTCAATATAGAGTATTATGCCATCTGCAAATAATGACAATTTCACTTCTCTCTTTCCAATCATTATTCCTTTTATTTCTCTCTCTTGTCTAATTGCTGTGGCTAATGTTTCCAGAACTATGTTGAATAGGAGTGGTGACAGTCAACATCCTTGTCTTGTTCATGATTTTAAAGTGAATGCTTTTAGGTTTTGTCCATTTAGTATGATTTTGTCTGTTGGTTTCTCATAGATGGCTCTTATCAGGTTGAGGTAAAGACAATCTATTTTAATTTTTTGTAGAGTTTTTTAAATCAAGAATGAGTGTTGGGGGAAAAAATGAGTGTTGGACTTTGTCAAAATCTTTTTCTGCATCTATTGAGATGATCGTGTGCTTTTTTTCTTTGGCTCTGTTGATGTGGTATATTACATTTATAGATTTGTGTCTTTGAGATTCTTTTTTTTGCGGAACTGGGGATTGAACTCAGGCCCTTGTGCTTGCCAGGGAAGCAATGAGCCATTTCACTGAGCCATCTCCCCAGCCCCTGATTTGTGTATCTTGAAGAGACATCCCTGCATTCTTGGGATGAATCCCACTTGGTCATGATGTATAATCTTCTTGGTGATTTGCTGCGTTCTGTTTGCTAGTATTTTATTGAGGATTTTTGCACCTATATTCATTAGAGAGATTGACCTGCAATTCTCCTTTTTTGGTTGTGTCTTTCTCTGGTTTCAGTATCAGAGTAATACTTGCCTCCAGAAATGAGTTTGGAAGAATTGCTTCCCTTTCAATTTCACTGAAGAGTTTGAGAAGAGTTGGCATTAAATCTTCTCTAAATTTCTTGTAGAATTCAGCTGTGAATCCTTTAGGACCTAGGCTTTGTCAAGCCAAAATAAAAAAAAAAGGCAGGAAATTATGAAAATCAGAGCAGAAATCAATGCAATGAAGATAAAGAAAACAGTACAAAGAATTAATGAATTGAAGAATTGGTTCTTCAAAAGAATAGAATTGATAAACCCCTAGCCAACCTTAAACATGCTTTTTGTACTATTATATATTATATATTTTGGAGAACATCCCATGTGCAGCTGAGAAGAATGTGTATTCTGACATCTTTGTGTGGAACACTCTGTAAAGATCTAGTAAGTCCATTTCTTCACAAGTTTGGTTTAGTTTAGTTGTTTTTTTTTTTCTGATTTTTTTTGCCTAGTTGATCTATCTCTGTGACAATAGGGTATCAAAGGCCCCATTACAATTGTGTTATTGTTCATTTGATTTGTCTGTTAAAATTTGTCTTATGTAGTTGGGAGCTCCTACATTGGGTGCATATACATTTATGATTGTCATCTCTTCCTATACAAACCTCCAAGATGTAGTGACCTTCATTATCTCATTTTTTTTTTTTTTTTTTTTGTGGAACTGGGGATTGAACTCAGACCCTTGCACTTACCAGGGAAGCACTTATTCTACTGAGCCATCTCCCCTGCCCCTTTTAGTCATTCTTGAAGTTGACATTGTTAGCAGCCAGAACAGCTACCTTTGCTTTTTTCTGAGCTCCTGTCATATGGAATATTGTTTCCCATCCTGTGATTTTCAGTCTATCAGTTTCCTTGTGAGTTAAATGTGTCTCTTGTGTACAGCATATGGTTGGCTTTTGTTTCGTGATCCACTCTGCCAGTCTGCTTCTTTTGATTGGTGAATTGAAGTCATTTATATTGATGGTTATAAATGGATATGTATTGGCTTATCTTTGTCATGTTATTTTCCTGCTGTAGGTTCTCTACTTTTCCCCTCTGTTAATTACTTGCTGTGTCTGGTGGTTCTTTTCTGCTGTTGTTCTTCAAGTCATGGTTATTTCTGTCTCATTCTAGAATATCTGTTAGTACTCTCTGTAGGGTTGGTTTGGTGGTCATGAATTTCTTCAATTGTTCTTTGTCACAGAAGTATCTTATCTCTCCATTAAAATGGATGGATAATTTCAGGGTATGTCAATCTGGGATGGAAAGTGTTTTCTTTCAGGACCTGAAATACTTCACTACAAGCTCTTTTTTCTTTTCTTTTCTTTTTTTAAAAAAATGTATTTAGTACAGGGTCTACAATGTCTCACTACACAGCTCGGACTCATAGTGATCCTCCTGTTTCCAGCCTCCCAAGTGCTGGGATATACAGGCGCATGCCACCGAGCCCAATCTCAATCGCCATCTCAGTGCACCCCAGGGGCGGGGCCGGCATGGTACGGCATGCCAGGGATCGAACCCTGGTTCCTGCACCTGCCTAAGCAAGAACTTTACTCTGCTGAGCTGTTTGGCTGGCCCTCCAAGATCTTTTTTTTTTTTTTTTTTTAAATTTT
>NW_004524587.1:14998270-14999811 GCF_000260255.1 Octodon degus
GCTCAGCCCACCAGGGGGCGGGGCTGGCTGGCATGTGGTGCTGGGGGATTGAACCGCGGTCCCTGTGCTTTGTTAAGCTTGTTCTAAGTAGGTGCTTTAGACCACTGAGCCATCTCACCAGCCCGATATCTATTAGTCTTACATTGTTTTTCTTTGCATCATCTTGTAGTTGCTGAACTGTTATTTCCTGGTTCCTTGTTATTTTTAAGAGATCCTTCCTTCTTGTTCGCTTGCTACAGTGCTGTCTTCAAGGTCTGAAAGTTTATCTTCAGTTTCACTCAAGTGGTTTTGCCAGCTTTCAACAGAATTCTTAATTTCCTGAAAGTCTGTTTGAATCTTTTTTTTTTGGTGGAACTGGGGATTGAACTCAGACCCCTGTGCTTGCCAGGGAAGCACTTATTCCACTGAGCCATCTCCCAGCCCCTGTTTGAATCTATTTTAATTTTTTCCTGTAGCATTCAATTTTTTCATGTAGTATTCATTCAATGTTTCCATTATTTTTCTAATCTCTTTTAGCTTTTTAAAAAAATATATGCCTTCTTTAGATGTATTGAGCAAGTCTTTCACCATTGTTGTCATTTCTTTTTTTTACCTGAGAGGTTATTTCTGATCTGATTCCTATAGCTTTATGCAGTTGTTTCTTTACTTCAGTTGCTATCATTTCAGAAATTTCAGATGTGTGACTTCCAAGTTCTTCTATGTCCTTGTCTCCTGGACTTGTTCTGATAGGCTAGACATCTTAGCTTGCCTTTTTGCTCCTTTGTTTTGACATTTTTGAAGCTCTCAGTGTTCACCTTATACATTAATTTGCCTCAGATATTGTTACAGTAGGAGAAAGATATTTGCAAAATATTTTACCAGATTGAACAGCAAAAGGAGAAGGGCAGGGCACAGGTAAACAAGGCTCCTGAGACAGTGGCAGGGGGTGGGGGGAGCAGGTAGGCTCACCAAACTCCTGCTATGTGGAGTTCAGTGTGGCTTCCTTCCTGTCTCTTTTTGTTTCCTAGCCATCATGATGTGAGGATCCTCCTCAGCCATGTGTTCCCATCATGATATCCTTACTGCCTTTCTCAACCTCCCAAGTGACCATGGAATAAAAACTCTGAAATCAGGGGGCCAGCAAGATAGCTCAACAGTTTAAGCACCTGCTTGGAAAGCTCAGGGACCATGGTTCAATCCCTAGCACCACATACTGTGCCAGCCCTGGGGAGGATGAAAACAGGAGGATCACTATAAGTCTGAGCTGCATAGCAAGATCTTGTACCCAATACATAAAAATTAAAAAAAAAACCTCCTCTGAAATCAGCTATGAAAATAAGCTCCTCCTTATACATTAATTTGCCTCAGATATTGTTACAGTAGGAGAAAGATATTTGCAAAATATTTTACCTGATAGAGGACTGGTATGCAAAATATACAAAGAATTAAAACTCAATAAGAAGACAATCCAGTTTAAAAATAGGCAAACAAGGGGCTGGAGAGATGGCTCAGTGGTCTAAAGCACCTATTTGGAACAAGCTTGGAAAAGCACAGGGACCGCG
>NW_004524587.1:14999921-15002030 GCF_000260255.1 Octodon degus
AAAAAAAAAAAGAAAAAAAAATAGGCAAACAACTATGAGCTAAAACTTATATGAACTGAGAGCCAAAACAAAACCTTTCCTCTTTTAATTGATATTTTGACTCAACAATGCAAGGGTAACTAAGATACATGAGAACTCTGTATTTCATAGGTAATTTTACTGTAAACCTAAAACTGCTATAAAGTCCAAAGGCTTTTAAGATGAAATGAATTATTGATACATGTTAAAATATAGATGAACCTGCAAAATATCATGCTAAATCAAAGAAGCCAGGCAAAAAAGCTCATGTATTATTCCATTCATAAGAAATATCCAGAAAAAGGTAATTCATACAGACAAAAAGTAGATTAATGGTTTCCAGGGACTAAGGAAAGTGAAAAATGAGGAGTGACAGCTTAATGGGTTGATGAAAATGTTCTAGAACTAGATGGTGATGATAATTGTTTAATATCATGAATGTACAGATATTCCTCATTTAATGATGTGTTTAACAATGGTTCAGACTTATTGAGGTATGTTGTCCAGTCTTATGATCCACCAGTTGGACTTATGACACATCTTTCATTTATTTATTTCTGGGAATGAAATTCATGATTTTGTATTTTCTAGGCAGGCATACTGCCGCTGAGCTACATCTCCAATCCTTGTCATTTATTTATTTATTTATTTATTTATGGAACTGGGGATTGAACTCAGATCCTTGCGTTTGCCAGTCACGTGCTTATCCTACTGAGCCATTTCCCCGGCCCCATTTATTTATTTATTTATTTATTGTATTTTAGGGAAGAACCTACAGGGTGCTCAGGGTCTCACTACTAGATCGGACTCGTAATGATCCACCTGTTTATAGCCTCCCAAGTGCTGGGATTACAGGAGCATGCCACCACACCCAGTCTCAATCGACATATCAGCGTGCCCCAGGGGTGGGGCTGGAATGACAGGCCTGGGGATCAAACCCCTGGCCCCTGCACCTGCTTGCAGGTGCTTTAATATGCTGAGCTATTTGGCCTGCTCTGTCTTTTATTTCGGTACAGTTTGTATATCTTGTTTATAAAGTTTCAGTGTCTTTTTTGTATTATTCACCTTGTTTATAGTATTATAATTTCTACAGATTGTACTATACAGACTGTACTACAGTATTGTGTTCTGTTATATATTACAGTACTGCATGTAAGAACTATTTTTAAAAAACCAAAGTCACCAGATTGTAGTTTCCTTTGACCATTTCTTTGTTCTGAATATTGTAATGTACATACTATATACAATCCCTCATTTAGTGGCAATTCATGTAACAACTAGACCTAGTTGCAGGAACTGAATTCAGTCCTTAAATGTGCTGCATTCAGTAAATATACTGAATTCAATGACCTTGAGTCATATATATTTGAGGATTATTTTTTTGAGACAGGGTCTTGCTATATATTTCAGGTTGGCTTGGAATTCACAGCAATCCTCCTGCCTCAACCTACCAAGTGCTGGGATTGCAGGTATGTGCCACTAAACCTGGAAAGTCACGTACTTTTTAATTGAATTTTAAAAGCCAAGCATGGTGATGTACACTTATAATTCTACCTGAAGGATGAGGCAGGAGGATCAAAAGCCAGGCTAGGTAATTTGGTGAGATACTGTCTCAAAAAACAAACAAACAAACAAAAAAAAACTTGGGGTGGGGAGAAAGTGACCAGTTTCTGAGTGCTTCTAAACATGGACCTAGGGCTGGAGAGATAGCTCAGTGGAATAAGTGCTTGCCTGGCAAGCACAAGGTCCTAAGTTCAATCCCTGGTACCACAAAAAATAAAAGTAAAAAAATAAACATGGACCTAAGCATTAGTGAATTTTTTGAATAAGAATTGTATCTTCTTTTTTTTATTTTTTTATTTATTTGAGAGAGAGAGAGAGAGAGAGAGAGAGAGAGAGAGAGAGAGAGTGTGGTGTGTGTGTGTGGCCATCTCAGCCCACCAGGGGGCGGGGCTGGCTGGCATGTGGTGCTGGGGGATTGAACCGCGGTCCCTGATGCTTTGCTAAGCTTGTTCAAATAGGTGCTTTAGACCACTGAGTCATCTCACCAGCCCCTCCAAGATCTTCTTGATTTGATTTTTTTTTTTTTTT
>NW_004524587.1:15002130-15004474 GCF_000260255.1 Octodon degus
TTCCAACTCAAGGGTTTTAGAGCTCAACTGTTGGGTCATGACCCCTTTGGCTCAATCAAGCTTAAAGGAAAGTTCTCGAAGAGAAGAAAAAGCATTTTAATACTGTGACTTTTTCTTTTTCTTTCTTTCTTCTTTTTTTAAATTTTTCTTTATTTTTTTTTAAATGTGTGTGTGTGTGTGTGTGTGTGTGTGTGTGTGTGGCCAGCTCAGCCCACCAGGGGGCGGGGCTGGCTGGAGTGTGTGCTGGGGGATTGAACCGCGGTCCCTGATGCTTTGCTAAGCTTGTTCTAAGTAGGTGCTTTAGACCACTGAGCCATCTCTCCAGCCCAAGAATTGTATCTTCTTATCAGGAATGTTATTTCTTGGAAGCTGTTTTTCACAGGTTAGAACTGAGGCTTTAAATTTCCTCAAGGTCTCACTTTAGCTGCATGTTCTGTCACATGTTCTATGATGTGAAAGGTACATGTTATCTTACAGATGAAGCACAGACACATAACATTTTAAAAGGGAACCAGAAATATCATTCAAAAGACCAACTCCCGCAGAGACATCCTTTTATAATTTGCATGAAGTGCAGGTCTTTTAAGAAGTGATGCTGGGGCTGGGAGATGGCTCAGTAGATAAGCGCTTTCTTGGCAAGTGCAAGAGCCTGAGTTCAATCCCTGATTCTCCAAAAAAATAAAAATAAAAAAAAGAAGTGGTGATGCTTTTGGGGGACTGGGGAGATAGCTCAGTGGTTTAAGCACTTGCCTGGAAAGTACAAGGTCCTGAGTTTGATCCCTGGTACCAAAAAAAGAGAAATGATGTTTTTGTTTTTGGCATTCATAAAGAGTACAGACAGGACTGGCCAAATAGCTCAGCGGATTAAAGCACTTGCAAGCAGGTGCAAGGGCCAGGGGTTCGGATCTCCAGGCCTGCTGTGCTGGCCCCACCCCTGTAGTGCGCTGAGATGGCAACTGAGTCTGGGCATAGTGGCTCTTGGGAGGCTGTAAACAGGTGGATCACTACAAATAGGACCTACAAGTGAGACCCTGAACAACCTGTAGACCCTTCCCTAAAATACAAAAAAAAAAAAAAAAAAAGAGTAAAGACAAGTTGGGCATGGTGGTACATGCCTGTAATTTCATTGCAGCACTCAGGAGGCTGAGACAGGAGGATTGCTTTGAGATTTTTTTTTTCTTTGAGTTTGAAACTAGCTTGGGTGATAAAGCGAGCTCAAGGCCAGCCTGAACTGCATAGCAAGACCTGGCTCAAAAAGATTTTTTAAAAAGGAGCAAAGACAAGCAAATTAGAGAACAAATCAAACACTGCATATCATACATGTCAATAATAGTAATATGACCAGTGTATAGCTCAGTAGTAAAGCACTCACCTGGCATATGCATAGCCCTGGGTTCCATCCCTATCTCCATAGAAAAAAGTAAAAAATGGAAGAGAATAATCTCCCAATTAAAAATATCAGCACGAAAATAACAAATCAAGTAATCTCACTATAAAAAAGCATCTAGATAGCTCATTTGAAAATTGAATTAATAACTTTCAACAAAGCTTGTAAATAATGATAATGAAAGTTTCAAATGAATAATTTTTTAAATGCCTCAGGAATCATCATTAAAGATCTCTCATTAGTCAAAATTGGGATAAGCTGAGTGTCAACTAAGATAATAACTGCAATGAGTGGGTAAGAGGTACAGCGCTTGCCTAGCATGCACAAGCCCCTGGGTTTCATCCCCAGCACAGGAGAAAAAAAAAAAAATGAGACAAGCAAGCAAGCAAGCAATGGATTGAAACACATCAAATATATTTGAGTCAATGTTTTATAATAATACTGAGAAAACAGTTCTCTTAGTCACCTTTCAATGATGTTAAAAAATGCAATCAATTCTGCTTTTCTGTAAAACTATACCTCAGGATTATAAAAGTTTATGTGAAAACATTTGTCTTTATAGAATTATAGTAGCTAATTAAGAAATATAAAATCACCATTTTGTAATCCCTATCAAATTAATGAACCTAGTCAATCATATTCAATGGCTATCACAAAAAGAAAGGACAACAAGTATATACTTCCTAACAGAAGTGTACACCGTTACTCACGAAGTTCTTTTGTCAAAAAAGAACACACACATACACATCAAACCTGAACCAGACTAAGCCTCATCTAAGTACCAGTGCATAGGAAATACAGGGAATGGGAAAATACTAAACATTTAAGGATACAGGGAGCAAATCTAGACTGTAGTGAATGCTTCATGACAGTGATCCAGTTTATTCAAATACAATAAAAAATGCAAGGAAAAAAGGGGAATCTAAAGGGGCCGGGGAGATGGCTCAGTAGAATAAA
>NW_004524587.1:15004574-15019697 GCF_000260255.1 Octodon degus
TATATTTTTTTTTTTGGTGGAACCAGGGATTGAACTTAGGCCCCTGCACTTGCCAGGCAAGCACTTATTCTACTGAGCCATTTCCCCAGCCCCTTAAGACATATATTAATCAATTGCCATATACAAATCTTACATGGATCCTGGTTATTTTTAGAAAACAGAAATATTTTATAGGACAATTGGGGAAATAATACTGGTTGTATATTTGGTGATATTAAAAGACTTAAATATTTTTACATTGTACATGGAATTATTTTTAAAAGATTCTTATATTTTGAAAGTACATGTTAAAATATTTATGGGTGAAATTATATTCCTGGAATTTGTTTCAAAGTAATTAGTACAAAAGCTGGGAGGGGGAAGAGACAGAGAGAGAAAGAGAGAGGAGGGGGCAGGGAGGGAGACTGGGGTAAATGGTGGAAGATAAAGTATGTATGAAAGATCAGTCATGAATTAATGACAACTATTGACATAGGGTGATAGGAATTCATTATTCTGTTACCTCTACTCTTGTACATTTTAAAATGGTCATAATACAAATATTAAATAACCAGATGTGCCAGCACATACCCATAATCCCAGAACTCTGGGAAGCTGAGAAAGGAAGATAGAAAGTTGGAGCCAAACATAGGCAGGTTAGTGACTTATCAAGACCCTATCTCATAAAGAAAAATTTTAAAAAACACTGGTGATGTAGCTCAGTGCAAAAGCCCTGGGTTCAATTCCCAGTACTACAATAATTAAATAAAAAGAAAAAACAAACTAAATAAGTGACATATATTTGTATGTAGGGAACGTTTCTGGAAAGTTATGCAAAATATCGATAACAGTATTTGTCCTTAAGAAGAGAGATGAGCTCGGTTCTGCCAATAAATAAATAAATAAATAATTTTTTTTTAAAAAGAAGAGAGATGAGGTCTGTGGCACCAGGGGAATCAGGGGTAAGACTTACTTTTCACTGTAAAATTATATTACTCATATAATAAATAATTTTAATAGCCAAAAAAGAGTTCACAGTTATATTTCCCCCTCTCTACAAAATAAACATTATCAGCCTAAACACATGCTGCAGCATAGTCTTCAAATAAAAATTTATTGTTAACCCTACATCATATTCTTCAGATAACATTTTACTTCTGCAATTTTCATTTTAGACAGTTATTCAGCAAAAAGTTTCACTAGCGCCTCTTCCTCACATATCATTCCTTTCTCATTCCACCCCTGTCTGATCTCCCACAATCCTCATTCTCCCAAAATTCCCCTTGTCAAGGTCACCAATGAGCTCCCTTTGCCACTTTCTGCATTAACATGCTTGGCCTGTTAACAGCATTAGCCACAGCTGACCATCACTCTCACGATGTACCACCCTTTCTTACATTTCATAACACTACATTCTCCTTCCTCTGCACAACCTTTAATATTTGAAGTATGCCAAAGCTGAATCTTAAGATTTATTCCTTTCTTTACCTACCTTCTCTCCTTAGGTGAATTCATCTTGTCTCATGGCTTTAATTACACACTATGTGCTAATGTTTCCAAAATTTACATCTCTAACCCTGACCTCTGCTCTGAGTTTCAGACTCATATATACAGCTGCCTACTAAGTTCTCACACTTGGATATCTACAGACATTTTAAACTTAATATGCTCAAAGCAAATCTATACTCTCAGGGCTGGGGATTTGGCTAGAGCTGGGGACTTGGCTCAGCAGTAGAATGCTTGCCTAGCAAGCTGGAAGCCCTGGGTTCAGTCCTTGGCACCAAAAACAAAAAATAAACCTCTCCTAAAAAAAAAAAATTCAACCAAAAAAATACAGTAAAATAAAAAAGATCAAAAACAAACAAGGCAACCATACTCTCAATAAATGGCATCATCACCCCCCAGCAATATCTTATATTAAGACTATGCTATTTTGCATTTATGTATTTGGTACAGGGTCTCACTGCACAGCTCGGACTCGTAGTGATCCTCCTGTTTTCAGCCTCCCCAGCACTGGGATTACAGGAATGTGCCACCAGCTTGCCCGGGGGGCAGGGACAGTGTGGCATGCAGACAGGGGATTGAACCCTAGTCCCTGAGTTTGCCAAAGCAGGCACTTAATCTGCTGAGTTATCTTGCTGGCCCAAGGCAATGCTATTTTTAATGTTTCCTTTTCCTTACCCCTCACATCCAATTCTTTCATAAATATTCTCCCTTTAGCCCCCCCCCAATATATTTTGTCTCCTTTCACTTTTTTTTTTTAACCTCCATTACCATCATCTCAGTTCATGCCACCATTCACTATCTCTTATTTACACAATTGTTACAAGCTTTTTTTTTTTTTTTGGCCTGGGATTGGAACCCAGGGCCTTGAACTACATCCATGGCCATTTATTTATTTAATAGACAAGGTCTTGGGCTCAAACTTATCATTATGTCCATCCTTAAAATACTTTGGTAGAAACTGACAAGCCAATTCTAAATTTTTAAAAAAATTTTATGTATTTGATATAGGTTCTCACTATGCAGGTTGGACTCATAGTGCTCCTCCTGTTCCAGCCTCCCCAGCTCTGAGATTACAGCGTGTGCCACCATACCCAGTCTTGGTGGCAGACTGAGCAGGCCCAGGGAGAGGCCTACATGGCATGTGGTACTGGGGATCGAACCTGGGTCCTTCTGCTTGCCTAGGCAGGCGCTTAGACCACTGAACTATCTCCGTGGCCCCCAATTCTAAAATTCCTAAGAGAAAATAAAGATCTGAGAATAGCCCTGATAAGTTTCTTTTTTAAAACCCGTAAAACCTTTATGAAAATGTGGCAGTGCATGCCTATAATCGCAGCACTCCAGAGAATGAAGCAGGAGTATTGCTTGAGTTAAAAGTTAGAGGTCAGCCTGGACTACATAGTGAGTTCAAGGCCAGCCTGAATTACGTAGGAAGACCCTGTCTAAAAGAAAAACAAGGGGCTGGGGATTTGGCTCAGCAGTAGAATGTTTGCCTTGCAAGCTGGAAGTCCTGGGTTAGTTCCTCAGCCCCCAAAAAACCAAACCAAAACAAAAACAAAAACAAAATTAAAAAAATAAAAACAAAAACAAAAACAACCAAACCCTAAATGACAGTTACTCTATAGGTATATATCTTGATAGAAATGCAAACTGGGGCTGATACACTAGCTTCACTCAGAAAATTATCAGCAAAACATTAAATCCTCAAGTTTTGGCTTCTCTTAACTAAGAAAGGCATTAAGTGAGGAAAACAAATCAACGAATGGAAAATTTATAAATTAGATGTTTTTTTTTTTTTAAAAAAAAGGTATAAATATGGTATCACTCACCAGTTATACCTTAAATAAAATGTCTTATCTATTCAGTCTGTTACTGTGTACTTTTATTTAATTATAATCAGGCTAGCATTGTTATTAATCAGTACTATTTTAAGTAGCATGCCCTAAAAATGATATAATTGGAAACCCATAATTAGTTTACTAGCTGAAAATTTTGTGTACTAAGTAAAAGCTTTTCAAAACTATTTATTGAAAATGTACTAAAAATAGAAAAAATAAAATGGGCTACACTTCATACACACAAATTTTTGTCTTCTCAATCTATTTTTCTTGGGTTTTGCCTTTATTTTTGGTCTTTTTTATGTATTTTAGCACAGGGTCTACAGGGTCTCACTACGTAGATTGCACTCTGTAGTGATTCTCCTGTTTTCAACCTCCCAAGCGCTGGGATTACAGGTGCACGCCACCACATCCAGTCTCAACTGTAGTCTCAGCTTGCCTGACCCTGGCGTGGGGCCAGTACAGCAGGCCAGAGATCAAACCCCGGCCACTGCACTCTGCCTAAACAGTTTATCTATTTTTAAAAGTATGTTTGCACTGTCAAATTAGGCCAGGAAGAAGGATGGATGCTATCACCTATACATTCAAATTGTCTTTTACCAGTATCTCAAAATAAAGCTAAATTCCAAGAAAGTATGTGTATGAATTATGTATATGTGTATAATCTATATATGTGTGTATACACATATGTGTGTGAATGCATATAATATTTTTATAACTCCAAGGAAGAAACACACTTAGATATAGAGTATTATCAAAATTCTTGTCCAATAATACATCACTTTTTATAACAATCTAATGCCAGTTGTGGGCTTCCCCTATCTTCTAAAATTAGGAAGTTAGTGGAAGAACTACAAGTGAAAATAAAAGGGATATTTCTTTTACTGTTGTGATTAAAAGCTCTTCTGGTTTGTTCTATATTGTTCATTCCCAACTTTATAAGGTGAATTGGCTTTAGAATCAGAATCTAATATTTTCCTTTGATGTAAGAAATCATTTTGTATTTTATAAAAACAATCATACTTTTCACAATTAGTCACATATATAATTGAGTATACTGGTAAAAAAAAAAAAAAAAGGAAGTTTAAAGACGAAAGCATCCTAGGCACCTTAATACAATGGAATGTCAGTCAGTATTATGAGATTCACATCAAGGGGGAGCCCTTCTTTCATCAAAATTCCATGAGACAGCTCTATATTAGATAAAATTGGTACCAGATGTATTATTGCTAGCATTAGAGGAAAATTTAATATAGTTAAATTAACCAAATTAAGGGGCAAATAAATATATTGGTCATATGTGTGGTATTTCTAATATCTGAAGAATATTTTAATTTCAAATGTATTGTATTAAATTTTATCAGTTGAGTTGAGGCCTAAATATTTTTTATTTATTTATTTTTTGGTGGTGGGGATTGAACTCAGAGCCTTGAGCTTGCCAGGCAGGCACTTAAGCTGCTGTGCTAGTTCCCAAGTCCTTGTAATAAATTCTAATAACTCAGGTTAAAAATACCTGGGCGTGGGCCAGGGAAATGGCTCAGTGGGATAAGCGCTTCCCTGGCAAGTGCAAGAGCCTGAGTTCAATCGCTGGTTCTGGAAAAAAAAATTCTAATAACCAGGACAGAAACAAAATGAAAGGGGCTGGGAATATAGTTCAGTGGCATAGTGCCTGCCTGTCAAATGTGAGATCACGAGTTCAATTCCTGGTATAAAAAAGTGAATAAATAACTGATAAACAAAATTAAGGAGGAAAAACTATTAAAAGTTATTTTAAAGATTAAATTAGGGGGGCTGGTGAGATGGCTCAGTGGTCTAAAGCACCTACCTAGACAGAACAAGCTAAGCAAAGCACAAGGACCGCGGTTCAATCCCCCAGCACCACATGCCAGCCAGCCCCACCCCCTGGTGGGCTGAGCTGGACACACACACACACACACACACACACACAAATAAGTAAATAAAATTTTAAAAAAAGATTAAATTAGGGGTAGCAATAACAAATAAATAAAAGATTAAACAAAAGCATATTAAGTGACAAAGTAGCAAAAAAGTAAAAGTAAATTATTAAGGCTAAATAAGATTTTATGATCTAAAAGGTACAGAAGTATTAAAAATTCTGTTAGAATTAGAAATGATTCTTATCCTAAAGATTAAAATTTTAAAAAATGAATTAGTACATAAAAGCCTGAGAATAATACAATGTAGATGCCTGCTTAGGCAAGCACGCAGGGACCTGAGGTTCAATCCCCAGCACCATATGCTGTGTCAACTCTGCCCTTAGGGCAGACTGAGCTGGCCACAAAAAAAGAAAAAGAAAAAAGAACACAAAGTAGAGATAATGAAAAACATCTTACTATTCCCAGTGTGGCTGTTATCTAGGAATGAATTAAACATCATGTAAAAAATGTTACTAGTTAGATGAACACATAAAAAATCAACATGCCACATCTACCTAAAATGTTCAAAAAATGGCTTAAAAAGCAAATTTCACAGGGCCAGCAAGATAGCTCAGAGGACCAAGCACCTGCTTAGGCAAGCGCAGGGGCCAGGGTTTGATCCCTGGCACCACATGCCCTGCTGGCCCCACCCCCAAGGCACAGTGAGCCCACCAGTGAGTCTGGGAGTGATGGTGCCTGCTTGTAATCCCAGCACTGGGGAGGCTGAAAACAAGAGGATCACTAGGAGTCTGACGTAGTGAGACCCTGCACAAAATTTAAAAAAAAAATTTTTAAAAAGCAAATTTCACAAAATTTATTTTACAAATTTATTTTTTGAGATAGGGTCTCACTATGCTGGCCCAGAATTCACTATACAGTCCTGGCTTGCTCTGAATTCACAGAAATCCTCTTGTTTCAGCCTCCAAGTGCTGGGATTATAGGCGTGTGCCACCACACCTGGCTTTTCATAAAATTTAGATAATTTATAGTGGATAAATAAGTATGGGAAGGCAGCTATGCTAACCACTATACCACCAAAGCCTCGGCAATAAGTATGGGAAGACACTGACTAATTCTAAATTTCACAACGGACAGCTTCTAGCTATTGCTTTGGAGCAGAAACTTGGTCACTCAAAGACCACTGGACAAGAATTCTGACCTAAATTGAACTAGCGCCACCTAGTCAATGAATGCTCTCCATTGTCTCTGAAAGGGAAGCTTCCATCAAAGACAGCACAGGAGGGACACATCTATCTGTGCAATCTCCACTGGTTGATAAATTACCTTAGAAGGTTGCTGGTATAAGAATAGAGTAGAATAGGAAGAAGAGTGAGAAATACCCCACTGCTATTGTTCTGGTAGACACTTAGTTCTAGGGTCTGATAGTGACATGCAGGTTGCTGATAAACGGCTGAGCTACAATCACAGGAAAACTAGATATGGAACATGAAGGGGACGAAAAGTTACCTCTGGAATAAAAAAAAAAAAAAAAACCGCTATTATAGCAAATGTAAGGGCATCTGGTCGAAAGGGTTAGATACATCATTCCAGCAGCTGGTATTGCACTACAATGAGAGTTCTCTACTTGTTTTCTTATTGCTGGGCCAATAATGAATTTATATTTATCATTAAGTTTTTCAGGGCCGGGGAGATGGCTCAGTAGAATAAGCGTTTCCCCGGCAAACTCAAGGACCTGAGTTCAATCCCCGGTTCTGCCAAAAAAAAGTTTTTCAGCCTCTTGTACATTTTTTGTACACCTTCTTGTGTTTCAAAAGTAACCCAACCATACCCTTTAGACACTCCAGCTCTGTTATTTACAATCTTCATTTCTTTTACAAACCCATACTGGATAAAATGTTTTCTTAAATCATTTTCATTTAAGAAATCATTTTCCTTTGGCTTAAAGTCAGTTCCTCCTAAGAAGATGTGATTGGGTATCACAGTACCATATCTTGGGGCACTTGTTGGGCTATTCAAAGGCACTGGTGACACAGGATTAGAGACTGGGGAATCTGTTCCTGTCTGATCAGGAACACCTCCGTCCCAGAGGCGTGGGTGGCGGAGTCGAGCTGCACCATCACCGGATGCTGCCGGGGCGCGCCCCCTGGCGGAAACAGTGCTCAACCCCACTTCTGTCCTAATACATTTATAAAAGGAAACAGAAGTAAAAGGCAAAGTATTTTGAACTGGAAATATAGCTCAGTAGTAGGGCACTTGCCTTGCATGGATGAGACCCTAGGTTTGAAAAACACAGCAAATAAAACAAAAAACCCACACAAGAGAAAAAAATACAATCACATCCATATCATATGTCATATATAAAAATAAATTCCAGATTAGGCTTAACATGGGAAGCAAAACTGAAGAATTTTTAGGGGACAGAAAAAGAGCTTATCATATTACTGTAAGGAAAGATTTGATCAATAAGACAATGGAAACAAATTATAAAAATATCACTACTTTAACATGAATTTATCTGCAGGGCAAAGGAGAATGTAAACATTGATTTGAATTTTTAATAGAGAGAGATATAACAAGAAAACAAGCAAAAAAGGTTCATAAATGTTCTATCTCTTTGTACATTAAAAAAGTAACACTAATCACATGATCAGAAAATTCTGACAGTATAGAAAAGTACAGAATAAAAGTTAAGTCTCTCAAAGGAGACCACGGTAATTTCTTACAGGAGAACTTTATAATGCATACACCAACACATTCATTTAATTGAAAAATATCCATTTTACTGATAAATAACAGAAGAAAAATTACTAAAGCCTAGCATGATAGTATACACCGGTACTTGGAAGGTTGAGGCAAGAGGATGACTGTAAGTTCAAGACCAGCCTAAGCTACAAATGAGTTCAAGGCAGCCTGAACTACCTGGTCAAAAGAAAAAAAAGACACATTGCCAAATAGCAGGGTGTTGTGGCCTGGACCTATAATCCTAGCACTCTGGAGGCTGACAGAGGATCACTGAGGGCTCAAGTTTAGCCTGGCTACACAGTAAGCTAAAAGCTATTCTGAATTACAGAATGGGACTCTATATCAAGAAAAATAAAATTAAAAACTTGTCAAGTAACTTATATGCTATTATTCCTTTGCTTTAAAAGGTGGCCATGTATATGAGTTACATGGAAAAGGTATGATAGGAGGGAGAATATTCTTTTGTTTTAGAGACTTTTGTGTTGTACAAATTATCAGCACAAATAATTTTTGTCATTTACCTGCCTGAAATATAAACAAAACAAATACAGGAGAATCATTATGAGTCCAATCTGGTAGTGAGACCCTGAAACACCCTGTAGACCCTTCCCTAAAATACAGAAAGAAAAAAAAAAAAGTTAAGCAGAAAAAAACCCTGCCATATATTGGTCTACTTGGAGAATAAAAGGGATACAACCTTCCTCCCTCCTTATTGACTTTTCTGGGTCTTACTAAGTTACCCAGAATAATTTCAAACTCAGTGAACTCAAACCTCCCCAATAGCTGGGTCCACAGGCCTGCATTACTAATAACTGCCCACCCCCCACTTCAAATATCAAAGTGAATGAATTTTTTTTAAAAAAAGGTAAGAAAATCAGAGTGTATCAGCCAATGGCTGACTTGTAAAATAGGTGAATTCAAAGAGTATGGGCAGGGGCTGGTGAGATGGCTCAGTGGTCTAAAGCACCTACTTAGAACAAGCTAAGCTAAGCAAAAGGACAGCGACCCTGGTTCAATCCCCAGCACCACATGCCAGCCAGCCCCGCCCCCTGGTGGGCTGAGCTGGCCACACACACACACAATAAATAAATAAATAAATAAATTAATTAATTAATTAAAAAAAAAGAGTATGGGCAGGGCCAGCCAAACAGCTATTGGATTAAAGCACCTGCAAGCAGGCGCAGGGGCCAGGCGTTTGATCTCTGGGCCTGCCATGCCAGCCCCGACCCCAGGGTACACTGAGATGGCAATTGAGACTGTGTGTGGTGGAGTGCGCCTGTAATCTCAGCTCTTGGGAGACTGTAAACAGGTTGATCACTATGAGTCTGATCTAGTAGTGAGACCCTGAACACCCTGTAGACTCTTCCAAGAAAAAATATGCCTGAAATATCTACATTTATCAACACATTAAAGTATTATCTTTAGTTATCTATGCTAGGGATGGTTACAGAAGGAAGAAAAAATTAGTGCCTTCTTTATTCATCTATGCAATGTTTCCCTGTTATTAGCATGTACACTTTCTATTTTTTAAATAATTTTTAAGTAGGCTGGAGAGATGGCTCAGTGGTCTAAAGCACCTACTTGGAACAAGCTTGGCAAAACACAGGGACCGCGGTTCGATCCCCCCAGCACCACATGCCAGCCAGCCCTGCCCCCTGGTGGGCTGAGCTGGCCACACACACACACACACACACACACACACACACACTAAATAAATGTTTTTAAAAAATTTAAAAAAAATAATTTTTAAATAAAATTACAAATAAACTAGGTTATTTCATATTCCATAAATTTAAAAAAGAGGAATCAAAAAAGGCAACTTTTGATTATGGTTACAGTATAGGCTCTGGAATCAAATCTTATGTTTTCCTGGTTTTTTTTTGTTGTTGTTGTTTTGTTTTTGTTTTTTTCAGAACCGGGGATTAAACTCAGGCCCTTGCGCTTGGCAGGGAAGTGCTCATTCCACTGAGCTATCTCCTGGGCCTCAAATCTTATGTTAATAAATGCTGGTTGCATCCAGTATGACTTTGGGCAACAATCTAAACCTAATTTTGTTTGTAAAATTGTATCTGACAAGTTTCCTGTAGAGACTGAATAGTGTATGTAAAGCACTAAACACAGGATCTGGTGATCACTTAGGTTAGCTAACAGACAATCAGGAATGCTAATATCTTTTAACTTTTTTTTTTTTTTTTTTGGTCTGTTTGAGACAGAGTCTGGCTATACAGCTCAGGCTGGCCTTGAGCTCACTTTGTTTTGTGAGACAGGGTATCCCTAAGTAATTCATACAGGCCTTGAACTCAACTGTGTAGTCCTGGCTGGCTGCAAAGTAGCGAAGGCTGCCTCAGCCTCCTGGGTGCTGGGATTACAGGGGTGTGTTACTAGTGTGATCTTGAATTTGATACTATCCTCTTGCCTCAGCCTCCTAAATGCTGGGATTACAGGCGTGTACCACCACACCCACCCTTTTTTAGCTTTCTTATTCCTAATATAAATGAACAAGACCGTAAATCAAAGGAAGAGTCAAAAGGCACTCAGCCAGTATTATCTCTAGGAACCAGGCAGGGTTGCAGCTCACCTAATCACTTGACAGATCATTTGCTATTCTAGTCAGGCCCCTTTCTGAGCCACTTTACAAAAGTGAGCTACACTAATGCAGATTTTAAAAAGGTCAAATTCTTGAAGTTCATAAGAATGGACAACAGGAAGTTGCTAATGAATGAACTAACAGAGAGAAGCCCTTTCTCAGTTTACTCCAATCCGCAAAACACTCCACGTAAACTTCCAAAACTGCTGAAAATAACGTTCTTTCCAGGTGACACACCCCTGCAATGCCAGCACCCAGGAGGCTGAGGCAGCCTTCGCTACTTCGAGGCCAGCCAGGACTACACAGTTGAGTTCAACGCCTGTATGAATTACATAGGGAGCCCCTGTCTCACAAAACAAACAAGAATGCTTCTTGTGCCTCACAGCACCCTCACTCCCAAGCACAACTGCCTCTCCGCACTGCCCGTCTCCCACCTGCGTTCCTCTGACGGCTCACTTCCGTCCAGTAGTTTATACTTCTTTCCTCTGTCCAATTCTGTCACCTGCCACAGAATCCCGCCTGTTCAAGCTTCTCTCCTTCACATTCCCTTAATTCCACACCCTCTGTTTTGTTATTTCGGTTCCTCCACTTCCACTTCACTGTAACCATTCTGCCTCAGTTTCCCCCATGTCTGCTTCAGAGACCGCTCCTCAGCGGTTCTTCCGCCTCTAAGGCGAGTTTTTCTGGCTTCCACCTCAGTTTTCTCCTCCTCGCCTCTAACCACACGTTCCTTGCCCAAGTCCTCCCGGCCTGGCCCTACCCGGCTGCTCCTGGGTCAGCGCCCCCAGGCGGCGGATGCCCTCCTCGTCCAGATCCCACTGCTCCGCCATCCCTGCCCGCCGCTCACCTGACACCGCCCTCGAGACTGCCGCGCGCTCAGGCCACGCTCCGACGGCCCCGCCCACCCACCAGGCCCCGCCCACGCCACTAGGCCCCGCTCACACCCCTCCCCCACCCCACCCCCGCGCTGCGGAGTCCGTTAGTGTCAGCTCACGCGCCTGTTCCTGCTGCAGGATCCGCACCATGGTATGGAGCTAGATTTGTAGGGGAACACCAAAACCCCACTTAACCGACGAATGAGGGGAGCTGGAGCCCAGGAGTAGGACTACAGACTTAGGGATCTCTCTCAGGGGAATGGAGTTGGAAGGCGACCCCAATTTAGAAAGACGCCCTGGGGATAACTCTGAAAGAACGTGCTGTCTTGAGGGATGAGGGGCTCCAACTCTGAGGATTTTGAGGAGGCCAGGCCTAAGAGGTTGGGGTTGTACCCCTCAGGGTCTTCATATCTCAGTGTGGGAGTTTGAGAAATGCTGGCTTTGGAGCAGTGAGTATGTGGGGGGGGGGGGAAGGGTCAAGGAGCATCCCGATCTGAAGGTTAGGAGTAGCACGTTTCGGAGGCATGGTGGGGAGCTCCTGATTTGAAAGGTTGGGCAACTCGGTTATGAAGAATTAGGATCTTGTCTTTAAAGCACTAGGTGATTCTAGATCTGGATCTTGACTTGAAAGGCGTTCCAGTGGGGGCCGGGACCAGTACGGCAAAGTGATGGGGATGGGGATGACTTTTAAGGCTGCCACATTTCTTGTAGCCAGTCTAGCAAGAAACCAGATTGTCCTTCAAGAAGTACCATACCCATTCTCCCTTACCTAAGACGAGGGCTCTCCCCTGGCTGGGATGGTTCTGCACCTGTCAAGCCCTGAGCAATCTCTGAAACTTCTGAAAAGAACAGCTCTGTCTCTACCTCTGCCTTCATTCCAACAGGCACCTCTTAAGAGGCCCCTTGTTCATGAGACATTTATGTAAGGAGGCAAACATTTGAGCCAGGACTCTTGTCATACTCTATCCTTAATAAGAAGCACTGGACGTTATCTTTAAGGATCATGGGTTTTAAAGCACCAGATCTGTATACTCTGAGCACCTCCACTGAGTTCTTGACTCACTCATCACCTTTAAGAACAGGACACAACATCAAGGTCATTATATATTTATGATTTCTTGTATCGGTCAGGCCATTAGTTACTCTGTTTATCATATCTAGCCTTAGCCACATTTTAGAAAGCTAGAACTTGAAAGGCTAGATTAGTTCATGTATGGGACAGCTTTCCCAGCACTGCTTTTGATTGCTGATAACGCCAGTTTAAAATTTGTAATCTTTCTTTTCGCGCCCCCTAGAGGCCATTTAATCTCAAATGTGGCGCATATTATCGCTCATTTTATATGTATCTGAATAGATTTACTCTAGAAGACATGGACTCTGTCTCTTTTGTTTGGAATCTATTTTTCCTCCTCAACTGTCAAAATCAGCAGTGCAAGATTTTGTTGGAGAAGGAGACTTTCTTTTTTGAGCAAACATCTCTTTAACTGTCTTCTTCCTACCTCCAACACATTTAAAACATTCAGAAAGGTTGAAAGAATTGTACAAAAAGCATCTACATTCCGCAATTAATATTTTGCTATATTCTATCACATGTTCATCTACCATCCCTCCATCGGCCCATCTTATTTTTATTTCAAAATAAGTGACAAATATAAGTACAGTACACCACCCAGTCACTTCAACATGCATAGTTTTGTTTTGTTTTGTTTTGTTTTTTTGCTAGAATTCAACATTGTTTTATGGTCCTTTTTGTGTGCATGTATGTGTGGTACTGTGGATTTAATCCAAAAGTACTCTACCATTCTGCTATATCTTCAGTCCCTTTTTGTTTTTTATTTTGAGTCAAGGTCTCACGAAGTTGCTCTAGTGGCACTCAAACTTGTGATCCTCTTGCCTCAGCCCCCCAAAGTGCTAGGAATTCAATCCCAGGTCTTTGCACTGAGCTATATCCCCAGCCCTTTCCCTGATTTATTTTGAGACAGGGTCTCACCCAGTTGCCTAGTCTATACTCAAACTTGCAGTCATCCTCCTGCCCCCACCTACCAAGTGCTGGGGTTGCAGGCATGCACAACCACATTTAGTTTATTTACCACTCTTAAAAATGTTTTTACAGGGGTAATGCTCTTGGATTATCTTAAAATATGATACAAATGGCTTAATATGTTTGACAACTATCTTCTTTTCCATAATGTTGATAACTTAGTTTTTCTTGGAGCAGCGTAGACAATTCACTTATGTAAGTGAATAGATGAGCTGAGGAAGGTTTATGTTCATTGTTGCCTTTATATATATGAACAGACATCCATAGCATTCGACATCCAGTGACATAAGGTAGGAGTACGAGAGAGCTCTTCAGTGCTCTGCGGATGCTCATATGGACTCTCATCCAAACTCTTTTAAAAAGCTTTATCGGGATATAATTAATACACCATGTGATTTACCATTTTAATATGTACAATTCAGTAGTTCTTATTATGTTCACAGAGTTGTGTAACCATTGCCACAATCAATTTTTGAACATATTTTCCCCAAAAAGAAACCCTAACCACTGGGATTCACGCACCATTCTTTCCCAGCCTTCCTACCCCTAAGCAACCACATTTGCCTATTCTGCACATCACATGTAAATAGAATAATATACTTTGTAATTTGTTTGACTTCTTTTACTTAGCATAATGTTTCTAGGTTCATCCATGTTATAACATGAATCAGTATTTCATTGTTTTTGAAGAAAAAAAGGCACTCCATATGGAGTGTGGTGAATCTGCTAATCAAATTAGGAAGTATTGCCATTTTAACAATATTGTTTTCCACTCTGTGAGCATATGACGTTTTTCCACTTATTTGGGTCTTTAAAATTTTTCCTCAGTGATATTTTGAGGTTTTTAGACTCAAATTTCTTTTGTTAAAATTACAAGTATTTTGTTTTTGATGTGGATAGAAATGAAATTGGTGTCTTAATTTCAGTTTTGAATTGCTCATTGCTAGTCTATAAAATTAAAAAAATATATCTACACCCTTCAACTTTGCTAGGCTCATAGTTTTTTATTTTTAGCAAATTCTTTAGATTTTTCTATGTACTATACAAACTATGTTATCAACAAGTAAAGATAGTTTAAATCTTCTTTTCCAATCAGGATGATTTCTGTTTGTTAGTTTGTTTTGAGGTCCTCAAGGTGTAGTGCAGGCTGGCTATGAATTCATGATGTAGCCCAGGCTGGCCTTGAATTTGCAGCAATCCTCCTTCCTCAGTCTCCTGATTTCTGAGATTACAGGCATCATCTAACCATGCCAGGCCCAGGATGCTTTTTATTTCTTACTTTTTCATAGCTCTTTTCATGCTTCCTTTAGGAGGAGGCTGGCATACCCCACGAATCAGCAGAAGACCTGTTTCATTTCAACGTTGGCGGCTGGCATTTCTCAGTTCCCAGAAGCAAACTTGCCCAGTTCCCAGACTCCCTGCTATGGAAAGAGGCTTCAGCATTGACCTCTTCAGAAAACCAGAGGCTGTTCATAGACAGAGATGGTTCCACATTTAGGCACGTGCACTATTACCTCTACACCTCTAAGCTGTCCTTCTCCAGTTGTGCAGAACTGAACTTGCTGTATGAAGAGGCACTGAGTCTGCAGCTGATGCCTTTGCTGCAGGTAAGATGTTGTTTTCTTCTAAGAGTGGTGATCAGAAACAATATATATATATA
>NW_004524587.1:15020057-15115222 GCF_000260255.1 Octodon degus
TTATTTATTTATTTTTGTGTGTGGCCAGCTCAGCCCACCTGGGGGCGGGGCTGGCTGGCATGCGGTGCTGGGGGATTGAACCACGGTCCCTGTGCTTTGCTGAGCTTGTTCCAAGTAGGTGCTTTAGACCACTGAGCCATCTCACCAGCCCTGAGCTATGTCTTAAGCTCCTATATATTCTTAAGAAAGGATTTCATCTTGACTGTCCTGTCTACTCCCACAACTAATACAGACCTGGGGTGGGATTTAAGGTCCACTGAGAAGATGCCTTTAGCTCTTGAAAATTCTATTTTGAATTGCTTCTTGTTTTTGGTCACTGAATTATAAAAAGAGAAAACTGCAGAAATTGTAGAATTTGCTAAAATCTGAAAGATTTATCAATATTACTTCTTGCTGGATGCTGTGGTACATCTGTAGTCCCAGGTGCCTGAGGGGGTGGGGGGCTGAAGCAGGATGACTGAGCACAGGAGCTTGAGGCCACCCTGGGCAACATAAATGAGACCCCTCCATTTCAAAATAAAATAAAATAAAATAAAATAAAATAATCTTCTCATCGTACTTGTTTAGGTACACAACACTCACTTTTGGCAAAATGAAAAGTTCTCCAAACTTCAGAATCTTTCCTTTGCCTTCATTTCTTTCTTTCTTTTTTTTTCTTTTTTTTTTTTTCTCAAGAGACTTCTACTGTAAGTGCTTTAAGGACCTTTACTTATAAATGATTAAAACATGACCTTCTTTCCTAAGTTTTCTCCAAACCACAAAAACCATTTCTGTGAATGATCTTAAGTAGTTTATTGAATGAGAAATTTTTTAACCAGAATAACTAAATATTATGACTGGGAAGACCATTGGCCATGCTCCGTATTAATCCCACTGAGTGGACAAGATACTGTTAACTCCATCTCCACAAGTGTTAGTTTAACAAACTCCATGTAGCTTTCTACATCACTGATTATGTCTCCCCAACAATAGTTGGAAAAAATTGAGACAGACCCTGTGTATCTGGGTCACAGAGGAATGAGAACATTTCACAGTGTGTTTGTGTATGCTCTTTATTAAATAATTCACTGTTTTTTTCTTAAATAATTCAATGTTTTTCTCTGTTTTACTCTTTTTTTTTTTTTAAGATTTTTTTTAAATATTTATTTATTTTTATTTATTACATTTTATTTATTGTGTGTGTGTGTGTGGCCAGCTCAGCCCACCAGGGGGCGGGGCGGGCCGGCATGTGGTGCTGGGGATCGAACCGCAGTCCCTGTGCTTTGCCAAGCCTGTTCCAAGTAGGTGCCCTAGACCACTGAGCCATCTCTCCAGCCCCTCTGTTTTACTCTTAAGTGAGAATATATTCAGAAATAAAAAAAAAAACTTTTACGCACTTCTGTGCAAGATATATTGTTCTTTTACTTTTTCAAGCTTCTTACCTGAGCTTAAATATTTTTCAACTGCCTCAGGAATGGAGGGCCAGAATTGCTTGTAAGTGGCTTCAGAGCCAATTAAGTGACCTGGCATTTCAGTAGTGCTAATGGCTGTATGCCAAGGCAACACTTTGTCCGGGTAAAGCAAGGAATAACTTGCTCATTGCAGCAGATCAAAGAGATCAAGACAATTTTTTGATGACTCATTTTAAAGAATATCAGTCTAGCCAGGCGTGGTGATGCATGTCTGTAATCCCAGCACTCTTAGAGGCTGAGGCAGGAGGATCACAAGTTTGAGTCCAGACTGGGAAATTTAGAAATTTAGCAAAACCCTGTCTCAAAATAACAAATTAAAAGGCTGGGAAATGTACCTCAGTGTGAAGGCCCCCTGGGTTCAATTCCATATATATATATATATATATATATATATATATATTCATATTCTAAACCAGTTATGCAAACAGTTGATTAAGCCCTTTAACTCTTTTGTTGTCCTCACTTTCCAAAATGAAACGAAGTACATCTGGAGAACAAATCCTAAGTGGGAGGAAGTAACTCGAGAGTCCAATAAGTTTCTGTATTCCAAAATTTCATGACTTGTGAGCAGTAGAATTTCAAAGATTACAGGGATCGTCCTCCCTTAAACAGACTGTGAAACAAGTCTTTGGAAATGTTTTCAAAGAAATCAACATTTGGGCTGTACCAGCTCAAGTGGTGCTTATTCACTGAAGCAAAGTGTAAATACAGCTGGGAACCAACAGAGCCTCAAGCAAATCAACAGCCTCACACATTTCTAACACTCTTCTCTCTTTTAAAGCCAATACAGATATTCAAGTCTTTGCCTAAATGAACATTTTGTTTGGAGAAAATGGATCTTGCCAATTCTTAATCTAAAGATCCTTCTTAGGCATCCCCTCTTAGTGCATTTGGTTAGGATTTGTTGAGAACATTCTGGGTTCTATGCATTATTCCTAGGAGTTTTAGGGAAAATGGGATGATGCATTAAAAATATAATGTGATCCATGTAGGTAATGAATATATATGTAATTTTTTTTAAACTAAGACTTACTTTGTCAACCAGGCTGGCTCCAAACTCCTAAAGAAATGCTACTGACTTAGGCACCAGAGTACTTGGTGCCTAATACACCACCATGTCCACCTTTACATATGTTATTTAAAATTTCTCTAGTAGCCATACTTTTTTTCCCATAATTTTATTGAGAAACAAATAGCAATGAGACAGTTTCAAACCAAATTGGTAGTACAGTTTCAATAATTAACACATTGCATACGTTCTTCCTAGTGGTTAATTGCTGTACAAGATGCAGACATGATATCCTACTTACAAACACCATTAGAACAAATCCCTCTGTTCAGTAAGAGAATGTAACTATATATCTATCCTAACCATTTTGAATACACAGATACAAAATGGACATTCATCGGTATCCCCTTTTTTTGTTAAGTTCCATCATTTAAATATTATAGGTGTGTAAACTCAGCAAAATATTCCAAAAGAGTTCAGTAGTCCATAATAGTATTGGGTCTTCCGCTTCACTGGCAATGTCAGAAATTGTTGACCTGAGTCACCCACAGCTCAATATAACACCATGGCTTTACTTCTTACACTTCATTTTTATACTTTTCTGCTGGATGGTTAAGATCAAGGTAAAGCAGGACCTATACAACAAGAGTGTAGCTTTGAGGTCTGATAAGGTCAGTGAAATCCCCTCAGGATTTATCCTGAGATCATGTACCTCAGATTGTAGAACTTTGTCAGTGTCAGCCATGTGGATGAGTCACGGCCATTGCTTGGCCAATGTGCTCTCTGTGAAAGCCTGAGAGAATGTTTTCTCTCCATGTGACTCTCCTTAGGCACATGCTACATCATCGATCACTTTCCTCTTTGGCCCCATAATCTCCTTGATCAGAAAATTTGGGACACTACTGAGTTACATGACAGTTACAGTACAAGTTCTCATATGTCCTGAGTCTTAATTGACCTTGGAAGGCTAGGGCCAAAATGTTAGTAGCCATACTATTAAAAAGTAAAAATCACTAGATGATGTTAATTTTAATATATTTTATTTAATCCAATATTTTCAAAATATTATTTCACTGATCTGTGAAAGGCTCAAGTTAACAACTTGTGACATTGCCAGTCCTATGGATAACCCACTACTATTATGGAGTACTGGACTATATTGAATTATTTTGCTGAATTCACACACCTACAATATTTAAATGGCAATGGAATACCCATCTCTGACAAAACTAAACAAAAGAAGGGGATACAAATAAAGGACCATTTTGTATCTATATATACAAAATAGTTAGGATAAATATACAACTACTTTCTCTTAATTCAATGAGAAGAAAGATTTGTACAAATAGTGTTTGGACAGGATATCATGTCTGCATTTTGTACTATGGATAACCACTATGAAGACAACAATATGCAATTTATTAATTATTGAAACTGTCCTACTAATTGGTTTTGAAACTGTCTCATTGTTGTTTCTCAATAAAAATAATAAAAAAATAAAAAACCAGAATATTATTTCAGTATGTAATCAGTAGTTAAAATTGACATATTGGGCTGGGGAGATAGCTTGGTGATCTAAGCATCTGCTTAGGCAAGCTCAAGGATCCAGGTTTGATCCCCAGTACTGCATACCATGCCAGCCCCACATCGAGCCAGTCACTGAAACTGGGCATGATGGTGCACGCCTGTAATCACAGCATTGGGGAGGCTGAGACAGGTGGATCACTATGAGTCTGAGCGGTGTAGCAAGACCATGTACCAAATAAATAAAAATAAATAAAAATAAAATTAACATATTTAACATTCCTTAAGTCTTCAAAATCTGAGATGTGTTTTATATGCACATCACATCTCAGATTCAGACTACTATAAATTTAAGGAATGAGTAGCCACATGTGACCAGTGGCCACCATACTAGACCATATATCTCTAACCTGCTGTAAACTGTTAGTGCTCTTCCTTGTAGGGTCCCTCAGATTTAGCCCCTAATGATAAAAATAGGATTTTGCTTCTTGCTAACCAAAGGTCATGTGTACTCAACAGAGAGCATATCTTATTCAGGATTATCTGTAACATGGTAAGCTCTGCTGAAAAGTAGTGTAGACAAGTGTGATGGCACATGCCTGTAACCCCAGCACACAGGAGGTTGAAGCAGGGGGATTGTTGAGAGTTTGAGACAAGGCCATGCTACAAAGTGAACTCAAAGTCAGCTTGAACTGCATAGCGAGACCCTGTCTCAAAAAGACAAAAATAAAAGTAAAAAGAAAGAAAGAAAGTAGGATGAGCCAAAAGGCAGAACAAGATGGGCACCTGGGCTTTCACTGTTGCTCTGCTGTCCAGCCCTGCCATCCTCTCTTTATCTCTCCTATTCCCACTTCACTAGTCCACCCTGCTGTAAGCTGGCTTAATCAACTCCATTTTGTAACAAGCTTTGTAACTTCCATTTTGTAAAACCTTGACCTCTTTTGTAAACTCCCACCTGTCTCTAACCACAAAATGTGACTCTTCGTGCAAATAAGAAAGTGTTTCTCAGCATTCCAAGAGAAGATAAAGAAATGTTTCTCAACATTCTGCAAAATGAATTAAACTGTCCTTCTGATTACGAGAACAAACAGAATGCCTGAAAATGGGTGAAACTGTCATCAGATGTTCTTCTGACTACCGGAACAAAAACAATGCCTAAGCCAAAAAAGGACATATTCCTGTAGGGTTTTACCAAATATAGCCTCATCTACTGCAACAAAGAGTTAAACCTTGGTCATGACTAACTCAAAATAAGCTTTGTAAAATGCCTCCTTCTCCCCTACTCTTGTGGTTTTTCCCTATAAAAACTGTGCCTCACTTAGACTCAGGACACATTCTTGTCAGTTTTCTGAGAAGAATGTTGCCGTTGAGCTCAGCTAATAAAGCACTCCAAAATGTCCCTTTGGTTTCAGTGTCTATTGGTTTTGCGGGGTGCCACACACCCCACCCTTTACCCCCTCTCCTAGCTTTGGCTTCCAGAAGGATCACTTGAAGTAGTTACTGTCTTGATTTTGATTTTTGTTTTGTTTTGCTTCATTTTTGAGACAGGCTTTCTTTATGTAGTTTATGCTGCCTTGAACTCACTATGGCTGACCTTGAAAGCAGTTCTCCTGAGCACTAGGATTATATAGTATATGCCACCACTCCTGGCTTTTGATTCTAATTGTAACAGTATGCATTGAGCACCAACTACACACAAAATTCTGGAGACCCAAGAGTGAACTATATAGCCACACACTACCAGATAAAGATATGTGCTACAAAGAAGAGTAGAATGGTAAAATATTATGATCAGTGAAAGAAGCCACATATAGTTCTATCTATATAAAAGAGACACAAATGATCATATATATAGAATAGGCGAATTTATAGAGATGAAAGGTAGACTGGTGAGCTGGGCATGGTGGTGCATGACTGTAACCTCAGCACTCAGGAGTCTGAGGCAGGAGAATTGTTGTGAGTTTGAGACCAGCCTGGGCTGCAAAGTTAGCTTAAGGCCAGCCTGAGTTTCATGGTGAGAGCATGTCTCAAAAAGACAAAAAAGTAAAAGAAAAGTAGACTTGTAGCTGCTCAGGACTAGGAGTACAGATTAGGAAGGATAGAAGAATGAGAATGAGCAATGACTATCAAGGGTATAGGGCTTCTTGCTGGGGTATTGAAATCGATTAGAGTGATAATTGAACAACTCAATGATTATTAAAAACCAATGAACTTACACTTCATAGTTTATGGTATGTGAAATAAAGTTGAAGAAAAAAAGATCAGTGGGTTCTGGCTTGAGACTAGTTCAGGAATCTTCAAACTAGCCCATGGATCAAATCTAGCCCACCTCCTTTTTGTTGTATAGCCATGAGCTAAGAATAGTTTTTACATGACAACAAATTAATTAATATATTGTGCCATGTAAGAATTATGTAAAATTCAAATTTTAGTGTTCATTGATAAAGATTCATTGGAGTGTAGCCATGTTTATTGATTATTATGGATACTCTTGAGCTACAACACGGAGCTATTTGATTTGACAAGACCATAATGGCTAGCAAAGCCATATGTATTGGGGATCAAACTCAGGACCTTGAGCTTGCAGGGAGGCACTTACGCTGCTAAGCTATTTCCCCAGCCGAAAGCCTGTAATATTTAGCATCTGTCCTTTTACAGAAAAAGTGCTCTGTTTCCTGGCCAATACTCTACAGGGGCAAGGGAGGAAGCAGGAAGACCAGGCAGCATCCAGGTAAAAGGCAATGATGGCTTGGTCCAAGATGGTCATAGTGGGATGAAGAGCATTCACATTGTGGATATGCCTTGATAGTACAACAAATGGGGATTGCTGAGGAAGAGGATGTAAGATATGAGAGAATGGGAAGCCCCTTTGTTTTGGTCCTGAGAAACCATGTAAATGATGAATTCTGAGGAATATTCAAGTCTAAAGGGAAAAAGTCAAGAGTTAGCATTTTAACATGTTAAGTTTGAGCAACAATAAAAAGGTAATAAATATCCAGGTATATATGCTGAAGCATCACTGGATGTATGTCTGGAATTCATGGGAAAAGTTCATGAAATATAAATTGGGTATCATCAAAGCTGATGTTTAAATCTGTGAAACTTGAGGCTTTGGAACATTGTATGTTGTTCATAGGAGAAATATAGAATAGTCCTCATAGTTCTGTACATTAATATCATGTCACTTCCTAGAACTTTCTGTGTAATTAGGAAGGTCTTCTTTACTCAAATGTAAACTGTTCTGTGCCTTTCACATGCGATTATTTTGATTGGTAATCACAGCTCCCTTTCCAGAGTATGCAATTTCCCTTCACAGGGCTGGCCAGTTAGCTCAGCAGACTAAAGCACTTGCTTAGGCAGAGCACAGGGGCTGGGGTTTGATCACAGGCATGCCCGCCGGCCCTGACCCTTGGGCGGGGCACACTGGGATGGCGATTAAGACTGGGCGTGGTGGCGCATGCCTGTAATCCCAACGCTTGGGAGGCTGAAATGAAGAGAATCACTATGAGTCCAATCTACATAGTGAGATCCTGTAGACCCTGTACCAAACACCAAAAAAGAAAGGAATGAAGGAAGGAAGGAAAGAGAGAAAGAAATTTCCTTTCAGGGTCACTTACAAGACTTCAAGGTTCATTGAAGACTATTGATTTCTTTCTACTTGCCCATTGAAGCCCACTGAGGACATAGTAGATAGCATGTTAGCAGTACTTTCTACTTGATTTTATTTGTAGTTTGTTTGCTTATTGTTGGTGCTAGAGTTTGAACTCATGTTCTTTATTGTGATAAGAACGTACTCTACCACTGGGCCACACCAGCCTGCAGCCCCAAGTTTCCTTTTTCATTGCCTTTTAGAGACTTCTAGGGTTGAACCTTAAATCATTCTATTTAAGAGCAGACTGTCACCAGCAAACAACTCAAATATGCCTGCATTCTTTGTACTTGAAGGAACCAGGGAGTTTTCATGTTGATCACATAAATAGTGCTTTTAAGAAAAAGTACAATAGCAGTCTCACACTGGCTATTATTCATGATGTAAAAACAGTTTGTTAGAATGATCTTATAAAGGATAACACATAAACAGAAGATATTCGACCCAACACTGTAGCTTGTCTGTGAGTATGGATAAGTGGGCAACTCAGGTGTAAACCCCTTGAGCTCGCCTCAGGATCTTCACAAGCTGGCCCCCACAAGCTGGCCAGGAAAGCTGCATGCTTTTCCTGGCCCTTATCCCAACACACACACACACCCTCATACACAAGCATGGCCATGTACATACGTGCATGTACGCACAGTCTTGCCAACTCAGACACATCCTTGTGCCTTTTTACTTGCTCTTTCCTCTTTCTAAATGCATCCCCTTTTAAGATTTGCCCTAAATGCATCCCACAAGAAACCTACCCTAGTCTTATAACAATGCTGTTATTTAATGATAATCCTGTAGCAGTCACATATTCATATGTCTTTCTTCCTGCTGGACTATATTCATGTTTGCTTTCCTAGCATCTTTCATAGTATCTGGCATTTACAGATGTTTAATAAACATCTGCTGATCAGTGAAGAAGGCTGAACCCACCTCTGGAGTCAACAGAGAAGGGAAGATTTAAAATGCTGGGAGTTGTGTTTTTTGTTTCTTTGGTTGAAAACAGCTGTCCTGTACATCCTTTTGTTCTAGTGGGCCTTGCTTCCCTTGATCCTTAAAGCGGTGCTGGAACTCGTTGGCTTTACAAAGCAGCTGGGGATTTGCAAGCTACGCAGGCTCTTTACTATCATATTCTTCCAACAGCCCAGCAGAGCATAAGGCATCTCCCAGGACTGCTGCTGCTTTGGAAATCCTGTTAAAGTCCAAAGCTCTGCCATCAGGGTGCATTTGTCAGCCATCTTTTGACAGCATACACATGTGCCGCTGCACCTTCAGTTTTGGGTTGCTTCTAATTGATAGTTTTTTCATACTCTTTAGGCCAAAAGCAACATCAGTCATCCTTTTGCTAGCAATAAGCTGTCTGAATGCAGGCCTATAGCTCCCTAAAGAAATCCGATAAATTTCTATGTCTTAATATATGAAGAATAAAATTTCTAGAAGTAATATTTATGCAGATTCTTGAGAATGGACTTTGAGTCAGCCCATAAAGGACCACCATATGTTCGTGGTAACTTCAGGCATCCAGCTCTCTGGAGTGTTCAGGGTCCAGCTCTCTGGAGTGTTCTTCATCCACTTATTCATTCAACAAAAATGCATTGCTATAGGTTATATAAATGGGGCAGAAAACAAAACAAGGAAAATCTTGAGGTCTTGGGAAAGTTATATTTATTAGAGGAGTGTGACAGATCATAAATAAACTAGGGATTTGGGGAATGCTCGCTTTCTGTGGCTTCTTCATTTGGTTTTTGTTTATTTGGTGTTCTAGGGTTATTTTATTTTATTTTTTTTCAGGGTATACAGGGTCTCACTACGTAGATCAGATTATCCTGTTTTCAGCCTCCCAAGTGTAGAATTACAGGCATGCACCACCACATCCAGTTTCAATCAGCCGGGGATGAACCCCGGCCGCTGCGCTCTGCCCAAGCAGATGCTTTAGTCCACTGAGCTATCAGGCCAGCCCTGGTTTTATTTGTTTTGTTGACACAGAGTTTCACTGTGTGGTTGAGCTGGCCTCGAACTCATCACTATGAAGCCCAGATTGGCTTCAAATTTACAGTAATCTTTCTGCTTCGGCCCTCTGAATGCTGGGATTACAGGTGTATTCCACTAGGCCCATCCACTTGCTGTGGTTTCTTATAGCACCGAAGTGGCTTCCTGTCAGTAAAGGACTTGTATTTCTAGAAAGCAGAACTGGGTTTGGATGAGAAAATTTAGCAAATAGCCTTGCTGAGGTTCCTGACCTGGTACAAAATTGATGCCTTGGATCAGCATTCAACATGACTTCTCTGGAAAGCAGGAATTGTATTCTTTGTGGATTTGTCTTTATAGTTCTGTTTCTGTCTTTGTCTGTATTGCTGTCTGTCTCCTCCCTTTCTCTCTCTACTTCTTCCTCCCTCTGTCTTTTTGCTGTACTAGGAACTGAATCCAAAGCCTCATGCCTGCTAGGCAAACAAACAAGTACTCTACCATTGAGCTAATCCTCACCCCTTCCTTCTGAAAATTTTATTTTGAGACAGGGCCTCACTAAGCTGCTTGGGCTGGCCTTGAACACTTCCTGGGTAGCTGAGGTTGATGTCTCACCAATGCCTGGTTATTTCTTCTCTTCTTAAAGTTTCCTATTTTGAGAAACGGTGGTTAAGAGCTAGGGCTCTGGTGTTCTGCACTCCATTCCCACTGTCTCCATTTACCTAGGACACTGAATCTTCTACCTTTTCTTGGGCCACATTTCTTATGTGCTGAAAAGGAGTTATAATACCAGAGTCTGCACTGTGAGCAGGGGAATAGTAGAAGGACTCAGGTTAAAAGTACCTGGGCACAGGCTGGGGAAATGGCTCAGTGGAATAAGTGCTTCCCTGGCAATCACAAGGGCCTGAGTTCAATCCCTGGTTCTGCAAAAAAAAAAAAAAAAAAAAAAAAAAAAAGAGAGAGAAAGGAAAAAAATCTGGGCAAAAAATGATACCTCTTAAGTGACAGAGTCCAAATTTAAATTTAGTTAAATTCAAATCTGTCCATGTTCAACTCCTCTGGCTTTTTGTATATTCCCAGTTGCCTCCATTGACTGTAAAAAGCTTTATGTACAGTGGCAAGTAGTGTTTGGACTGGATTGCGTAGGCAATAGTTTGTTTTTTTTTTAATATGTGGAGTGATTTGGACTCCTTCATGTGTTTGAAAGATTACTTGGAGTAAAGCCTGGAGACCAGAGGACCATGAAAGGAAGAAGGGAAAGGAGAAAAAGTGGAGAGGCAGAAGATGGAATTGTATGAATTTCTCGTTGACTGGGTGAAAATGGCATGACAATCAAGTTAACAGCCCTGCTCTAAATCCTTCAGTGGTTTATCTTAACCAGGCCCTTCAGAGAGTTTCCAGGGCCTTCTGGCTCTGGCTCGTGTTTACTGCTCTTGGTTCACCTTATTCACCTCTGCACCTTAACAAGTTCACATCTAAGGCACAGAGGCAAGTGGTTCTATAAACATATAGTGGTTCTATCTGCAAACCTCTCTGCGCTATCCTGCCCCTGCTAGGCATTTTCTTTTGTCTCACTTCTTGGCACAGATCTACCAAGTTGTTATCCTTCGTGTTAGAGTGCTTGAACAAGCATGGATCAGGAATCTGTTGTGTCTTCAAACAGATACCTTCCTGATACCTCTTGGTAATTCTTCTTTATTTATGGTGCTGGGAGTGGAACCCAGGGCCTTGTACACAAGCTAGACAGGTGTCTGTCACTGGGCTACATCACTAGCTGGTGATTCCTGTTTGCTTAAGGCCAAGTACTCACTCAGAAACACTTCTCTGAAAAAAAAAAGAAAGAAAGAAACGCTTCTCTGCCTGATTTTCCTCTTCAGGACAGCTGACAGTTAAACGTGGAATCTAAATCTGTGCGCAATCCTATGTCAAGAGGGACCAGAAAGCAGGGATCCATTTCTAGTACTGTGGAAAGAGTTCCTAGGATCCCTGAAGGTCCAGAAACTTCACAACTGATGCCAAGTCTTATATCAGAACATGTAAATTGGTGACATCTAGATCTCTCTTTTCTCCCAAGCTGAGAGTGCCTTGAGTCCAAGCACAGTGTCTGTCTGTGGCCCTGTCAATATACAATGAGTATCCCTCAAATGGATGAGCGAGGGCCCCATGGATAACTGTTTCTCCCATTGCTTAGTGCCCCAGGATGACACTCTCCGTGAGCCAGACAATTTTCACTCCTCCCCTAAGTCCTCCAGCTGGGCAAAGTGGGGAAGATGCTCCCACTCTGGTCCACCTCCTTTTTCGAACCCTGAGGTTATGTAGGTGCAGTTTTTACCCGAGACCACTAGGGAGCGCTTCTCAACACTGGATTCCCAAGAGCTACCGTGTCTATGTAGCAAGGAATGATTTTTTGTTTTGTTTTTTGTTAGTGATGAAGCTGAGCTGTTCTGAACATTAAAACACGCTTAGAGAAAAGACTCAATCATATAGCGTCTTTAAGGACCACTTGCTCTATTGTCTCCAAAAAATTATTAGAAAAATACTATCTTCTTCTAGAGTAGGATCAGAAAAAATTACTTTGATGTTATGCTCTGCCTCCCTGTGGGACTGTTGAGGAAAAGCTGGTTAGTACATAAGAGCAGCATGAAGACCCCCAGCCCACCCCCTGCCGTGGGCCCTAGCAGGGCCTAGTCGGGTGCTGCACTCCAACCTCACTCAATCAGCTGCTTCAAGCCAAGATGCTCACAACTTGAGAGACCTCTTGCACACATCACAAAGCCTAACTTTGACTGTCTCATCAGTAAAACACCATATCTGTCTCACAGAGTTGTGTTAGGGTAAACGACTGAACATGTGTCAAAGTGATTTAAAACTGTGGAACCCTTTGCCAGTATAAGACATTTTCATTACCCCTCAGTCTCATTACTTCTCAGGATTAGGATGAACAGATCCAGGAACAAATCACAATTACAACAGGTCAGAAAGGATTGTTGGGAGACTTCCAGGAAGATGGTGGAGTGGTGAACAGCAGAGAAATAGCCTTTCCAAGATTTGGTATCCAGATGCTGGAACATAGCAATGTGAGGAAGAAGAGAAGGAGGGAATGGCTGTCCAGGACACAGAAAGGATATGAAATGAGGATTGAAGCTCGGGGGGGGTGGGGGGAGAGAGAGAGAGAGAGAGAGAGAGAGAGAGAGAGAGAGAGAGAGACAGACAGACAGACAGACAGACAGACAGACAGAGCTTAGTGCAGAAGAAGGAGATGGTAAGGACAATTTCTCCCCAGCCCTGCCTGACTCATTGCATGGAAGGGGCAGCTCAAACCTGCAGATGCATGGAAACTACTGGCAACCCCAGAAGCCTCTGTGCAGAAATGCAGTGGAACAAAACAGTGGATGTAGCAGGCTGCGGCAGATGGTGAGTTACCAGGTTCAGATGTCCCCCAGGAGAGGAAAATTGGCAGCAGCCATCTTGGAGAAGGACAACTGAGTTTAAAATTCAAAGCATGAATTCCATCTAGTGGCTCCCAGTGCCGGATGAGGCAGAACCAGGTTCAAGTCAGCAGGAGGTAAAGGAGCCTCACTCAAACAGGCAGGGAGCCAGGTTCACGCCCCCAGGAGGCGCACACAGTGTTGCAGGCTGAACAAATCAGTTCTAGTTTTACAGCTAAAAACCAGCTGAACCTGGACCTCAGTGGAACTAAATATGCTGGCTGGATTATCCTCATCCTGCCAGAAGGCTACGACTGGCTTGCTGGGATTAACCAACGTGGCTACGGGTTCTGTCTGCCCACTCTGTTTACTAGTTATAGCACAGACACACCCTGACATGGACATGTTTCTTCTTTTTTTGCCTTTTCTTGTTTGTTTTTGCTTTGTTTTTTTTCTCAATTGTTTCTTCTTGTGTTTATAATGTGAACATTGCTTCTAATTTTCTTCTTGTTATTCTGTTCTTGTTCTTATTTCATCCCTCTTTCCTTCCTGTCTTCTGCATAAGTTTCCCAAAATTTGAGTAACTGTCCTTTGTCTTCCAGCCTTGCTTCTAATCTCTTTCTCTTTTTCTGTTTCTCTATGCCCCCTCAACTCCTTTAAAATCTTCTCGCTTGAGGTTAAAATTGGCATATTAAGGGCTTACTTACTGCATTCAATTTTCTGGCTTGTTTTGATTTTGTTATATAACCACAAATATAGTTCATATGATTAAAGCTTGCAGATTAATAGTTGCCACAGTTTGTCATTTAGGCTGAATTTGATGCTATTATTACTGCTGATTGTACTACTTTAGCCTAGGAGACATAATTGTTTTAATCAGTTGCCCTTCTTGGTATGCCAAGACTGAGACTGCCTAAAGGCCATCAGTAATATTATAGGTCAGTGCCTAAGAACCAGAGGCGAGGTCAAATAGGCCGCAATTTCTCATCCCCAATAAATTGAAGAAGTGGGATTTTCTTTTTGCAATAAGGAGCACAATACATTTTGGTCACTTCATTAAATGACAATAAATCATTTTAAGTTTCAACTACTAAATAGTACTTAGAGGTGGGCTTTTGAAACAGACTCAAAACCTAAGAGCCAGATACAGCTGAAGGACATGTCTGAGAAAGTCTTTTCTAAGGATTCTAAATACTAGCAATAAAATGACTCACCATAGGCAACTTACAAGCAACCCAGGAGTTAAACTTAAAAATATAGAAAATGAGAAGACACTTAAGCAAGATGTAGCCCCAGACTTCCCACTCATCCAAGCCAACCCAGGGAGCAACGAAGTGGAACAATTTGAAAGCCTCCCACTTGTTCTCTGGTAACAGCAGAAGTAACAAAGCAGATGAATGAAACTTTAGGGAAAAAAATCAAATCAGACATAATCTCTCAGATAACTAGAGAGATGGTGACCATAATTAAGACATGCTTAGTGACTCTAGAGCAGATACAGGGAGTCAAGGAGATAGCTCAGCAGCATAAGCACCTGCCTGGCAAATGCAGTGTCCTGAGATTGATCTCAAGTAACAAATTTAAAAAAAAATAGCTCAGACACAGGTTAAAAAATACAGGAGCTTAGGAAAATGATGGAAACCATGAATACCCAACATAAGAAAGAAATGGAATTCATACAACAGGTTCAAGCAGATATCTAGGATACTGAAAATATAGGTAGCATAATGAGCCAGGGTGAGGACAGAATGTCAGATACAGAAGGCAGGATGTAGTTAGTGATCATGAAAAGAAAGAAGTCTTAAAGATGGCAGGGGAACACAAAATATCAACAGCTGCTGGATGATGCAAAGAAGAATAACATAAGGCTGAACCAGAGCCAATGAAAAAGGAGATAGCACAAATGATGTAAAAAAAATCTGCTCACAAAAATAATGGCAGAAAACTTCCCAAGCAGGGAAAAAAGAATTTGACATGTAGGTAAGTGAGGTATATTAGTCATGATTAAAGAAAAATCTACACGTAGGCATCAATAGTCAAGATTCCAGAAATCTGGGGCCTGGGAGATGGCTCAATAGAATAAGTGCTTGCCTGCAAGTGTAAGGGCCTGGGTTCAATCCCTGGTTCTGCAAAAAAAAAAAAAAAAAAAAAGATTCCAGAAATTCAACGTAAGAACAGAATATTAAAAATTGTTAGTGACAAGAAACAAATCATAAATAAAGCAAAGCCCATCAGAATCATAGCTGACTTCTCAACACAAACCCTAAGTCAAAGAGAGCTTGGAGTTAAAGCCCTAAAAGAAAACAACCTCCAGGGGCTGGTGAGATGGCTCAGTGGTCTAAAGCTCCTACTTGGAACAAGCTTAGCAAAGCACAGGGACCGTGGTTCAATCCCCCAGCACCACATGCCAGCCAGCCCCGCCCCCTGGTAGGCTGAGCTGGCCACACACACACATAAATAAATAAATAAAAAAGAAAACAACCTCCAACCTAGATTGATATACCCTGTAAAACTATCTTTCAAAATGCATGAAGAAATAAGATACTTCAATGACAAGGAATATCTGAACAAATTCATGACCACCAAACCGGCACTCCAAAATGTTTTGAAGTATATTCTAGAAAGAGACAATAAGGACTACAACTCTTTGGACTCCAACAGAATGAGTTCACCAGGCAAGGCAACCAGAGGAGGTGTGGAAAGGGAATGAACAAGAGGAAAATAACATGACAAGGGGGAGTCAATACATGTAATTATACATGGCTGGGCATGGTGATGCAACTTATTAAGAGTAACAAAGAAAAAAAAAAGAGTGACAAAGAAGGTCACTACATCATTATAAAGGGAACAGTCCAGGAGAAAGAGATAACAATTATATAAAACAAATAATAACAGACATGAAAATCAAATAAACACAACACTGAGGTAATGGGGGACCTCAATACCCCACTGTCACAAACAGAGCAACTAGACAAGTCAACAAATAAATATCATAACTTAACCAAACATTTCAATAAACAGACTTACTGGATGTTTATAGATATTCCACTGCACCACATCAGAATACACATTTTTCTCAGCTATGCACAGGATGTCCTCCAATATAAATAACATACTAGCTTATAAAATATGCTTAAGTAAATGCAAAGGGATTTAAATTATCCCAAGCATATTATCATACCATAGTGCAATGAAATTAAAAACCAATGGCAAAAGAAACCAGAAAAACTTCATAAACACATGGAAATTAAAAACCCTCCTGTGGGGCCGGGGAGATGGCTCAGTAGGATAAATGCTTGACTGGCAAACACAAGGATCTGTATTCAATCCCAGGTTCTGAAAAAAAAAAAAAAAAAACCAAAAAAAAAAAAAAAAACCCTCCTGAACAACCAAACAGCACAGAAGAAATTAAATAGTTTCTATAATAAGATAGTGCCAATACAACATACTGAAACTTATGGGACACAACGAAAGCAATCTGATGAGGAAATTTATTTCTCATATGAGAAATAGAGAGGGAGCTCAAATAAACAAATGAATGTTGAACCTCAATATTCTAGAAAAAGAGCAAGTCAGGACCAAAGTTCATGTGAGAGAAAATTATAAAGAGCGGAGCAGAAATTAATGCAATGGAGACTAAGAAAACAATACAAAGAATCAATGAATTAAAGAAAAATTAGGGAAACAATGCCTTTCACCACAGTATCCAAAAAAGTAAAATGCCTAGGAATCAGTTAAACAAAGGGAGTGAAAGACATATATTTTTTTTTCTTTTTTAGTATGTGAAAAGACATTTTTTTAAATTATTTTTATTTATTTATGTGCGTGTGTGTGTGGCCAGCTCAGCCCACCAGGGGGCGGGGCTGGCCGGCATGTGGTGCTGGGGGATTGAACCGTGGTCCCTGTGCTTTGCTAAGCTTGTTCTAAGTAGGTGCTTTAGACCACTGAGCCATCTCACCAGCCCCATGAAAAGACATTTTATTACTTGACTATTACCATATAGTATTAGTGTATTTCTTCCAGTGGCAAACTAAGCACAGGATAACATTTCTCTTCGATTCTCCCGTGAATCTCAATATCATCTGTCTTTTGGAGGATTCAGTTTCATACAGCATCTGTGATAATGCCCGCGAGGATACCAACGATGCTTCATTGTGAAGAACATTTTGCTCAGTTGCTCTATCATGGGTCCTTGCTCAAGGAATTCACTTTCACTTTCTTCTAATCTGGTTTTCAGCACCAGATCATGTGTTTCTTCAATATTATGGACAGGATCTGGTTGAGGCACAGGTCTTGTATGTTCATATGGAATGTCCACAGAAGGGTGGTAGCATACTATTGTCCTGCCATCAGACATCAAAGCAACTCTACTTTGCAATTATAGTCACCTGGAAGAGAAGAATATGTAGATTTACAACTAACATGAGATAAAGCTCCATTTTGGATTGGAAATAAATGCTTCAAGAGAGCGCTCTTTGATAATGCCCATTTTACTGCTGCTACTGCTGTCATAGTACATGAAGAAGCTTGTCAGGTGATATAAAAAAGACATGGGAGAAACTGCCTTTAAAATCTGCTTCTAGGCACCAATATTCATCCCACTAGGCCACCATTTTGCCCGCCAAGACCTTTATATTGAAAACTACAGTACTCTGAAAAAGGAGGTCAAAGATCAGGATATCAGAAAATTAAAGAACCCTTTTTCTTTGGTAGGAAAAATAAATATAATGGAAATGGAAACATTTCCAAAATTATTATACAGATTTAATACAATCCTACCCAAAATGCCAACAGCATATCTCATAGAATTAGAAAAAACAATCTTAAAAGTTCATGTGACACCAGAAGAGGCATTGAATAGTGAAAGCAATTTCGGGCAACACAAGGCAGGACATCATCATCCTTGACTTGAAGTTATATTGCAAAGCTACTGTGATTTAAAAAAAAAATCTTGGTACCAACAAAAAAGCAAAAGCAAACCGAGGATCATTGGAACAGATTAGAAGATGCAGACACAACCCCAAACATATTCAGCCACCTCATCTTTGACAAAGGAGCCAAACACCTTCCCTGGAAGAAAGATTGCCTGTTTAATAAATGGTGCTGGAAAAACTGGCTTTCCATATGCCAAAGATTAAAATTAGACCCACATTTTTTTTACCATGCACTAAACTAAAATATAATGGATCAAAGATATAAATTTTAAAACAGAAACATTAAATGTGCTGGATGATAGAATTAGTAGAACTCTTGAAGATATTGGCAAAGACTTTATGAACAGAACCCTGATTGCACAGGAACTATTATAAAGAATCAATATTGGGATCTCATCGTATTAAAGAACTTTTGCACAGCAAAAGAAACCATCAACAGAGTGAAGAGACAGCCCACAGAGTGGGAAATTTTTTTTTGCCATCTGTTCCTTAGACAAAGAATTCATATCTAGATATGTAAAGAACTAAAAAAACCCAGAACTCTCAAATTTAAAGACCCAGCCCCAAAATGGGCATCTGAAGGTGAACAGACACTTCTCAGATGAAGAAGTAAAAATGACAAGTAAATATATGAAGAAATGTTCAAGGTGACTGGTCATTTAAGAGAAGCAAATTAAAATTAGACCCACATTTTTTTTTACCATGAAACTAAAATATAATGGATCAAAGATATAAATTTTAAAACAGAAACATTAAATGTGCTGGATGATAGAATTAGTAGAAGTTTTGCCAGGCAGGCTCTTAGACTGCTGAGCTATCTCCTCTGCCCATGGATGCACATATTTATTTATTTATTTATTTATTTATTTATTTATTTATTTATTTATTTTGGTGGAGCCAGGGATTGAACTCAGGACCTTGTGCTTGGCAGACAAGTGCTTATTCTACTGAGCTATCTCCCCAGCCCATGCATGTTTAAATACTGCATTGTTTCTCTGGTGTGAGAAACCATAAGTGTAAATAAGGACCAAAATGTATAATAGACTTTGGAAAATGGGAAGAAAATGTTCAAACAAGAAGGGGATATAAGGGTGGGGGAGGAAGAAACTAGAAAAAAAAGGAGAAACAAATGGAAACAAATCTTCTGTAAATGAGGGCAAGAGGGATCAAAGGGAAAGGAGGGGAAATAAAATTCTTACGATGAAATTTATCATTATGTGTATTTAACATGTACCAAGGGAAAAAAAGGATTGTTGAATTTTTTTTTCTTTTTGAGACAGGGTCTCATTGTGCAGTTAGAGATGGCCTTGAACTCACTTTATAGCCCAAGCTGGTTGCAAACTCATAGCAATCCTCCTGCCTCAGCCTCCCAAGTGGTAGCACAGGCATGCACCATTATGCTCAGTGGATTGTTGTACTTTGAAATAGTAACAGAAAATATCAAATCTATTTGTACCATATGTATTTATACTAATAGCAATTATTAAATATAAAGTACTCTGTAGGCTGTACAAAATAAATTATAGTACTTAGCATAAAATATTAATATAGAAATGTTTCAAAGATCACAAGCAGAGCTGGTGAGATGGCTCAGCAGACCAAGCACCTGTTTAGGCAAGTGCAGGGAGCTGGGTTCCATCCGTGGCACCACAGGCTGTGCTGGCCCCACCCCTGGGCATGCTGAGCCAGCCAAGGAGACCGGGCGTGGTGGTGCACACCTGTAATCCTAGCACTGGAAGGCTGAAACTAGGAGGTCCACTGCGAGTCCGAGCTGCATAGTGAGACCCTGTACCAAGTACATTTTTAAAAAGCAAAAGCAAAATAGTTATGAGGATTTTAAATGTTATTTTCAATTAGGATTTTGGCATGTTATTTATTTATTTATTGTCTTTTTTGGACAGGGTTTCATGATGCAGTTCAGGCTGGTCTTGAACTTTATAGCTCAAGTTGGCCTCAAAGTCACGGTGACCCTTTTAGCATATTATTTTATGGCCCAAAATTCTTACTTTTTTGTGATTGATTCAATTTATTTTAACATACTGAAGTGATTAGTGCTTTTCCTGGTATTTACTCTAGAGTTGGTATATAGTTACGATGTTCAGATTTTCAAGACAGTAATATCCTTTATCTCACAGACTCTAGATAATCTGAAGGAAGGGAAACACCACCTTCGTGTGCGTCCTGCAGACATACCTGTTGCTGAGAGAGCATCTTTGAACTACTGGCGAACATGGAAGTGTATCAGCAAGCCCTCTGAGTTTCCCATAAAAAGCCCAGCCTTCACAGGTACAATCAGGGATAGACTGGCCCCTTTGAAGCCCATACCGACTTCCCTTCTCCTCATCCTAACACTAGTGGCTTCCATCTGATCACTTCATTACCAGACTAGTTCTGGATGATTTCTCCATTTCTGTGTCATCCCCCTTACCTAGGACCCTGCCACATACCTTCTCCACGTATACTTGTCCACTGGAACTCAACCTCCTCCCCCAGCCTCACTCTTCTGTATACTGGTTTCACTTAGGAAAGGCTGGACTGTTTTCCACCCCCTGCTAGATGCCAAGGAATGCCACTATTCTTCCAAATTGCATTCAACCATCAAACAAGGAATGACCCCTAATGATTACTGTCTAATAAGGGCTTTGCAGCATAGATTGGCCTATCTGAGACACTAGAATAAGACATTCATGATTATTGATGGATTTTGAGCTTACAGGAAAGTCTACAGCATGTAGTTCACAGTGATTTATTTGATCAGTTAGAACTGAAGAGATAGGGCTGAGGAGATAGCTCAGTAGAATAAGCACTTGTCTGGCAAGTGCAGGGTCCTGAGTTCAATCCCTGGTATTTGAAAAAAAAAAAAAAAGAAAGAATGAAAAGAAAAAAACAACTGAAATAAACAATTTGGGTACATAAAATCTCATTCCATTGCCCTTCATTCTCTAAACAAACAAACAACAACAACAAAAAACCACTTCTCCCCATTCTACATTACCTTCGTTCTGAACCTTAGGACTACATCTGAAAAGAGAGAGTGAGGAGTTCAGTGGTAGGGACATCTCCTCAGCGGTCTCTCCAGCTTCCTCTGGGGCCCCTGGATCCTGTAGAAGCCCTGGCCATGGGAAGGTTGTAACATGTCCCATATGTTCTCCTCCAGGCCTACATGATAAGGCCCCTTTGGGGCTCATGGACACACCACTGTTGGACACAGAAGAGGAAGTGCACTACTGCTTCCTGCCTCTAGACATGGTAGCGAAGTATCCAAGCCTGGTGACTGAGGACAACCTGCTGTGGCTGGCTGAGACCGTGGCCTTGATTGAGTGCGAGTGCAGCGAATTCCGCTTCATTGGTGATTGTTCTTTCCAGGGGTGAGGGGTGGGGGTTGGGCAGGGGTGGGGACAGGCTGGCCAGGTCACCTACCCTTTCCCATCCCACGTGCTACAGAGGGCCCAGCTTGGCACTCAGTGCCTTAGGAGTTCCCTGGGAAGAGGTGGCAGAAGCACAACAGTCTCCCAGAAGGCAAGCAGATTCTAGCAGTAGACACTCACTTGGCACAGAGTTATTTTAGAGCCTATTCTTTTGTGATGTCCTGGCTATGAAGGGGCACTGAAACTCCCTGGCATGGTATCAGAGACTGGAAAGCAGCGAGAAGGACAGAACACTGAGCTGGACTCCACAGTCACCTTCTCTTCTAACTGTGCTTTCCATCTTCAGCTGGCCTCCAGACCTCTCATAGAACAAGGAACTAGGATTGTTTCCAAGGACAGCCAGTCCTGCCTGCTCTCACTTCCGCTGCACTCACAATACAAGGCCATGGTGACTTCCTCACAACAGCCCACCCCGTGGCCTCCACGGTGTACTTTTGTCTTGCTTTTTCCCCTTTTACTCTGCCCAAATTTGCTCTGCAGAGCCAGTTTCTCCCTTACTCTTCACTTACTTTTTCAGATAAACTCAGCTACTGTTTTTAAAAAAATCATCAACAACAAAACAAGGCTGGGCAGCTGGTCAAATAGCTCAGTGGATTAAAGTGACTGCAAGCAGGCACAGAGGTCAGGGGTTCAATTCCTGGGCCTGCCATGCCAGCCCTGCCCCCGGGGTGTGCTGAGACAGCAATTGAGACTGGGCATGGTGGTGCATGCCTATAATCCCAGTTCATGGGAAGCTGTAAACAGGTGGATCACTATGAGTCCGATCTAGTAGTGAGACCCTGAATACCCTGTAGACCCTTTCCTAAAAAAAAAAAAAAAAAAAAAAAAAAAAAAAAAAAAAAACAGGACTGGGGATACAGCTTAGCAGCACAGTGCTTACCTGGCAAGGGCAAGGGCCTGAATTTGATTCCCAGTACCCACTATCATCCCCCCAAAAGGAAGGAGATGGCTGTGGTGGTACATGCCTATAATCTCAGCACTCAGGAGGCTGAGGCAGGAAGAGTGCCATGAGTCTGAGGCCAGCCTGGGTTTAATGAGACCCTGTCTCATAAAATAACCCTCTTTGATTATGGGGCCAAAGAGGAAAGTGATCAATGATGTAGAGTGTGCCTAAGGAGAGTCACATGGAGAGAAAACATTCTCTCAGGCTTTCACAGAGAGCAAATTAGCCAAGCAATGGCCGTGACTCATCCACATGGCTGATACTGACAAAGCATCTACAATCTGAGGTACAGGATCTCAGGATAAATCCTGAGGGGATTTCACTGACCTTATCAGATCCAAAAGCTACAACTCTTGTTGCATAGGTCTTGCTTTATCTTGGTCTTAACCATCTAACAGAAAAGTATAAAAACAAAGTATAAGAAGTAAAACCATGCTGTTAGGTTGAGCTGTAGGGGACTTAGGTCAACAATTTCTGACATTGCCAGTGAAGCGGAAGACCCAATACTATTATGGACTACTGGACTCTTCTGGAATATTTTGCTGAGTTCACATACCTATAATATTCAAATGACAGAACTAAACAAAAAAGGGGATACAGATGAATGTCCATTTTGTATCTGTGTATTCAAAATGGTTAGGATAGATATATAGTTACATTCTCTTAATGAATAGAGTGATTTGTTCTAATAGTGTTTGTAAATAGGATATCATGTCTGCATCTTGTACAGCAAATAACCACTAGGAAGAGAGTATGCAATGTGTTAATTATTGAAACTGTCCTAACAATTTGATTTGAAACTGTCTCATTGTTATTTGTTTCTCAATAAAATTATGGAGAAAAAATAAAAAATAAAATAACCCTCCTTAAAAAAAATACAAGGACGGAGGTTGGAGGTAACAAGTTCCCCAAGTGTCCTGTGAGATGATCAGCATAGCTGGTGATCTAAGGAAGGGTGAGAGCTCTTCCCCACTGCCCTCTAATGAACTCTGCTGGAGATGTGAAGTGAATGTTTCCCTAATCCCAAATTGCCACTGCCTAGATAGATAAGTCAGGAAATACCGTGGCTGCATGAGGATCCCAAATGCCTAGAACCATAGCCATTAAAATCCAAAAACACCTAGGAAGTTGTCTGTGGTATGCTTCAGAACCTCCTAGTTGATTCACGCAGGATGTTAATGTTGGCTCCATCTCTGCCTCCTATGCTGCCGTCCAGGCAGGGACAAACTGCAAGTGCCACCTGCCAGCCCAGTCTTGGCCAGGCCCCTCCTCTCTAAGCAGAAAGACACCTCCATTTTTTGGAATGACCTGATATTAGGGCAAGACTCTATAGGGTTAGTTTCCAAGCCAATGAGGCTACACCTCTGGAATCAGCTGTGGGAAAACTGTAACTTGGGGTCATTCAGATCGAAAACCACAGACTCAAAGCTAATCTAATCAGGTCTGTCTAGAAGTGGTTTCAGAACAAAGAGATCCTAGGATAGTGTGCAGCACCAAAAGCCTTTCAGAACCTGGACCCAAGGTGAAATGAGAGGTCGCCTTGTTAACTCATGTTGTTTCCCTTTGTTTTTCCAGTGAATTTTCTTCGCTCACACTCACTTTTACTACCAGATAATTTCTCTAACATAGATGTGTTAGAGGCAGAAGTGGAAATTTTGGAAATCCCTGAGCTCACAGAAGCCATCCGATTGTGCCGGATGAACATGGGTATGTCGCCCAGGAACTTTGGCCTCCTGTGACATTCTGGGGCAGCCTGGGCTTTGAGCTGGAGAGACCAAGAGCAAACATTTCCCCTCCTACAAGCACTCTGGGCTTTGGGTGGTGGTGAGAGAAGCAGGCTGTCTGGCTTAGAATCTCAGAAGAGAAGTTTGGCCTGGAACCCTGGGTACCCTCTCTGTCTGTAGTCAGGGCCACAGGGAATGCTGTCCCGCCTGGATCATGAGATTAGCCTGGTTGGAGAAATGAAGCCCAGAATGGTCCTGGGGAGGGAAGCTGGTCCTGAGGCAAGCGCCCAGAGCCATCTGCTCTGCTTGTGAAAGTCCCTCTGGGCCAACGGGGATTTGTGGCACCCACCTGTAATTCCCAACCTTCCTCACAGCTGAAGAATGTGGGAAATGCTCAGGCAAGTCTTCCACCAGTACTTCAGTGATACTGCCCACCCTGAATTCCCTTTCTCCACACCATCTCCCATTTCTCACAGCCATTGGCTGTGGGGTCTGTCTCTCCCTCTTTCTAGCATTTCCTAACCCCTGTCCAGGCCAGGCTTTTGTGCTCCCAGCCCTGCCTCATTCTAGCTGCTGTGTGCCCCATGGTTTGATCTGCCTTTCACCATCCCACTTCTGACTTCTTCACATCTATGCAAGCCACTGCACATCTTTGAAGGAGCTGGCTGTTCAGGGGCCCTCAGCTGGCCTCTGAGAATATATAGAACCTTCCTAGGTAATAGAGCTGCCCAAGAGAAGTGGGGGGTGGGGGAAGGATGTGTGGAATCGTCTCACACATGCAGTTACCCGTGACACTGCTGATCATTTGTGTCTCAGGAATGAAGCCTTTCCCTGTCCTCAGATCCAGCCTCTGTGCAGGCAAATGGAATCCCAGCCTATGTAGGAGGAGTTATATCAAATTATATCCTGGAGCAGATCTCACAAGCCTGTGTCAGGGCCTTACAGTCCACTTAAGGAGGAGTGACTCTGGTTCCCTCCCCCAGAGCTGATCTCTAGAAAACACAGATCTGTGAGATAGATAAAATAGTCCCCGCCCCACAGGACCAACACAAAATGGAAGTGTCTTTGTAGAAGGCACTCCTTGAAGACAAAGCACAATGTTAGCCTTTTAAAAACATCTTGAATAAAGGAAACAGCCCTGCTATCTTTGGAGAGGGATAGCTGACTTCAAATCCCAGTCCTGCTCCTACCTAGCTCTGCAGTTACTTGTACTAAGCACCATGCTCTAGACTGAAAAGCTTGACAGAAGCAGTACTCTTAATTGGCCACTTGGGGCATGCTTTATTCATCTGTGACACAAGGAGAGCACTAACTCTCAGAGGGTTGCCTGAAGATTGGTGATGATCCATGAAAGTCTCCAGGAAGCTTGGCTGTTGGCCCATTACTGCCTCTGAGGGAGGGTCTTGTGGGCTGTGAGAGCTGCACCCTACACCCACCTAAGGTCCAGCAACCCAAATACCCAACCTGAAAGTAGTACCACACAGTATGTCTCTGGGGAAATTCTGTCCAGAGGGGCTAGAGATGGAGGTTATGAATCTTGGAAGCCTGTGATACCTGGTTCTGTATTATGGTTGTTGATCTTTACCCTTAGATGGTTACAGCAGAGCTTGTAATTGATTCAGATTCTTGCAGAGGCTAGGGCCAGATGGCTACTATACTAAAATTTGTAAATTTCAGATGTTAATGATATAGCAGATGAATTCTCTTGCCCCTGCCTCACCTTCCAACAGATAGTTTTGACATCCAGAGCTGACTGAGTATACAAAAAAAAAAAATACTGATGTTGAAATAATCTAGAATTGGAGATAATCTCCTGCATAAGGAGATAATCTCCCTCTAAACCACTTAATCGGGCAGCAAGAGGAACTGAGACCCACCCACCCTATTCAGCTGCTGATGGGGTGATGAGTTCTAGGAGTCATTTCTTTCTCCCACACACAGGTGGTTGTTCCAGAACCTCCTGTCCTCCTCCAAGTCCTGGAAAGGGTGGACGTGGAGCTGGCCTAGAGTCTGTGAAGCCTCTGTACACGATGGCCCTGGGTCTGCTGGTCAAGTACCCAGACTCCGCACTGGGACAGCTCCGCATTGAGAGCACACTGGATGGAAGCAGACTGTACATCACAGGGAATGGGGTCCTCTTCCAGCATGTCAAGTAAGGCCCCTTCAGGGAGCTGTTTGGTTCCATCAGGCTAGGCTTTGCCTTCTCTAGAAACAACTGGGGCCTTTCTCATGAGCCAGAGGTAAAGCATTGCTGAGGCCAACCCATCATCTTATCCTCCATCACCACCACCAGATTAAGGCCTGGGCTGATGTTTAAGGCTCCCCCAGGTGCAAAGGCTTCATGCTATTTTCTATTTTTGTTCTCTGCTCTATTATGTGTGTTGGGTCTGAGATGAATAGGCCACGATCATACCCTCAGAAAGGTGGGTGCCCTACCCGAAGCAGATTTCTTTGAAAAGGTCCTCTTAGCCCCAGGACACTTACTGGGCACTCACAGAGGCCAGAGGCCAGAGGCCAGAGTGAGCTCCTAAGAAGCAAAGCAAGGCAGGCCTCCCAGGGAAGGGGAGGCACAGATTCTACTTCTGCTTTATAGATAGGTAAACTGAGTTTCAGAATACTGGAACAACTCTGTCAGGGTTGCAAAATGCATTAGTATAAAACTAAAGTTAGGAGTGGGTTTTTCTGAGCCCCTGGTGACAGAATCAGCTGACCCTAAACATTGTCTTACCCGAATAGTGTCAAATGGAGACTTGTTGGTCTATACCATTATCTGTATCTCCCGCCCTTAATGTCACAAAGGGCAAATACAAGTGCCTTTGAAGGGAGGATCAAGGTGTGAGAAAGGTGTTGGTGTTCAGACATTAGCCTTTTTCCTGGACCAACAGGGTGTTAGTAATCTGTCAAGGCAATGGCAGGCTGCCACACCTGGACTGAGAGATCTCAGGCAGATATTTAGGGGATGAGGGGTTGCAGGGGGACACTCTGGCCTGGTCTCTGAACCTGAGACAGGACTAAAGACTTGAAATGAGCCAACTTAGTGGGCTTTGCTAAAATAGGCCAAGCCCAGCTCCACATTGTATGAGCTTGTGTCCAGGCTTACTCTCCTGAAAGGTATCATAGACTTCTGGTTAAATTGAGGAAATGATGTTACAGATGCTGGGCTTGTGCTGGTGTGTTGTAGCACAATGTCCTAGGCACAGAAAGTTTACTGGCTGTACGCTTGGGTACAGTGCTGAGGTCTTTATAACAGGCTTTCCTCTGGATAGGAACTGGCTGGGGACTTGCCGCCTGCCGCTGACTGAGACCATTTCTGAGGTATATGAGCTCTGTGCCTTCCTGGACAAGAGAGACATCACATATGAGCCAATGAAAGTGGCCCTGAAGACTCATCTGGAGCCGAGGACTGTGTTAACCCTGGATGTGCTCAGTAAGGAGGAAGCTTCTGGGTTTGGATTTAGTGCAGAGATGGGGGTCTTGGGGACTGTACAGGAAAGATGAGGCATGCTGAGACCAGAAACTACAGACAGTCAGACCAGCATCTGTGGTCTCTCTGTAAAGGGAAACTACATAGAAAGAATCATGGGCTCATCTTCTCAGCAAAGAGCCCTGGGACACACCTAAATACGTGGTCTCTATAAAAGTGACAGTGATTTGATGAGAACTGGCTGTATGACATCTTCCAGGCATAAGTGCAAACATGCAGAGGGACACCTAGCTCCAATGTTAATGGTCACATCAAAAGCTACATACCCAAGACACAGCCAGTCAGAAGCCAGAGGTAGTCAGCAATTCAGGTGCACAGGATCACTGGCCCATATTTCTTGAGGAAGTGGGTCAGGCAAAGAAGGAGCAGTGCCTTTGGGACTGGAATTCTAGAAGGCTTCCCCCCCTCATCCCCAGATTACCTCCGGACCTCAAACCTTCCATTCCAAGCCCACCTCACCCCCCCAAGAACCTGTATTGTGAGCAGCACCAGGAAAGATTTGTTGGGAATTTCTATTCTTTCTCAGAGTGAGCAATAGATTCTGTTGCCCATAGTGGGAAATACAATAATGAAGATAGGGAGTCTTAACATGCAACACAATGCTGACCAAAATGTCCTACCTGATTTTAATTCTGGACATATGATATGTTCTCTCTCACTGGTTTCCATAGATGAGTGGACGGCAGAGATCACTGTGTATTCCCCCCAACAGATCATCAAGGTTTATGTTGGAAGTCACTGGTATGCAACCACCCTGCAGACCCTGTTGAAGGTACTGCTACCCCCAGATGCCCTGTTCCACTTTGGCTTTCCCTTGTGAGCTGCTCCCCTCTGTGCTCCTACACAGCCTCCAGAACCTGCTTAAGACTTTACTTCAATGCCACTACACAGAATTAGCAGAAATCCTATGAGCAGATAAGGAAAAACTTGAGTGATTGTAGGAAAATGAATACACCTTGAGACTGTAATGTTAAGTGAAATAATTGTGATACACAAACGAATATCACATGGTTTCTCTTATATGAGAAATCCAAGTTATAAAAAACAAAGTAAAAGATAATAGGAAGAGGGGGATAGATTTTTCTCAAATGGGAAAGGGATCAAGAGTTGGGGAAGGGGAAGGAGGAGAGGGAAAGGAGATAAAGAAAGGAATTAAAAGTGTTATGTACAGGTGCAAACTCCACACAAGGACTGTAAATATTATGTACTACACCCTTTTGGCCAGAACCACCATCTTCCAGTAATTTGCCAAAATGACTAACACAAGGGCAAGAGGAGGGGAACCTGGTCTATGTTTTCCAGGCTTTTTAGGCAACATGGGGTTGTGCCTTTGGCCACATGCATGCGAATCTACAAAGAGGGTGATATTGTAAACATCAAGGGAATGGGTACTGTGCAAAAAGGAAGGCCTCACAAATGTTACCATGGCAAAACAGGAAGAGTCTATGTTACCCAGCATGCTGTTGGCATTGTTGTAAACAAGCAAGTTAAGGGCAAGATACTTGCCAAGAGGATAAATATGGATATTGAGCACCTTAAACACTCAAAAAGTCGTGGTAGCTTCCTGAAAGGTATCAAGGAAAATTATCAGAAAAAGAAGGAAGTCAAAGAGAAAGGTACCTGGGTTCAACTGAAGTGCCAGCCTGCCCTTCGCAGAGAAGCGCACTTTGTGAGGACCAATGGGAAGGAGCCTGAGTTGTTGGAACCTATTCTCTATGAATTCATGGCATAAATTGGGGATGTTGCTCTGCCATTCAGTACCTAATTGCCAGCTTAAGTGTTCTAGGTGCTATGTAAAAATAAAATCATCCTGTGTTGTAAGGGTGGTTTTCTTAGTTGAACAGGTATGTGGTGCCTTCTTACCTCAGAAATATTTGCAGCAGGGGCTGGGGAGATGGCTCAGTGGAATAAGTGCTTCCCTGGCAAGCGCAAGGGCCTGAGTTCAATCTCCAGTTCCTCAAAAAAAAAAAAAAAAAAAAAAAAAAAAAAATTTGCAGCAGATTTTCACTGTACCTAGACTGTACCTAGTAATTTTGTCTAGTCTTTACTCTTCAGTGTTTTTCTTTTCTTTTCTTTTTTTCCTTTCTTTTTTTTGGTGGAACTGGGGATTGAACTCAGACCATTGCACTTGCCAGGTAAGCACTTATTCTACTGAGCTATCTCCCTGGCCTCACTTCAGTGTTTTTCTTGCTGAAAGATATTGCTGAGTTATTGTGCAGGTGTATACCCAAATATTCAAATATTTATAAAATATTTATATTGACTTGAAGATCCTATAAATCATCATAGGGAAAAGATGTATCAAAACAAATGGAAGTCACTTCAGAAACAAATGTAAGTCCATTTCAGTTAAATAAATTGTTTAAAGCAAAAAAACCCAACATTATATACTACAAGCATGTACTGATGAGAAAAAAATTCCATGAATTTGTGAATGAGCACAAATTGAATAAGCACCATGCTGAGTAGACCTTGGTTGTATGGCAGGGAGGAGGTCAGTTCTGGGGGGCCTGAAGCAAGGAGACAGGATAGGGTTCTGGATGCTGTTGGGGGTCATCTACAGGCCAGCAAACCCTGGCAGAGATGGGGTATTCCTCCCCACTGTGCCTCCCAGTTGCCAAAGAGAGGTAGAAATCTAAAGCCTCTGGTGTGGTTGTGCAAATTGACTGACCTACCCCTGTCTAAAGACCTAGCCCTGTGACTAAGGATTCTGTTATCCTCCCAACCTCACCCTTTCCAGTATCCAGAACTGCTGTCAAACCCTCAGAGAGTGTACTGGATTACATATGGACAGACCCTGCTCATCCACGGGGATGGTCAAATGTTCCGACATATTCTCAACTTCCTGAGACTTGGAAAACTGTTCTTACCATCTGAATTTAAGTAAGCAAAGCAAGGAAATCATATGATGAAATCAGTAAGGGTCATTCCTTCTACAACAGAGGAAATCCCAGTTTGCACCCTTCAGGGAAGAGGGTTCCATTATTTCCAAAATGGGTACTATTGTTCAAGGCAGCTTCTCTGGGAACTTGTACACCCCCCAAACACTCCCACTCCAACTGCCCAGTCTGATGTCTCCTTGTCACTTGCAGGGAATGGCCTCTTTTCTGCCAGGAGGTGGAAAAATACCACATCCCATCTCTCTCAGAAGCCCTTGCAGAATGTGAGGCATACAAGTAAGAAAACTTTTCTTGGGACTTTATGTTTAGAGTTTGGACCTTTATATTTCTCTCGGAAATGCTAAATCTCTCCGGCTAGTGGGACTTGTATTCCTTGGGTTGAGGAAGTGAAATAGATTGAGAATTGGCTAATGGCCTAAGCAAAACCATTTAAAAGCCCCCTTTCCTCCACTGTCATTAATGTCCCACCAAAGGACAGACCTAACCAACTTGCTGGTGGGCTGATAGGAGATTCTACTCACTAAACAACTCCTCTTGCTCTCTGCAGAACATGGATCCAGGAGAAAGAATCTGAAAATGAAGAATCCTTTCCCAACAGGAAGCTGCACATAGTGACAGAAGGGCAAGGGTCACTGGTGGAGTTCAGTAGGGATGCTAAGGAAGTAAGCCCTAGTCTTCTTTAGTTGATGCCATCTTCCAAGAATACTACTAGAGGGCTAGAAGTGGGATGCGGGGTTGAGGTGTGGGTAAGGAAAAGAGCTGGGCCTACACAGTTTCCTAGTACATGATTTTGTTTCTGAATCTTTGAGGCCTGGGGATGTGCTGGCCATTTGTGACCTGGCATGCTGAAAATCTCTTCTATTAGAGTGTGAGCACCCTCTATACTAGCACCATCCCAACTCAGACTGAACAAAGCTAAATGGGTAACCCATGTTAGGGATACAATTGTTCTAGGTGAGCAGTAGAGTTTTGGAGGCCCAGCTTAGTAGGTCTTAGGTGACGCTTTTGTGACAATACACTTGCCCAGGTCTACTATGTCCTTCCCTCCTCAGACTACAGCCTGCATGCCAGTGGACCTCCAAGATTGCAGTGACAAGACTCTATGGACCAAGAACAAGGGGAACCCGGCCAGATCTAGCCAGTTAGAAGAGTCTGAGCAGTACACCCGGACCATCCAGGTCTCCCTATGCCGAAATGCCAAGAGGGCAGACAACTCCAGCACATACTCACAGTGCTCTGGCTTGTGTGCCAACCCCAGACACTGGGGTGGCCACTCTGAGAGTTCTCCCAAAAAGAAGTGTACCACAAACAACTTCACACAGAAATCTGAAACCAAAGACCCTCCTGTGACCCCCATGCAAAAACTGATCTCCCTGGTGAGGGAATGGGACATGGTCAATTGCAAACAGTGGGAATTCCAGCCACTGACAGCCTCCCGGAACAGCTCCTTGGAAGAGGCAGCCCCACCTCTGCCCCCAGAAAGTGAGTCTGCTTCTGAGCCCAATACCTCAGCTGCCTGGAAAAGCCATTCCATAGCCTCAGAGAAGGATCCAGGTGCCCAGGCAGGAGTTGGAACAGCAGCACAAGACAAAGGGCCAGAACCAACCTTTAAGTCATATTTCCCCACAAAAAGAGCTGTGGCTCTGAAGGACTGGGGCAAGCAGAAGCCAAAGGACAGAGGTGAGTCCTACCTCATGCATTTAAAAAAAATTTCAATCTTTTATTTATTTGTTTTTGGTACAGGGTCTTGCTACACAGCTCAGACTCATAGGGATCCTCCTATCTCAGCCTCTCCAGCACTGGGATTACAGGTGTGCACCACCATGCCTAGTTTTGGTAGCTGGCATGCCATGGGGCCTGCACAACACATGGTACTGGGATTGAACCAGGTCTTTCTGCTTGTCAGGCAGGTGCTTAGAACATGAGCTATCTCCCCAGCCCCCTGTCTCATTCTTGACCTAAGTCTCCCTTACAACAGAGAAGGCAGACTCCTTGGCTAAGTCAACAGGAAGTTAGTGACAAGGGGGACTAAAGCTGCCCACTCAGGGCCAACTCTGTGGCAGGCAGCAGACACAGATATGAGTGGTGAATTTGTATGGCTTGCAAGGCCTAGAGACTCAGAGTGAAGGCAGCACTTTGGGAAGGAGAAGCACAAAGGAGGCAAGGAGCTGGGGAGTCCTCACACCAGAGAGGGAAAGTGTAGGGTCCTTGTGGAAGAAAACAATGATATAGCTAGAAGGCTGGCTTCCCATGCAGAGAAGCCACACAAATAAGGCTAAAGATTGGAGATGTCAGGCGCCATCATGTGAGCTCAAAATTTTGTGTTCTGCTCTGACTCTGAGGCAGGTGGCAGCCCCTAAAGGATTTTAATCAAGGGAAGGCAGGGTCAGATGTGTACTTCAGAAACTTGCTCAGGAGCAGAGTACGGCAGCTGCATAGGACTGTGTCAGAGCCCTGAGTTCAACAGGAAGATGAATGGGCTTGGGTGAGGAGGACTGATGGAAAAAACAATCCATCTAGGAGAAAAGCAAGCACGTAAGATAGAGGGACATCAGGTGGACAGCCCAGGAGATGGAAGGGCCTGTGGAGGTGGGGCTGAAGAGAATGGGGAGGGGGAGACAGCCAGGGAAATGTTGAGAACTGTCGAGCCGAGCCATTTCCTATGCTGTCTCAAAAGCCTTCCTATAGGACTGTCACCTTCCCTTCCTCCCCTGTAGCTCAGGTCCTGCTTAAACGGGCCCTCTTGTGAGCCCCAAATTAGGGTTACAATCATCTACTCTTTGAGAATGGACATATGTGAAAGTCTGGCCCCAAAAGATCCTTTTATTTTTATTATCTTATAAAGATTCTCAGGGGGCTGGAGAGATGGCTCAGTGGTCTAAAGCACCTACTTGAAACAAGCTTGGCAAAGCACAGGGACCGCGGTTCGATCCCCAGCACCACATGCCAGCCAGACCCGCCCCCTGGTGGGCTAAGCTGGCCACACACACACACAATAAATAAATGTAATAAATAAAAATAAATAAATATTTAAAAAAATAAATAAATAAAGATTCTCAGGCCTCTACTGATTTGGATGAACCCAGGACTTTATGAATGTAAGGCCCCTGCCACAGAGCTACATTCCAGCCCTTTTTACTTTTTGAGACAAGGTCTCACAAGTTTCAACCTGGGCTGGAACTTGAGATTGTCCTGCCTTGTAGCTGGGATTACAGGTGTGTACCACCACTGTATTCCGTGTAACCCATGCTCTGCTGTCCACTGGGTTTTGTTGACCATAGTTCATACTAGTCTTAGTTCAAGAGAGGAATTTGGAGAGTTCCTTGGAGTTCTGAAATTCAAGATTTAGCTTGCAAAGATTCCAGCGAAATGAAGAGAGGCCAGGTCCTACAGTGACACTTCTGAGAAGCCAGAGGCCTTTGGAAGGTTGGAATGGCAGAAATCCCCTCCCTGCCTGGATCTTGAACCTGAGGGGTGTTTGTTTTCCAGCACCAGGGATGGAATTTGGGATTTTATGGTTGCCAGGAAAAGCTGCGGAGTTATCTCCCTGGCTCCCGAACCTGAGTTCTTAAGAAATATAAGAAGAGCATCCTCTTCTTGTTTCCACAGAAAGCCCCGCTTCTGAGCAGTTTCTGCTTAATGCCAATGGAATGGACAACCCTGGAGTCATCCTCAAAGTGACTCACCCTCCTGTGGTGGGTAGCGATGGCTCCTGCATGTTCTTTGAGGACAGCATCATCTACACCACACAGATGGACAACCTTAGACACATATCATTGACAGCTAGCCACCATCCCCGAGGTGAGACTCTGGAACTGTGCCTGGCCTGGGACTTCATTGTGGAGGTGCTGGAGCCCCCATCCAGGGTACTATAGGACAAGGCATCTCCTGGAAGCCCCTAAGCTCTCCACTTTCGTGGTGGTCTCCAAGGCTGTGAGTAGCCACGACCATATCCACTCTTCTTCTCCACAGAGGTGACTTTCCTGAGTTTCTCGCTGTCTTGGGAAGAGATGTTTTATGCACAGAAATGTCACCGCTTTCTGACTGACATCATCCTGGATTCCATCAGGCAAAAGGATCCCAAAGCCATCACATCCAAAGTGATCTCTCTGGCCAGTGGGCTGTGGGTATGTGTGACAGGACACAGACCCTGAGGCACCCTGTACCTTCTCTGCCTGACCCCTGCCCCTGCAGTAAGTGGTAAGAGGAAATAAGCTGAGGGGGGTTAAGTACAAAGAGGCAGAGGGTGGTAGAAAGGGCAGAGACAAAAAGGCAGGCAGTTTCATCTAGACCAAGCACTGGCCATTAGGTAGATCTGGAGTACCTGTTCCTAACCTCTGTAGCTCCTGCAGGCCCAGGGAAGTCCTTTTTCTGCACATCATTCTGAGGGACTGGGAGAGGTTCATACTTTGTCTGACTGTGAGTTCTCCTGGCAGACACTAAACATCAGCCCCAAGCAGTTTGTGATGGATCTGCTGGCTATCACAGGTTTCAAGGATGACCGGCACACCCAGGAGCGCCTTTACAGCTGGGTAGAGGTGAGGCTCCCCTGCACCCCTAGGAATGGCAACCTGTGGACAATCTTGCTGCACAGGGGCCAGTCTAGCAATGTCCAGAAGAGTAGGAGGCAGGCTACTAGGCCACTGGTCCCTGGTCCCGGGGGAGGAGGGTAGGGTGAAGGAATACTAGTTGAAATTCATCAATCCAGAGTAGTCAAAAAAGCAACATTTAGGCCACTGGTCTTTGTAGTTTTCCTCCAAAGATAACAACTCTGCCTTTATCCCTTAACTACCCTGGCCATGCTTGAGGAAACATGGTATAAAGCCAAGGCTTACATCTGCAGAAGTCAGACCTTTTCAAGCAGTGTACCTCACCTACTCAGCTATAATCTTTTATTTAAGCTGCTTTAAAGCATTCTTTGTAAAGAAAAAGGAAATGTTTAATAACTTTTGGATCTTTAAATAATTTCAGCATTAGCTAATTTCTCATTAATCTGGCATTTCTGTAATCTGTTTATTGTAACAAAATTCACCATAAAAAAAAAAACTAGTATCCATTACTATTAGCCTATTGGCCTACTATTACCTATTGTTTATAAAACTGAGGTTAGCAAAGCTCAAAACATTTTTTTGAGCATTTGGTCTTTCTGCTCAGTTCTTTGGTAACCATTCCTAGCCCCAGACCTGGGAGATGTCTTTGGGCAGAACTGAGCCCTAGAGCACCAAACATCACCAAGGGCGGGGGGGGGGGGGGGGGGCTGTCCCTGCTCCTACCTGGATGAGAGAACCTCACTCATGAGCTAAAGTAGGCAACTGGCCATGAATTCAGGACTAAGTCAGGCCTTTCCTTGCAGCTCACACTGCCTTTTGCCAGGAAATATGCCCGCTGTGTGGACCTGCTCATTCAGAGAGGCCTGTCCAGGTCTGTCTCTTACTCTCTCCTGGGCAAGTACTTATAAGACGTATAGAGTACCCAGAGGCACTGTGCCTTGCAGGTACCCACAGGTCAAAGTTCACTTTAACTGGGAAAGCTCCAGAATGCATGTCCCCACCCAAACATACAAATCAGTCTAGTTTTTTGTTTGTTTTTGTTTTATTATAAATGAATAAAATTATAAATCACAACTCAAAGGCCTGAAACTCCTCTGAGATACCAGTGAGAAAATACTAGACAACTCCACAGAGAGCTGTTCAATAGGCATTAAGTCAAAATAATGACACTAGTCCAGAAAATAACTCACTGGCCTGGAGACCCAGGACAGGCAAGGCCAAGGGCCTAATAAGGTGGGGTGGTCCTTGGGCGAGTGATCAGCATTAAGGCCAGAGATTGTGGAATAGCTGCTTGGAACTCACCTATGTCTCTCCTCTGGATTAGGGTAAGCAGTAACTGCCCAGAGCCATGTGGTGCCCCACCAACCTAGAGCATGGAAATACCTGCTCTCTTTCCTTGCCTTTTCCTAATTTACAACTAGGGTAGGAGCTGGAGAGGGGACAGGAGAAGAAGAGATGAGGCCAGGAACCTGGGCCAGAGTGTGTTTTCAGGCTTTGCAGCCAGACTGTCCTGCAAAACACCTAGGCCAGTTGGTCAATGGCCACAGAAATTAGAAAGAATAGTTAACATGGCTGTACATATAGGTGGTGGAATAAGATGGCCCAGGAGCCAGCGATGCCCTGGTCATGCAGATCTAGTCAGATGATAATGTTCCTTGGAGCTTCTGGATCCACTGCTCCCCTTCAAGCCTGGGCTCAGACCTGTGGTGCCAGGTCAAGCATGAAGACCTGCTTTACCAGTTCTAGGTTCAGGGGACAAATGTCTCTGGGGAAAGGTTCTAGCCTACCCACCACCAGCCTCATCTAAAGGAAAGGCAGCCATTGCCCAGCTTGGGCTGGCAAGGGACTGATGGGCATAAAGCAAAATGGTACTTACATAGGACAAGTCCTCAAGTCCTTTGTCTAGGGCTTGCCCTGACACACAGCTGCTGTCAGAGCCACTAGAGCCACTGGCTGATGGGCACTGGGATGAGACTTCTGAGTCCTCAGGAGCTAGAGGGAGGGAGACTGGGTGAGTTGTCAGCTGGTTGGCCCAGACCCAGGGGTCCCTCCTCCTTGCTAAACTCAGACATACTCAGAGAGGGCTGGCTGCCCAGTTCCACCTCGGCCTCCAACGTTGTTTCCTCTGGGAAGTTGGGGGGGTACCAAGGCCAGCGGACACCGGGAAGAGCAGGGTCTCTGTACAGGTGTAGGTTGAGGGACCCCAAAACAGAGCAAGAGGCAGGGTCTCCAGGAACAGAGTTTGAGGCCCCCAAATAGGCACTCTCATAGTCCAGTGGGGCCACAGCAATGGAGGCCCGAGAGCGAACTTCTGCATAACAAAGAGTCAGGTTGGGACAGGCCAGAGCCCAGTTTGGCCTGAGGTTCCCAGAGGAACAAAGACCAGTGACTCCCACAGAGCTTTCCCCAGCCCCAGCCCCAGCAGCCTGCCTGCTACCTCGGCACTTTAGGACATAGTTGATGCTGCGGTCGTTGATAGCTTCCTCACTGGGTGCAATGTCCTGGAAGGCCTTGTTTCCTACACCCATGGAGACCATCTCAGCCATGCGTACCTCTGAGTAGAAAGTAGGTATAAGTGACACATCGCTGGGTGATATCTGGGAAGTCTTCCCTATATATCCATATGCTATCAATTAACCACCATGTGCATTGAGGCTTCCTGATGCCAGGTTCTGTCCTCATAATGATTTCATAGGGTAGGTATCATAAACTCCCCTTTAAAGATGAGTCTCCTGGGCTGGTGAGATGGCTCAGTGGTCTAAAGTACCTACTTGGAACAAGCTTGGCAAAGCACAGGGACCGCGGTTCAATCCCCCAGCACCACATGCCAGCCAGCCCCGCCCCTGGTGGGCTGAGCTGGCCACACACACACACACACACACACATAAATAAATAAATAAATAAATAAATAAATAAAGATGAGTCTCCTGACCCAGCGTGGTGGTGCACACTTGTAATCCCAGCACTTGAGAAGCTGAGACAGGAGGATCACTGCAAGTTCAAGACTAGCGTGGGCTACAAAGTGAGCTCAAGACCAACCTGAACTACACAGTCAGACCCTATCTCAAAAAGATGAAAAAAAAAAAACAAAACAGTCCCACGATACTCAGAAGTTAGTACTATGTCCAAAGCCACGGAAAGTGACAGGAAGACTGCAGGATTATGAAGTTCCTTCCCATGAACTGGAGGCTACTGCTGGACCACCTCCTCTTTATCAAGCTTTTCCAGTCTGCTGGATCCTCCCTGGGCTCTTAGGAGGCAAAATTATCTGAGAAGGGGGGCATATGGTAATGTAGGGGGAGGTACCCACCTTTGTTGTGAACAGCCTGCCTCCAGAGTAGGCGGGAGATGTCAGTTGTCCAGGCCTGCTTGGTGTCCAAGCTGGAGGCCTGTAGCACAAAGGTGTCCCTGGCCTTGCGCCGGCGGAACCAGATCTCAAAGCGCAGTTTGCTATCCCCACAGCACTCAGTGAGGCCAAGGTCTGCCATCTGTGTGGCCAGAAGACAGGGCTGGTGAGGCACAGGCAGGAGCCGGTGGAGAGGGGACAACGTCAGATGAACCTACCTTGAAGGAACGCTTGTAGGTAAATGTGTCAACACCTGTGGACCCACGCCGAGGCTTGCTGAAGAGCAACAGCTCCTCAAAGAGGAAAACACGGCGCAGGGACTTGTGGCGCCCAGTACGCACCATGAACTCATCCTGTCGCACCAGTTGCCCCTGCTCCTTGAGGTTAACCTGCAAAGCTGGGATCTTATGGGTGCCTGGCCCTCCTCTCTTCTTCCACACCCACAGAACCTACCCACCGTGACCTGGATGACTTACATCACAGCCCTGGATGGCATCCATGGCAAGCAGATCATTGCCGTGTCGCAACTGGAAGTGTACAAGGCTCTGGGCCGCCTGCAAAGCATTCAGCTCTTGCACAGGGCCCCCGCAGGCCCGCGCCAGCTCCTGCAGCAGCAATGCATACTTGCTCATGCGCTGGATGGGCTTCAGCAGGTAGGAGGCCAAGTCCAGTTGGTCTCCTAGGGCTTGTTGCTTGTCCTGTCAGCAGCAGGGGAGACCACTGAGTGGTTTTAGAGTACACTGCACATCCCCCTACTTCCCTGCAGTCTTGGGCTTTCATACCTTGAAGAAGGCATGACCATAGCTGGTCATCAAGGCATCAGAACGAGGCTTATTCTTGCTGTAGAGTGCATACATCCCAAACTGCACCCTCTGCAAGGACATACAGCTCAACCAAGGTGCGAGGGACCCAGCAGTCCCCTCCCCAGCCCAATCATTCTCTTAGCTTGAAAAAGACCAAAAAATGCCAAAAGGTAGCTTTTAGGGCACTCTGCCCAGATCCTGTTTTGAATGAGGGGTGACTGGTGAGATCAGACACTGCAGAGGGGGTGTTCCCAGAGAGGAAGTCCAGCTCCCTCTCCACTGCAAACTGGGCCTCTGCAGTGAGCTCTGCCCCTCCCATGGCTCTGAGACCATCTCTCTGATCTCAGTGCCCTCAGACTCGTGCTCACTCACCACTCTCAGCCACGCTCACCTTGATTACCAGGCTTCTTTCCTGCCACAGACTCTGCACTTATTCTTTCCTGAGGTGGAGCTCTCTTACTCTGGCTCTTCCCAGTTCAAACATTCGCTCCTCAGAGACCATTTCTCACTGCTCTAAAGTAGGAACTCTGCATGATCTATAACCTACAGGCACTGTCCTGGTTATTTAACTCCCAGCCCCAACTATAACCTGGAATTATCTTTTACTCTTGTAAGTCTCCTCTACCAAACTAAAACCATCCTGAGATGCAGTGATCTTGTAGGCCTCATAGCTGTACCCATCACAGAGCCTGCCTAGTACTAAGCATATGCCCAACAGCTTTTTGGGGAGTATGGCCAAATCAGCTGGGTCTGTGTGACCAGTGAGGCTTACGTGGCGCAGGAAGGCATAGGCTACTCGAGGTGGGTGTCGGGTACAAGCCTCCAGTTCACGCAAAAAGAAATGGCAGTGGAAGTCCCGCAGCTTCTCCAGGTTGCCAAAGAGGTGGGCACGCTGGCCTCGGAGGCCTTGAGGTACATCAGGGCGATCCAGCTCAGGGAAGTAGTTCTCTATGGTATAGTCAAGGGCCCGGACATACTCTCGCTCTGTGGTCACCATCTCTGCCAGCACCAGCTGTAGCCTACCGGGTAGATACAGTCAAGACCCAAGTCATCTACCCTCCACTGTTCCCTGCTCTGCCCATTGCCTGTACCTGTTGGTGCTTCTGAAGTCAGAGGTGCCTGGTGGAGGCATAGTAGTTGAAAATAACCTGGGCTGGGGACCTTCTCCAGCTTCTAGTCCACAGCAGGCAGCAATGGTGGTGGCACGGTGGCAGTGGTTGACACGCTCACTGAGACTCTGCCCCAGATTTTGATCAAAGCTATAAGATTTCCTCAGTGGAGGGGTGACAGGTGCTATAGGGACCCTGCTGATGCACAGGGTTGCTGTGCTGCCTGGCAGTGCTGGCTTCAAAGCAGCCTCTAGCTTCTGGTCCAGGGCCAGCCAGGTGTCCTGACACTGTGCCCAGGCTAAGCGACATTCCTGGCGAATGTCCTCTGAGCCCAGACCTGTGGCTAAAGCCCACATTTTTCGGAAGTGAGCAGGAGGCAAGTCAGGGTGCCTGGTCCAGTGCAGTTGCAGCTGCTTCAGCACAACCCGTGGATGCTCCTGCTCTAGCTCTGCTAGGACTCGCTGTCCTGCTTCAGCCCACGTTGAAGCCTGCAACATGGAGGCCAGGCAGACATGAGAGGGAAACCCCAGCAAGTCCAACACACCTACTCTATGAGCCCCCTGGATTCCAGGAGGCTGGTCCTAGGCCATGTCCCTGAAGCTGGGTTTTGGGGTCAGACTAAAGATAAGGGAAAAGAAGAGGCATGACAAACAGAAGATATGAGGCTGCTGTGGGGTTACAACAGCCACAGATTTGGCCCTATAACCATAAAGCCAGGGACAGGACTCCTTACCCACCTGCTTGAAAAACTGAAACAGCTTTTCAGCATCTGCAAGACGCTGGCGCCGCTGGGCCAAAGCTCTGGAGAATTCTGTCAGCTGAGCCTGCAGGGCCAGAAACCGTGCCCCAGGCGCACCCAGGTCAGCTGCCTCCCAGCCAGCCAGTGGCTGCAGAAACTTCTCTCCTTGCTTGATCTGTTCCTGCAGAGAGAGATTGGACTTAGCTAGACCAAGCCTGGCAGTCTGGGCCCAAATCCACATCTTTTCCGCTCACATCTACATGTCATCAAGTCTCCCATGGGGCCCTTCCACCACCTAACCCAGCCTCTACTGCCCCTCTTACCTTCCTTTCAGAAACATTCAGTTTTCTCTCTCCTGAGTTGATCCCTCCCCCTCTCCTGATTTTCCTTATCCTTCCCAGTGGTTCCTCCTCCCATTCCCCTACCAGAAGACCAGGGCACTCTTTCCCCCAGGAAACCTCGTGTGAGGAACACCCCAACCAAACGTCGTCCACACACTCACAGCCACCAAATGCCCTCTCCAGCTAGACTCCTTCTCTGAGTTCTAGACCCATGAATCCTCTTCTTCCTGCCATCTAACAGCACATCTAAAAAGCCAGGCATAATGGTGAATGCCTGTAATCCCCGCACTCAGGATGAGGCAGGAGGATCACTGCGAGTTTAAGACCAGCCTGGGTTACAAAGTGAATTCAAGCCCAGTCTGAACTGCATGGTGAGATCCTGTCTCAAAAAGACAAAAAAAAAAAAAAAAAAAAAGCATACCTACGACTGACCTTGTGAAAGTCCCTGCCCATCAAGTCCTCAGCCCCTGAGGCCTCTCAGAGAACAGCACCCATTCATCCTTACAGCTGCCCTCTCCCTATACTACCATACGGATGCACCATCAAGTCCTGCAAACTTTCATATCTGCCTCTCCTGTCCTTTTCCTGGCCAAAGAAAGCCCTACAGCCAACTCTCTAAGCCAATGCATTCCATATCCAAGGATTTAACTAACTTCATATTGAAAATATCTGGGGAAAATTTTCATTTGTCTTAAACATGTTCAGACTTTTTCTTGTCATTATTCCCTAAACAATAGTAACACATAGCATCTATACTGTATCAAGTATTATAAATAAGCCAGAGATGATTTGAAGTATATAGAGGAATATGTACAGGTCATATGCAAATATTACACACAGATTTAGGCAGCCAGGGCAAGTTCTAGGACAAATGCCCCACAGGCATTTAGAGACAAATGTATTTCCCTCCTGGTCTGTTTCAATTGCTGCTAACTCTCCACATCCATCAAGTAATTATCTACCCAGAAACTAAGACATCTTCCTAGAATAGGAATCTGACTATGCAGCCAGCTTATGTCAACCTTTCACTGCTATCGGGCACAATGATCTGGCTACTAATCAGTCTTCCAGTCTCATCTCATCTCTGCCCACTCTTCCCTTCCTGTTCCACATGTCAACCTCATTGACCTAATGGTTCCTCAGACACATACTTCTTCCTGCCAGAATATCCCTCTGCTCCCAGTCCTCTTCTGGAAGATCAACCCTAACTTAAGTCTTCAGCTCTCAGCTTGAAAATCACCCAAAAGAAGCTTGCCTGACACCTCTGCTGGATCAATTCTTCACACTGACTACCTGACAGTAAATTCCAAGGCAGCAAGGTACTAATTTGCCTTCACTCTCCTGTATCACCATTCCTGCCAAAATGCCCCAATATCTTTAGAGTGAACAAGTGAGTAAACTTACCTGAGCAACCTGGTCTAACTCCCGAAAGGGGCCTTGGGCCTGGAGTAGCATAGCCAGAGAGGGCTCACCTGGCTCCTCCAGGGCTGGCCAGCCTACCTGCTGCAGCCACACTTCAATCTGATGGACACAATTGGGAAAAGGTGAGGAAGGATTCTGTGGGTTTGGATCACACTTGAGGTCAAGGCCAGGGTCCACTCTGAATAAGTAGTTCCCACCTGGTGAAGGCTTTCCTCTCGGGCCTCCAGTGCCTGGAGCAGTTCTAGCGCTTGTACTCGCTGGTTGCTCTGTTGTGTCAGCTGATGCAGCAGTCTATCCACACGGCCATACAGCTCATCAGCCTTGTCCACTGCTAGCCTGGTGCAGGTTACACAGTCTTACCTTGGTCTACTCTACCATGTCCTAATAATTTTGGCTGGTTCTGAACCAGCCAGTTAAGTCCATGGTACACAAATGGTGGGCTGAGCTGGGGGAAGTTCTGGGAACTGGGTTTGTACCTACCCATAGTCTGGGCTCAGAGTAACCTCTGAGACCTCTTGCTTTAGCCACACCATCTCCAAGCCACCCTGACATTGTATCCATGCCAGCTGTGGTGAGTCTAGCACCTGCTGCATCAGGACCTGTACCTGCTGGCGCAGCTGGCCAACTTCCTATGATTGAGGGCAAAAGAGAGCGATGGACATGAGAGACAATGAGTCAGGGAGAATTCATGGAGGTGTTGGAAGGGGACACTTACCCCACACTCTTTGGGCTGAGGCACAACTTTCACACACTTGATGGCCTCCTGAAGCAAGGCACAAACCACCTGGCAGTTCCGCAGTAACACTTCCAGGCGCTGTAAACAGGGATAGATGACCAGAGTGGTGCTGGTCACAGGTCTCCTGGGTTCCATGTCCCTGCAAGCTAGCTTTGCCCTGCTTAAGCCAACCCAGGTGAGGCTCCACCACAAGCCCAAGCTGCCTGTATAACCTCCTCCCAGGTCCCATCGGGTGCACTGACCATCCGGAATTCCAGCCAGTCCTGGTGGCAGTAAGGTAGGCATCCTCCTAGTGAAGTGGGCAATCCTGCAGTGGGGATGTGGGTCACCAAGCTCTGATGAGAGGGCAGGTGCTCAAGCTACAAGTGAAGAAGGTGTTGTGACCCAGGCCTAGATAGAGAAGAACCTACCTCCACCCCAAGCCAACTTGGAATAGTACCTGCAGCCCTGAAGGTACCGCATCTGGTATCTTTCCCACCAGCAGCACCTGGTGCACAGATCCTGGGGCTGCTTCCTGCAAGGAATCAGAGCTCAGCTCTGCCTTTAACTCTGCACAAAAGGAGTGGAGGGGAGCTATGATCCTGTACTCACTTGTAGTTGGCTGAGCCCCCATAGGAGAGAAGACCTTGGGGAACAAATGCGGGCATCAACTAATATGGTCAGTCCCAGGGCCTGTATTTCGGGCCTAAAAGGGGTACACTTCAGATCAGTAAGATTTCCAGGTCCTGACATCTGGCTCAGGCTCACTCCCCAACCTCCTCCCCCAAACCTGGTGATGCTTCGAAGGTAGAGGAGGAGAGAGATGAGTTCACGGCTGCTACACTTGGGGTGAAGCCAGGCTGGGTTGTGGGCACACAGAAGCAGTACTGCTCGGCCTTCTGCATCACGAGTCCCTGTGAGAAGGAGGCAAGTGAACACTTGCCCAGTTGGGCTACCCCATCTCCACAGCTTCTGCCCTCCCAACTACCTGGCAAAGAGGCCATGCCACTGGCCAGCAGCTCCCAGGGAAGGTCTTGGGCTAGGAAGCAGTCAGCAGGCTTTGGTAGACTGGATCTGCTGGAGTCTTGGAAAGGGAAATGGCAGAGTTGTCTGCACTACCCAGAGATCCCTTCATGGACCAGGGTTTCAACGGACTAGAGCCAGAGACCTCCCCATGTTGCAATAGCCACCTTCAGTATTCCCATTCCCTTCCCTAGACCAGCCTCCCTTACCTGCCTCCAGCAGCTTTGGTGATGTCTCTGATAAAGCGTTTCCAATATCCACAAGGTTGTTGTCCAAACCCCCAGGGCCTAAGCCAGCTGGCAATGCCTCACCTAAAGGTGGGTTTCCTACCAAGTCTCCCCCAGGGCTAAAGTGGGAGGTCAGGGGGCACAGGAAGCTGTTTACTCCAGAGGGAAGTGGCTTCTCTGACTGGACTGAAGAGACACCGAAAGTGCTTCTCTGGCTGTCCCTTGACCCATCTGCAGCCTTCTGTTGTGGAGATACTTGTAGTTCCTTGGACAAGGGGCTGCCCTGTAATCTTGGGACACTGGGGTCCTTAACCTGCACCCGGGGAGCTGGATCCTCCTCCCAGGCATCCCGGAAACTGCACACAGCAAACCTCCAGTCAGTGGCCTGGCTCTGAGAACCTGGGGGCTCATCCCTAACCTCCTGGGGCCCTTCCATCACTCCCTGCTAAGGGGCGTCTGCCCCTGACTCGTAGGAGAGTGACTGGGCCTCGGTGCGAAGGTAGGCCCCTCTTCACCCAGGAACTGGACTGAAGACGTTCGGGCACGACTCAGAGGGCAACACCAAGCTGGGTGCCAAGCCACGGGAAGCGCTGAAGGTACCGCAGTTCAGCCCTGGGGAGGGGTAGGAACGTCAGGAGTCTCCCTTCCACTCAGGTCCTCCTCGCGCTCCCGTGAGCCTTTGCCCGAGCGTCCCACCCTCCTCTGACCGGCCTAGATAAACTTCTCAGGTCTGCCCTCGGGGCTGCCTCAAGCCCGCGCTCACGCTGGGGCGTCAGGTCCTGGCCTCGGTGCGGGCGGGCGCGCGCGCGCGCCTCCCTCGCCCTCGGCTCGCACTCACGCCCTCGGACGCGAGCCCTGGAAATGACTGAGCCCCGACGGCGGCGGCGGCGCGACCGCCTGGCATCTGAGGGCGCCACCTCCTGGCGGCAGCAGGGAGGGGAGGGTCGCCGGGTAAGCAGCGCCGCGTCGCCCCCTGGGGCCAAAGGACGGAGTCACAGCACCAGTCCTGAAGACCGACGGCCAGGCAGCCCGCAGAGACCGGGTGCTGGCCTCCCCCTCACCCGCCCGGCGGCTCTCCACCCCCAGCGCCCGCGCACCTGGATCTCTCCGCACGCGCCGGCGTCTCGGTCGGTGCGCGCGGTCGAGGCTGCGCCGAACGGCCGTTCCTGGGGGCCGGGCGCCGGAAGTGGTGCCGCGGGGGTGAGTGAGCCCGGAGCCCTCTGATGGGACGGTGGGGACCTGCGGGGGGTGGGGGTGGGCGGTGGGGACCTGGGGGAGCGGGAACCTCAGTCCAGCTCCCTCGGCAAGAGGATTTCTTGTTCCTCCCAGCCCCCAAAGAAGGCAAGGATGGGCCCAGGCCTCCGAGAAACCCTGGAAAGAGACTCTAAGCCCAGAGCCGCAGCTGGGAGCTGGTACCGAGCATCCGCATGAAGGCAGGGAGTGAGGGGCCCCACCACTGCTGCCCCCATCAGGGTCCCCAGGCTCGTACATCTGTAGTTCGGCTGCACAGTGTGTGGCTGTACAGCAGTGGAGCTTCTGCCAGGTATGCGCGAGGTCGCGGGGTTGATTCCCAGCATAGCGAAACAAACTTTGTCATTTGCAATCTAGATATTGGTCCTGTGATCCCATGATAGTGTGGGATCCCGTGATGGAATAGATGCTGCTTCTGCGCTAAAGCTGAAGGAGCAGTGAGACTTCTGACCGTTCACTCCCTCGGGTACCCTGGCATCTTTCCCACCTAGCAGAAAAGTCCAGCTGAGGAAAATAATGTTAAGATTGGGGCCCTGGACAGCCTGGAGACTAGGCCCAGCCTGACTCCTCCACTCACCTGCTACAAGACCTCCAGAAAGTCCTCTTCTCTTTGCACCTCACCTTCCTCACCTGCAAAAAAGAAACTCTTTTCTTCTGGAATGCCAGGAGGACTAAGGAAGACCCCATTTGTCAAGTGTCTGCTCACTGCTAGTAGCTCTGGGCACGGTTCATGCCTTACCCTACCCCTTCATTTTCACCCTCAGTGAGAGGATACTAACTGATAAAAAGCAATTGGATAACTATGAGATCACTTCCAGCTCTGAGATTTGGGGTCTCTTTGGGATATGTGGACCTGCCCTGATACTCCTCAGAATTTGTGTGGAGATTATGGGAAGGTTGGCAGTATTAGAAAAAAAAGGGGGGGGCAGGGAGATGGCTCAGTGGAATAAGCGCTTCCCTGGCAAGCACAAGGGCCTGAGTTCAATCCCCGGTTCTGCCAAAAAAAAAAAAAAAGAAAGAAAGAAAGAAAAAAAGCCCCACACCATACCTAGGTCCTGGCAGAATGCCCAGGCCCTTGAACCTTGGGTGGGAGGACATTGGGGTAATTGCCTTCCCTGGCTCTAAGGCAGATGCCTCCTTCATTAACCTGGACATCAACAGGCACAGTCGGAAAAACATTGACCCCACCCACTTATTTAGGCACCCAGAGTGCAAACTCCCAGGCAGATAATAGAGGAAGAACAAGGAACAGAGCTGGCCTTGGCATTGTCCTGCTGTAGCCCCAGCCCTCAGCCAGATCTCGTTTGCTCCATGCTCTAGCCTCAGTGAGCATCAGATCCAACCTTGGTGCTCTCCCTGCTCTGTCCCAAAGCCGCTTCTGCTGACTCACTGCCTCCTGTTCCCTCCTAACCCATTTCTTGCTCACTTCCACTCATCAACCCCCCAGGAGCCCTAATAGCTGGGGTGGGGAGACCCTGCTGGCAAGCACACATAACCTCCTGGTGCCAGAGGCAAAGAAGAAGCTCAAGCCACAAACCCTAGCTAACCCTGGCACAGCAGGCAGTCAGGAGGTGCAGACATGCTGAGATGGAGGCAAAGCTGGCCGCTGGTTTCCCACCCCACATAGAATGTGCATTGTAAGCAGACTAGATGTATGTTGTCCACTTCTGTACTTTATCACTGGGCCTAGCACAGATGTTTAGAGGTGCCTGAAACTACACACACACACACACCACTCCCCATCAGTGAATCACATGGAAACCAGAGTCATAGGTAGAGACAGGTTCAGAGGCTCAGCCTGAAAGGCTGACAGAAGAAGCAGAGAACTGCAGGATGCATAGTCTCCAGATGGCAAAGGAACAGACTGAAGCAAGGACAGACTGAGGCCTAGTGGGGAACATTGAGGGGGCAGGGCCTGGAGCCAGTCTGGGATGGCTGACCACAGCTAGCTCTGAGGGCTGAGCTTGCAGGACTCAGCAGTGACTCATGGAGCCCATCTCTGTGGCTCCACTGGCAGCAGAATCTCCTCAGAGCAGCCTTTTCCACTGAGATCATAAGATGTAGATGGGCCTCCCTCCCCTGCCCTTTGCCCAACCCTGATTCAGCCTCCCATTCTTTGCCAATGGGAATCAGTCAAAAATAAAATGTGAAAAATAAATAAATAAAAAAATGTGAGCTCTGGACATCCATCAGTGGGCTTAGTGATAACAGACCCACAGTCATTTCCCTCACTCCACCCCAAACTTGTCGTACCTTTCTTTAGTACTGCCTCAAACAGTGCAGGCAACAGGTACCTCAAACCTAAACCTTTCTCACTTTTGGCCTTAGTATGGTATTCATAGCCATCCAGAGGAATCACAGCCTTTCAGCCCAGCTCCCACACTGGCCAGGTAACAAATCTGATTACAAGATTTGTGCGCTCTATCTGGAAGATTCTCACCCACTTTAATCAAAATCCTTTCTCCTTTAAGAACTGGATATAGCACCTCTTTCTCCTGGAAGCCCACCCCAGCCATCCCAGCTGGGGATACCAACCAGCCACCTCCTGTCTTCCCCAGCCATCCCAGCTAAGGAATACCAACCAGCCACCTCCTCTCAGCTCAGACAGCATTGAAGGCCAGTACTGCCATCTTGTCCAGTGAGGTGGTTAACTGTGAGCTTGATTTGCTCTCCTGCATAGCAGACAACTGCCTGCCTCCCTAGCCATCCACCCCCTGCTGTGCCTGCTTGCTTTCCAGGCCTCTGTAGACATGCTGAATCAACCTTTGGGGCAGGCCTAGGAATCTGCATGTTTGATAACATGCACAAGATTCCCCAGTGATTCTGACATTAAAATCTGGAAACATCTACCCATTTCCCTAGCACCAGCCTATTCATGTCCCCTGGGCTGCTGGAGCAGCTTCCCTAAAGGCCTTTCATAGCTAGCCTTTTTTTTTTTTTTTTTTCCTATTAATCTACCTTACACCTGGGTTTCCATACAGCGCCCACCTAAAGTCCCCCTCTCCCCCATACAACACTTCTCCTGGAAGCCCACCCATACTTCCTCAAAGCTCCATAGAACTCTTCTACCAGTGGCTTACAGTATAAAACAGATAATAGCATATACTTATGATCCCTTCCCATGGGTCAGGCCTGGGCCAGATTCCTCCCTGACTTGTTTTTTCTTTTCTTCCTGTCCCCCTTTCAGCACTACTAGGAATTGAATCCAGGGTATTTGCCCTGGTTTATATCCCCCTTCCCTCATCACTTTTCCCAAGACAGAATCTCACTAAGTTGCCCAGTTTCAGCTCAAACATCCATTGTCCTGCCTCAGCCTCCCAGAGTGCTGTGATTACAGGTATGTGTGCCTTCATGCCCAGCTTCCGATCTGCCTCATCTCTTAACCCTGGCAGCAATCTTATAAACTAAGAATGATTGTTAGCCCATTTTAGAGATAAGGAAACTGAGGTTCCTCTTTCTGTGAGCGGCCTGAGGTGACCTGTGAAAATGGTTTGCTACTCTCTTGACCCAGAAAACCCCACAAAATCATGCAAATCAAGAGACTCAAATCTTCACGTTCAGTTTAAGAACATGTGTGAAACTGCCCAGGCCATCAAGGCTGTGCATATCCAAAAGGCCACCAAGCATCTGAAGGATGTCACGTTAAAGAAGCAATGTGTACCATTCTGGCGTTACAGTAGGGAGTTGGTAGGTGTGCCCAGGCCAAACAATGGGGCTAGGCACACCTACCCAGGGGTTGGTGGCCCAAAAAGAGTGCTGAATTTTTGCTGCACATGCTTAAAAATGCAGAGAGTAATGCTGAGCTTAAGGGTTTAGATGTAGATTCTCTGGTTATTGAACATATCCAGGTGAACAAAGCACCCAAGATGTGCCGCCGTACTTATAGAGCTCATGGCTGGATTAATCCATACACGAGCTCCCCCTGCCATATTGAGATAATCCTTACTGAAAAGGAACAAATTGTTCCTAAACCAGAGGAGGAAGTTGCACAGAAGAAAAAGATATCCCAAAGAAACTGAAGAAACAAAAACTTATGGCACGGGGATAAACTAAGCATAAAATAAATGCAAATTTTTTTTTAAAAAAAGGAAACTTAGGCTCAAAGAGATTATGTGACATGTTCAAGATGATGTAGCTGGTGAGTGCCAGCTGAGACTGATTTCAAACTGTCAACTGTTAGTTAACTACCTGCCCTTATTACTGCTAGCTGTAATTGACTTGAAAGCAGTCACTGTTCATCCTGCTTGCATTGTCCCTGTGTATATCATAGAAAAGTAAATGTTAGTTACCATGTCTGCAACCTTCAAAATGTGTCGAGTTCTCTGACTCAGACATAGAAAGTGGACAGACTGGTTATTTCCTAGCACTGGGAAAGACAGAGGTGAGGAATGACTTCTTTGGGATACGGGGTTCCTTTGGGGAGTTATGAAAATGTTCTATAGGTTATGGTAAGGCTTGCATACCTCTGCAAACATTAAAAACACTTAAGTATGCATAATTTTGTTTTAATGTATTTGGTACAGGGTCTACAGGCCCTACAGGGTCTCATACGTACATCGGACTTGTAGTGATCCTCCTGTTTTCAGCCTCCCAAGTGCTGGGATTACAGGCACACACCACCACATCCAGTCTCAATCGCTGTCTCGCGCACCCCGGGGGCAGGGCTGGCATGGCACGCCGGGGATCGAACCCCAGCTGCTGTGCTCTGCCTAAGCAGGCACTTTAGTTTGCTGAGCTATTTGGCCAGCCCAGTACACATGATTTTTGATGTTTTAAAATAGGATTTCACTACATAGTACAGGTTGGCCTTGAATCCACAGCAGTCCTCCTGCCTCAGCTTCCCAAGTGCTGCGATTTTAGATGGAAGCCACCACACCCAGCTTGCTGTGCACATTTTAAATGGGTGAATTTTTATGGCATATGCATTTTATTTACCTCAATAAAAATGCCTTTTAAAAAAGTGGAACACTGTGGAAATTAGATTTGGGGACTTCCGTTACCTCAAGATTTCTGGACACTACACAATTAGTACCATAAACACTCAGGATAATCAACTCTCTTGAGATTGCCTTCCTGCCTGCCATGTGCAGCAGGATACTTGTGTTCATTTGTCCCACACCTGGCTCTAGGTTTTCCAGGAGTGCTTTTGTTGCTCCAAGCATGGTGTCTGCCATCTTCAGGCAGCTTGGCCCTTAACCTCTGGAGTCTCTTTCTGCATGCTAGCCTTTCCTGTTGTATAGATTCTCAGTTCCCCCAATCCATTTGGTGTCACTTTAGTCCTCCTAGAGGTGTGAAGACTGGAAACATAACAGCCTTGCCCAGGGTCTTCCATCTGTTCTCTACCCCAGAAGCCCTAGGGTAGGAATCTAGATCCCATTCCCCATATCCCTAGAATTCTCAAGACACACGGACAGAACACTTCTATCCATCTGAGATATTTAATGTATCTTAGGTTCAAAGTACAAAAGTACACAACACAGGAGCTAACCTCAAGAAAGCCACCAGCTGCCACTCACCCACATACACACTGCAGCCAGGTGTCCTAGACCCCAGAGCAGTGGGTCAGTGGCCTGGCTTAGGATTCCTGCATTCCTTTGCCTGCAGAAATGTTGAGGTGGTGCATGGGAACCCAGAGAGTACTGCATCCCATCTTAGTAAACCCAGATCCAAGGATGAGAAACTTCAGGACTTGGACCCAAAGCAGCAGATCCCCAGGACCCTGGCTAAGAAGCATCCCTGAACTGAAGCCTGGCCCGGACCCCTGGTCCTAGAAAAGAAAGAACTATTGCCCCAGTACCTGGCAGTAGAGGAAAGGTACTAAAATAAGAAATGAAGAAAGATTTCCACCACCCTAAAAATAATTGGTCGTGGGTAGCTGACCCAGCAGGTTGAGGCCTGCTGCATCTCCCATTGCATCCACTCTGAGGACCAGCACCTGCCCCCCTCACTGAACTTCATTGCCAGGTCATCATCCCTGATCTGGTGCTGGAGGGGGTAAAGGGCAGGGAAGGACAGCATCCACTAAGGAATGATATTCTTGCTTGGGGTCTGTGGTGACCCCAGGAAGACCTCTTGGTAAGGAACATTAGCTACCCATATCTTGGCCTAGCCCTGAGAACCCTGGACTGGGTCTTCAGCCATTACTGAAATAGAAAGTGAAATGGGTTAGTTAGGAGCAGGAAAGTTCTAAGAGTCCCTATGAGGACCAGCCCCAAGAAGGCCTCCCAGGTCACTCTGGCTCTATGTCAGGCTGAATAAGCTACTTTGCCCATTGCCCAGGGAATAGTTCTCACACAGACTTCCTCCTACTCTTTCCCAAGGCCCTGGGCTACAGTCTACCCCCTCTGTTGAAGTGGATACACCAGTGAGAGTTAGCAGTGCCTGGGCTAAGATGGGTGCGGTCCTTGTGGCCCATGAGGGGTTGCAACTCCTGCTGCTGGGGGATGTCAGCGCTGCTCTCACTGCGAGAGCGACCAGCCTTGGCGAGGCTTGGAGGAAAGGCAAAGGTAGGGCGAGGGTCAGAAGACAGGTCAAGAAGGGCCGGAGGCTCATCAACATCCAGTTGTCTGGGAGGCAGGCGGGTCAGAGTGGGGTCCTGGGTGCAGGGAGGGGATGCTAGGCTCTCCAGGGATGAGATGCTCTGATTCCAGCCCATCTGCATGTCCACAGGCACAATCTTGGTGGTTTCTGAAGACACGTACACTGCCAGGTCCCCATGCCCACTCTTCCAAGGTAGCTCCTTCTCTGCACAAGTTGGTGAGGGAGGAATTACCCGTGGGCTCGGGCACAGCTCAAGGCTTCCTAGGGATGAAAAGTACACATGAGCTCATTATGAATGCAGTGGAATCCTTGAGTATCCTTGAGAATATTAAGCACATTCTCATGAGTAGATTCATTTCACAGTTGCCATATCACATCTATTTGTGTGATTCTTTGATGAGTGTCTTGCTGAGAGGAAACACCACAGCAGGTTTTGCTCTTTGTGTCTCTAATACTTAGCACACAACTGGACACAAAGCCAGTGCTCAAGGGATAGCTACTGAAAATGAAAGTAAATGCAACATGAGAAAGCAGGAGCCAGTTAGGAAAGAAATCTTCACTCTGTCACCCTCACCAGAATTGAAGCACTGGTCTCAGACACTGCATCCTGCCAGGCCTCATCCCAGCCGGCCAGCACAAGTGAGACAGGCAGTGAGGGAGAGGATGACCTTGAGGCGATAGGCTAAAGGTCTTGCTGCCTGCTGAGCACACTGCCTGAGCATCCACTGCAGTTTTTTTGAGAAACAGCTCAGGAGTGTGAACTCTGGCAAACCTAACAGTAGGCTGAAGCTGTGCCAGAGGTAGGATGGCAAGAGGCAATGGGAGCTGAGAAGCCCAGAACAGCAGGTGGCACAGTCCTTGTATATACAAGTGCTCAGCACGCATCTGTTTATTGATGAAGTCCAGAAAAGTCCAGTCGAATCTTTTCTGGTGTTTCTGTGGTCCTGGGGATAGAATCTGGGGCCTCACGCATGCCTAGGCAAAGCACTGTACCACTCAGCTAAGTCTTGTCAGCCCCCGTTGGTTGAGTGCCTTATGAAATGTATTGATGCATGACTAAAACTGAAATTATATCTCTTAAAAGGCCTGCAGTGTTAAAATTTAATACCAACAAAACTAAAACTGTCTTAATGCTATCTGACAACTGAAATAAAAGCAAAGAGTCAAGCACTTATCCATTTTTTCCTATATAGATTATACATAAGAGTAACCAAATAATTGATAAGGGGAGATATATATATATTTCATGCTAATAAATGCAGATGAAAAAACAGATGTAGAATACCACCATTTTGCAATCAATGAAATCTTAGCTCTGGCAGTGACCACTGTGGCCGCTAAGACTTTAAAGAAAAGTTAACGGGAACTTAGTAACAGATCAAGGGAACAAGTGAACCTAGTGATCAACATTAGCCTTATAGGGGCCGGGGCGATAACTCAGTAGAATAAGTGCTTGGCAAGTGCAAGGGCCTGAGTTCAATCCCCAGTTCCACCAAACCAAACCAAACATTAGCCTTATAAATAGAGACCCCACCATGTTATATTCTTCCTGATATGACCAATAGGAAACAACATCATCAATACTTAGGAGGTATTTTTTTTTTTGGTACTGGGGATTGAACTCAGGACCTTGAGCTTGCCAGGCAAGCACTTATTCTATTGAGCTATCTCCCCAGCCCAAGAGGCATTCTTACCAAAAAAATCAAAACTGAATGCCAAATGTGGTTGTACATGTAATCACAGCTGTCTGGGAGGCTGAGACAAGAGGGTGATACATTCAAGCCCATCCTGGGCAGCTTAGTGAGACCCTGTCTCAAAAAGAAAAAAGAAAAAGAAAGCTGGAGAGAGAGCTCAGTGCAAAGGCCCGGAATTCAATCCCCAATACAAATACCAAAAGCAAAACAAAACAAACCCTGAAATGTGAAGACACTCTCTCAGGCTTTCACAGAGACCACATTGGCCAAGCAATGGCCGTGACTCATCCACATGGCTGCACTGACAAAGGTTCTACAATCTGAGGTACAGGACCTCAAGATAAATCCTGAGGGCATTTCACTGACCTTCTCAGACCAAAAAGCTACAACTCTTGTTGCATAGGTCCTGCTTTACCTTGGTCTTAACCATCCAGTAGAAAAGTATGAAGACGAAATATAGGAAATAAAGCCATGCTGTTATGTTGAGCTGTGGGCGACTCAGGTCAATAATTTCTGACATTGCCAGTTAAACAGAAGACCCAATGCTATTATGGGCTACTGGACTCTTTTAGAATATTTTGCTGAGTTTACACACCTATAATATTCAATAACAGAACTTAGAAAAAATGGGGTATACCGATGAATGTCCATTTTGTATCTGTGTATTCAAAGTGGTTAGGATAGATATATAGGTGCATTCTCTTAATGAATAGAATGATTTGTTCTAATGTTGTTTGTAAATAGGATCACAAGTCCACTTCTTGTACAGCAATTAACCACTAAGAAGAATATATGCAGTGTGTTATTTGTTGAAACTGTACTTCCAATTTGATTTGAAACTGTCTCATTGCTATCTGTTTATCAATAAAACTTTGAAGAAAAAAAAAAAAACACCCTGAAATGTGATCTAAATTTAAGGAAATGTAAGAAACAGGAAGACAGTGATCATATCAGCAAAATCCAGGCAGGGAAAGACTGCAGGACAAATAACCTAGTTTCTTCAACAAATATATTACAAGTAAAAGAAGGGGAGTTGACACTATTAGCATTTTAAGACAGCTACTTCTTTGTTGTAGAATCTGCCCTGTGCACTGCTGGATGTTTGCAGTATCTTTGGCCTCTGCCCACTCAATGCACCCTCCCCAGTTGACAGCCAAAATTTCTATAGACATGGCCAAATGCTCCCTTGGGGACAAAATGTTTCAACCTTAGGGTTCTAACATTACCCAAATAAAACATGTGGGTCTTACCTTATTTTTATTTGGATCAAACTACTATAAAAAGTATTAAAATAACCAGTAAAATCTGAGCACTGATTATATAGTTAACGAAGACTTTATATACGGTAATGATGGGCTGGGGATATAGGCATAAATCATTTTGCCTGCCTGGCAAATGCAAGGTCCCGGGTTCAATCCCTCATACAAAAAAAAAAAAAAAAATTGTGGTTGTATTTTTAAAAATAATCCTTGTCTTTTATGCTAAAGTACTTATTCATGGTAATACAGTGTGGTATTTGAGGAGCTTGGGGTGGTGCTTGGGAACTAACTCCAAAGGGACTTTACCACTGAGCTATATCTTAGCCCTTTCTAAAATACTTTCATCTTAAGACAAGGTCTTACTAAGTTGTCCAGACTGGTCTCAAAATTGTGACTCTCTTGCCTCAGCCTCCCAAGTGCTGGGATTACAACAGGTATGCACCACCATGCCTGGTGAAATTTTTCTTAAGAACCCAGTAAAAGCTGGGTATGATGGTACATGCCTAAATCCCAGCACTTGGGTAGCTAAGGCAGGAGGATCATTGTAAGTCTGAGGCAAGCCTGGGCTACACAGTGAGTTGGAGCCAGCCTGGGCAACTTAATAAGACACTATCTTAAAAACAAATAAACAAAAACAAAACAAAACAAAAAAACACCCAAAACCCAAACCAACATTAAAGCCAAAACTAAAACCAAAACAAACAATACAGTGGTTAAAAAAAAAGTGATCATAAATAAAATAGCTGAAATAAAATTAGGTATGAGTAGGTAATTATTGAAGCTGTTAATAGTATATTTCATTGTTTTTGGGTTTTTTTGCGGAACCAGGGATTGAACTCAGGCCCTTGCGCTTGCCAGGGAAGCGCTTATTCCACTGAGCCATCTCCCTGGCCCCTTACTGTTTTCGTTTTGAGGCAGCATTGCGCTATATAGTGAAGGCGCTAGACTTGAACTCACTCATGTAGCTTACACTGGCTTTAAACTCATGGTGACTCTCCTGCCTCAGCTTCCTGAGTGTTGGGATTACCGGCAAACCCCATAATGCCTGGCTGTATTTTATTGTTTATCATTATGTTTGTTGAAATTTTCTGTAATAAGCCTTTCTAGGGCCGAGGAGATAGCTCAGCAGCATAAGCACCTGCCTGGCAAGCACAAGGTCCTGAGTTTGATTCCCAGTACCACACCAAAAAAAAAAAAAAAAAAAAAAGGTAAGGTAATAAGCCTTTCTAAAAGGTCACTTAGGGTTAGTGTTGCGCCAACTACCAGTGATGACTAGCATTGAATGAATTGGTCTCCACCTGTAGAAATATATACATTTCTCTCTTAGGTCAGGCATCACCCTCACAGGGGGACCTACCTGAGGGCAGATGTAATGTGCGTGGGTCATAGCAGAGCCTGTTGGTTAGTTTTGCTTATCACTTCAGGTTCCTCTGAATTAAAGGGGGGTGGGGCTTTGGAATCAGATCAGGATCTGATTCAGGGTCAAATTCTGGTTCTGCCATGTGATGCCAGACAAATCACAGGTCCTTTAGGCTCTGTCAGGTCTGTTCCCCACCCTGGTAGTTGTGAGGGGTGACCAGATCATGTCAGGATTCCGATAGAAAGGAGATGCTCATGAAATGCTGGCTAGTGATTAAACTAGTAACTAGGAAGAGGGAGTTGTCTGAGCACAGGCCATGACAGCAGAGGGAGGAAGCCAACTTGCTCCAGTAGGGAGGGAGGCAGTAAGGAAGCCATTACCTGAGATTTTTCCCTCTTGGAGAACCTCACTGGTGGCCCGAGCCACAAAGATGATTCCCTCGTCGTCCTCCTTCTCTGTCTCTGAACTGTTGCTCTCCTCCTCCTCCTCAGACTCCACAGTTAGTATCACAGCAGCTAGACAGGGACAAGAGGTGAGTTGGGGTGGCCAGACCAGCAGCTGCCTGTTGGTACCACACAACCCCAAGCCAGCTCCTATCTCTACAGGCAGAGCCTGTGGGAACAGAGGCCCCTCCTTTCTCCTCTGGCTCCTCTGGACAAAGGTCTAGGACATAAGGGATTTGAGAAGAAGGGAAGGGAGACTGCAGAGCCTGAGGAGGCAACCAGGAGCTAAGTCCTCACGGGATGCCATCACACACATCCTACTTCTGACTGACCTGAGAACCTAGAGGGCTAGAAGGCCCATTAGTACTCAGCCCACAGGGAACTCTTTTTAATTTGTTCTGTTTTGCAGTACTGGAAACTGACCCCAGAGCCTTCATATTGACCTCTATCCCCAGCTCCCCACCCCCCACCTTTTTTACTTGAGTCTCACTAAGTTTGTTCAGGCTAGATTTGAAATTGCAGTCCTCCTGTCTCAGCTTTCCAGAGTGCTGGGATTACAGGTGTGTGCCACCATGGCCAGCAATAACTGTTTTACAGATGGGAATTTGGCACCAGGGTCCCCCAATTCTTAAAAGGCCCAGGCCAACCTCCTTTTCTCTATGCTATTTTCCAAGTTCTTGGGGCCTAGTTACCAGTCAGGTGCCTCCTACCACACACTGCATAGCAAATGCTTTAAACATTCCAAAGTTAAAAGTAAGCATGGTTTTTTAGTCCCTGAGGGGAAAAGCCTAGCTCAGCACTGGTGGGCCCAAGAGGAGGGCCTCCAGAATTCAGGCCCTATTCTTTCCCTCCCTCCCATCCTCAAGCCCACCCCCAGACCCTGCTTGCCTGTGTCCTGAAAGCCCAGATCTCGAGGTTTCTTATTTATGGCCTCGACACTGGCCATACCATCCTTCTGAGGACCAAGAGAGAAAAACTGAGCTTCAGTGCCTGACTTCACACCCACCCCTGTTGTCTGGTAGTGTCAACAAGGAGAAGTTTTCCTAACCCAGCAGGGGAGGAATTTGTGTCAGTCCCAATGGCTCTTCCATCCCACCATCCCTTTGCCAGCCAGCCTGGAACCCATACCCCAGCAGGGGTTCTGGATGCATCATCCTGAAATGACTGGGGAGAGGAGGCTGCTAGAACTCTTCAATGAAGCTTCCTCCTGCCATTTTATCTCCTGTAGCAAGTGACTTTGGTATGCTTTTCCTTACTCTTTTGGGCCCAGGAGAATCTAAAAGGGAACCCACACTGAAAGAGCTATCAAATCCCTAAGGATGGTTCAACCAGGGGGTTCTGTAGGCTAGAATCCAATACTTGGGAGCTCAAAACTGCATGTTACCAGCTCCAGGCCCAAACCAAAGTCCCACAGAAATGCATACTGGGCCAGGGATATAGCTTAGTGGTGCAGTACCTGCCTGGCAAGTGAGAGGTCCTGAGTTTAATTCCCAAACTCCAGTACCAAAAAAAAAAAAGAAAAGAAAAAAGAAAGGACATGCCTTCTTGTGACCAGCCTTGTGGGGTCGTGGCTTGTTCTTGGTGAGACAAATGTTGTGCTTGGTGGACTTAAAGGACTCCAGCCGCCGCTTCATGTTCTGCTGAAACACCTCCTTGTCCTGCCGCTCCTGTGCATCCTCGGAGATGAAGTGGTGGCTGCAGCTGGCTTTGTACTGGCAATGACAGCCCCACCCTGCCATGAGGCTGGATGCCTGGGCCTTCCATAGGAACCCCAGGCCACAGCCCCAGCACCATCACTATGGGTCCTGCCAGTCCAGCTTTTCCAGAGCTAGCCATGAATTAAGGAAAGAAAAGAAAAAAAAAAAGAGGAATCCAGCCAGATACTCTTGTGTTTTCACTAAAGAAAATCTTCCCTTTATCCTAGAATTTATTCCACCCAAGCCCTACTTTCCTCATCCTCTGCTGGCCTTTTACCAGTTCTCTGATTTAAATAATGGGGGGTAGCAGGCTCTGTGTTTTCTCCTCTATGCTTACTAGGAGACCATGGGAACCATTTCACTTTGTATCTCCAAGTAAGTGTGGTCCACACACCCAGTCCACCTATCCTCTTCCAGCTACAGAGAATCCTGTCTTGGGCTGGTCTTTCTATCTAGCCATTTCTGAAACCACCACAAACCACTGCATCTGCTCTGGACTTCTGACACCCTTGACCCTCTTGACCAGTGATCTATGTACTCCAGAGCTACCTTCTTCATATGGCCTTAATTCTTACAAAGATCAAGCTCACTATGTACTGTCTCAGCTTCTTCTGTGCCTGCCCTTGGCAACTAAGCAATCTTTTCATTACCCAATGGTAGATAATCCCCCAAAATACAGCCAAGAGTATATCAAATCACCTGTACCTCACATCCTCAGCCTGGCTCCTCGTGTACCTCTATCTTTGCTTCCTTGGACTGGCTTTTAAGAGCTTCCTGCAAGTTTCCTATCTGTGTTCCTCTACTTATGTACACAGAGGTGCCCCTCTTTCCTGGGGACAAAGAGGCCCATCAGGACCCAGTTTTGACCATGGTTTTTTCCTGCCTCTGCCTCCTTGAATGACTTTCTTTCATACCATTGCGCCTCTTTTGTTGCCATTAGTTACTTCTGATACTTTCCTTCATTCCCAGTTCTTCCTTAAATATCAGAAATGTGGCCCAGGGTTAACAAGTCCACAGCTGTTGGCCCTGTGGTCTCTGCCTAAACACCAACATAGCCTCTATGCAGCCTCCAGGCCTGAAACACCATCTCCAAATGCTTCATCAAGGGTTCCTTCTTTCCTTTGTGGATTCCCTTTCTCCCATGTGGATTCCCGTGTATTATTCTTGGCCCTCCTCTCTCCCCTCTAGATGCTCTCCCCAGACAACTTATCATGGCTTCAACTATCCCAATGTCCCGATCTGTGGTTCCCAAATAGCACCATAAGACTAGCGGCATTTGAATCACCTGGGGGACTTATTGAGAACACAGATTCTTAGTTTCAATTAATACTGCAAAGTCCAAATCTCTAGGAGGTAAAGCTAAGAATAGTCAGCAAGCTTCCCAAAAGCTTCTCTGTTGTAGCGAGATGAGGATACCTCTGATGCAGACTGCTTCCAAATTATTCTCACCAGCTCTCATCTCTTTGTCTTAATCTCATCTTTCTAACCGCATACTAGATGCCTCTGTCTTGCTAATGATATTTCTGGCAAGATCATGAGGAATGATGGATTGTCTCATGGTATAACTAAGCAGATTCAGAACTGGTTGAGTAACCATACCCCAAAAATGCTTGATCCATGTCAGTCTGGAGGAAAGTCTTTAGTAGAATGCCACAGGGCTCTGTCCTCAGCTCTATCCTGTTCAATATTTTTATGTTGATTTAGATGAATACAAGGGTAACAGGCTTAGCAAATTTTCAGATGATATGAATCTGAGAAGCAGACATTGGTGGCAGATATGGTATCCAAACGATGGAATGATGGGCTAAATTAAATAAGATGACATTTAACAGTATAAGCACAAATTAACTCCAGTTCTTTTTAAATTGACTACATAAGAACTGAATGGACTGAATTTACTGACCAATCTTACACACACACACACACACACACACACACACACACACACACAAGCACACACCCCAATCATGATATAATCCCTGATGTAACACAGGAAGAAATACACAGCATACCAATTGAATGTCCCTGAATCTGGTCATGTCTCTAAATTTAACAACCAGGATATATGGGGGTTGACGGAACATGTTAACACTGCAATATAAATCAGCAAAATCAAGAAAATGGGAAATTTTTAAAGATAAAGTATACAATTTCTTCAATAAACAGCAAGGAGGAAACAGAAAGGAACTATTACAACTTTTGTCTTTTAATGAAAAGATGTTTCTGAAATACAAAATGTGGACTTTATTTGAATCCTGACTTGAACAAACCAGCTGAGAAAAGATACTTATTAAACATGTTTGAATAAGGTAAAAAGGAATTACTGTTACTTTTTGTGATAATAGTGTTAATTTGGTTTTTTTAAGAGTTCATGGAGCTAGGCATAGTGACACATGCCTGTAATTCCCAGCTCTCAGAAGCTGAGACAGGAAGAGCCCAAGTTCTAGGCCAGCCTAGGCAACTTAGATGATCCTATGTCAACATACATAGGGCTGGGATGTAGCTCAGTGTGGAGGCTCTGTGTTTAATTCCTATTATCAAAAAGGAATTCTTGGCACCTAAAGATATACACTGAAATATTTAGAGATGATGTGATACGATGCCTGGAGTCTGCTTTTTAAGATAAGTGTGGTCACAATACGGTGGAGCTATAAAATGAAACAAAATTAATTATGTATTGATAATTAGTGGAGCTGGGTGATAGATAAATGAGAGTTCCTTCATTCTGTCTACTGAAATTTGGATAAGAAAAAAAGTAAAAAGAATAAGACCCCTACATGTTAGACAAGACAGCCATTAACTAAGGAAGGGAGAGGGGCCTTGGCAGGTTGTGAGGAAATATGGGCCCCAAATCTGGGTAAGGTGGCAATTCTATAATCCAGAATTCTGGAGGCTAAGCCAGGAGGAGGGAAGTGCTGCCCCCTCCACCCCTCCAAAAAAAGAAGGGCCCCAGGTAGTAAGCAGAACTGGGCTACAGGCACAGTTCTAGAACTAGAAGAGTGAGGGAGCACTCTAGTTGACCTTAGCCAACCTCAAATAGATTAGCACCATCCATTCTGAGCCTTCTTTCTCAGAGATGCTGGCCTGAGGGCAGGAGGGCCAATTTTAACCTTTGAAGGTTATTCTAAGGAGCTTCTAAGAGTCTAATCAGGACCAATGGATGCAAATTAAAGGAAGCCAATCCTGTATGAATATTTTTAAGATGGGGTCTCACTATGTAGGTCAGGCTGGCCTTGAACTCACTATTGTAGCCCAGGGGAGCCTCAAAGTTTGATGATCCACCTACCTAGGCTTCCCAATGCTGGGATTACGAGCATGAGCCTCCAGGCCTACCTAGTCTCAACATTCTAAGCCTGTTAAAACTGCCAAGAACGGTAACAGCAGGGTTCTTTTCAAGGATCCAAGATAATGGCTTGCTGCCCCCTTGTGGTTCCCTTCCAGATGGGCTGGTCCTTTCCAGACCCAAAGCTTTTTGATATGCATGGGACTAACTCAGGTTACCTAAAACAGATGGTTGCCCACTCCCCTTCATCATCTGGTCCTCCATCATCTCTTCCTTTCCCCTCAAGGCCAAAACCCACCTCACTCCCACCCTACATGCTCCTTTTCCCCACCCAGCTCTAATATGCAGCACTGCCTTCCAGCTCTCAACTCACACCCTCCTATATGAGCTGCTCTCTGCTACCACAGAAGGCCAACTCTTCCTCCAACAAAACAAAACACGAAGATTTATTACTGCCCACAGGATGAAAATCTGCACTCTTCTTAGAGGCATCTACAGCTGGCCGCAGCTGGCACCAACCTCCTCTTGTGCTTCTGATCACACCTCCCAGACCACCCACCACTCTTGGGTCTCTGCCCTGACTGCTCTCACCCTGCGGCGTGGCTTGTAGAGGCCTCCACTGAGCAGATGATGCATCGCAGCATCCTCACGGTCCCGGCCACTGCGTACCGTGTCAATCACCTGCAGATCTAGACACGCTCCACTGCCGCTTTCCCTCCTGCAGGAAGCAAGGACAGTGTGCTGGGGAGGAGGCAAGGCCACAGGCCAGGGGAAAGGCAAAAGTTGCAGACAAATCTTTCCCAGAAGGGATTCAGAAAGAGGACCAGTAGAAAGGAGCTTGGGAAAGGGAAAGAGATTTCAACAAACTCACAGCAGGTTGGTGACAGATGTCTCTGCCACAGAATTGCGGCTGGGCATAGAGGGCAGAGTGAGGCCTGTGGATGACAAGACGTGGCCTCCCTGCAGGGGTCAAAACCAAAATCAGATGAACGGTGGCCCAGACAGGGCAATAAAAAACAACAATAACTTATTTTGCTCTTTTTGCTAGATACTGTCAAAATATTTTACATATTAAACATATAAAATCTAGCACAGATACTCTTATTCCTGCTCTCTTATGGTTCAGAAAATTGATTTATGGGCTGGGGAGATGGCTTAGTGGAGTAAGCGCTTGCCTGGTAAGCGCAAGGGCCTGAGTTCAATCCCCAGTTCCACCAAAAAAAAAAAAAAAAAAAAAAGAACATTGATTTACTCAAAGTCACAAGCCTATAAATGGTAACACTTGAATCACATCTGCTGACTGCAGAGTCTAGCTGTTTCCTACCTTTCTCACTACCTGTCAGAATCTCAATATGGGCCCCAAGCCAGGCTGGTTCTTGCACCTACCTATGGAGCCAGCTGGGAATTCTTGACTTCCTGTTATAAGCCTGTCTACCTGTTGTCCCTTTCCTGGTCTGCTGGTCATCTTCCCACCCACCACTGGCCCACCTGGTCCACAAAGCTGATGGCATCCCGGATGTTGAGTCTGTAGTATACATCCCAAATCTGGTCCCGGATGCGGTAAGCGGAACGTCGCATCAGCAGCTGACTCAGGTACTTCTTGTCAAACTGCTCCCACCTATAGAGGATGCCAGGCCCAGCCCTGAGTATCACTCCCAAGGTGTGGCTGGCTGGCTCTTCCTCAGATGGGGTAGGCACATCAACAGCAACTGACCTGGCTTTCTTGATATGGGTTTTAGCCAGGGAGAATTTGAATAGTCTCTGTTTTTATGGAATTTACAGTATTAGGGAGAAAACCTGACATTAATTAAATTATTACAAATATGTGGAAAATTGTAACCATGACAAGCGTCAGAGAAGTGTTCCTAAGGAACTGATCCCATTGGTGAGATCTGAAGGCTGAAAAGAATAAGAAGGTGCTGAGGGAGAGTTCTATCAGAGAAATAATATGTCCAATGTTGTTCCCAGTGGTCAGCCTGAGGGATCATAGTGGGCCCTGAAGCTCTAAAATAGGGTCAAATAATTAGCAGACAGACAGAGCAGAGCACAATGGGGCTGGAGTCTGGCAGGTGCTAAACCATGCAAGGCCAGGAAGGCCACATTGGGAGACCTGTCTTATCCTGAGATGCCATAAAGGGCTTCAGGTAGAGGTCATCCAGCCTGAACCTGGTTGTGTCCCTTCTTGGAAGGGTGGCACACCCCCATGCTGCCCTGCCTGGTGGGGCAGCTGCTGCTGCTGCTGCTACTGCTGAAGGAGCCTCGGGGCAGCTCCCTCACCTGTCCCTCCAGTAGTGGTAGCCATGGTGCCCCACAACGTCCTCCACTGCAGCCAGAATGTGGTCAAAAGTCTAGAAGGGGGGTGGGTAGGGGGACTGGATCAGGACTCTGCCAAAATTGCAGAAGGGAGAGAGGGACAGGTGGAGGGATGGGGTTCTAGTACCCACGTGCTCATGTAACTCCTGATTCAGGGTAGGTTTGTGATGCTCACTCCTCTTCACCTTCAGCCACTTGACCAGAGGTTTGATGGTCAAGCCCTATGAAAGGCAGGAAGTGAATCTGGCTCTATTCAGTTCCTTGCAGTTTCTCTTCTCTCCCCACAATTAGGCCTAAGTTCTGTTCCCCCACCCAGTTATACTCAAGGTCTGGGAAGTCACACTCCTATTTCTCCCAATAGGAAAAGCCCTGTCTCATAGGCTCCAAGGTCCCCGGAGCCTACTGGACCCTTTCCCCACCTAGCTTCATAGGCATTCCCACCTGCACAATGACTGTGAAGAAGACCACCACAATAGTAGTGGCCACAAAGTAGTCCTTGGCAGGGACCTTGGTCCTGTCCAGTAGGATGACGAGAGCAAAGGCCACAGCCCCCCGTAGGCCCCCATAGGACATCACCACCTGGTCAATCTTGTCCAGAGGGACCAGCCGGAACTGATTCAGCACCCATGTCTGTAGGACTACACCTACAGTAGGAGGGAGGGCAGCAGGAGCAAAGCGTTGGGAATAGAGGAGTGGTGGCACCAAGTATATGGACTAAGGTGGCAAAAGATGGGAAAGGTGAACAACAGGGGAGGGAGGTTTAGGAATTGGCAAGGATATAGGTTCAGATTGGGAGATAAGCTACCAGAAAAAGGTGTCTGGGGAGGAAAGTGGGGATACAGAGGGTGCTGGCAATACCGAGGGCCCGGAAGAACAGGATGAAGATGAGGGTTCCTAGCACCAGCCCGGAGTCCCAGGCCCATTTAGATGAATCTACAGCCGAGATGCCAAGCAGCATGAAGATGACAGTCTCAGCACAGCTGGCTAGGGTTTTCATTGTATATTTGACAGCTGTACGTGACTTATGGGAGATATTGGCCTCCACATACTTCTTACAGCCCAGGCCACACATGGTCACCCTGGAAGAGGAACAAAAAGAAATGGCAAGTGAGGAGGGGTTCCAGGAGCCTCAGCCTTTGGATTTTGAGCATGCTTCAGGAAGGGGCACAGCCCACCATAGGGTGTCAGACTCTCAAAGCCAAAGCCCAGGGAGGCATGAAGACTGCTAGTTAGTGGTGGCCCTAAGATGGATCTAAATCTCCAGACTTCCCACTCAGTGCCTCCTGGAGGGAAAAGGGAAAGAATCATGCTCTGACTAGCAGACTCTGAGGCACGTTCTGGATGTTGTGGGCAGTACAGCCACTGTCCCCAGGTCTGAAGTTCACTTCTAGCTCAGCCCACATTCCAAGGAACACTTCGGGCATAGGAAGATTAGGTTCCCGAGTGCTTGGGACAGTTCTAGGTATCCAGAGTTCTAGATTACCTTAAGTTTATTGTCTCCTCAGGAAGTAGTCACTCCTACAAGGGCTAAAGGAATCCTATGGACTCATTAAGGTCCTGTTTTTGTTTATATTAGGGACAACCATCTCCACTACTCCCTCCCAGCAGTCCACCCACAAGGCCCCCAGGACTCACGCAAGAATGGCAGAGAGCGATGCCATTTCAGCAGTGAGGTAGGCTGCGTAGGCGAGGAGGAAGACCAGCAGGGGCTCGATGATGCGGACCCGCTTGGTGAAACGTGTGGTCAGAGCCAGGAGGAAGGCAAAGACTAAGCCCACGGCTGCCCCGCCCAGACTGACCACAAACAGGGAGGCTGGGGGAGGAGTGGGGTTGTCAGCATGACCCTGGCCCAGACCCTTCCTGGGCTGACAATACTGCTGCCTGGCAGAAAGTGAAGGAGGAGCCCTACCATGATCCCCAGGTTTCAGATCCAGAACCAGGATTCCAGGATGAGCTTTGCCCAGACCCCATTTCTCCACCCAAACAGTCTCTTCTTTCCTGATACCAGGAAGGTGGGACTTCACAACCTGGGGGAAACAGACTTCCAATGCCAGCTAAAAGGGGGAAATACTGACCAACTCCCTTCAGGTAGTCAGTGGCACGCACGTTGGCAGAACCCATCTCCACAAAAGAGTTGCAGACCTTGTACAGCACCTAAGTGAGAAAAGTAGATTCAGGCATGAAGGGGAGGCAGTGACTGGGGCTGCTGGGATGGGAGAAGCAGCTTATTTCTTCCCTAGGAGACCAGGAGGGTCTGAGGCTGCTTAGATGCACAACTGGTCAAAGCATGGCAGCCTGGGGTTAGGGGACAGCTGAGCACTCTCACCACAGTGACTGCATCATTGAGCAGGGACTCGCCAAAGACGATGATAAAGAGAGTTTCATTGACGTGCACCTCCTCAAAGACAGCCAGCACAGCCACAGGGTCCACTGCTGAGATGAGGCTCCCAAACAGCAGGAAGTCCAGGAGGCCAGCTTGTACCCTAGAGGCTACAGAGGGAGAGATGGAGGAGGGGCCAGTAACTAGTGAAGATGACTCTGTTTTGTGGCACTTCTTCCTTGCCCAGATGCCACTCCCACTGATAAAAAAGAGGAAGATCAAACAGTATTCAGAAACACGCGGAGAGCACAGGGCTGCAGGTCAGGAGACTTTATTGAAGCTGCATGTGCCTAAAACATGGCTTTACCACTCAACAGTGGTGGCATGCAAGCTCTGTCACTGCCATATGACTTCTTAGCCATTCCTCTTCATCTAACTACCTCCTAAGACGACTGCAAAGAACAATCCAGGAGATGGTTAAGAAAGCCCTATGTAAACTAAAGGCTAAGGTGCCACTGGTAATTAGAAACTGCAGCAAGAGTACCAGTAGTTAGCAGCAGGTGGAAACGGGCTGCTAACTGGCTTTATAAGGGAGGATAAGAGGAGAGAGCTTTCTTCCACACCTGTCATTTTCAGCCAAAGGGATGTGACACACACAGCAGGAGGAAGAGATCTATCACAGTATGAAAAGCAAAAGAGGAACTTGAACATGTTAAATAATCTCAGTGATCCTCCATTTCTCCATAAACAAAATGGGGATAACACCTCAAAAAATTATTTAGCCAGTGCTTAATACACAATAAGCACCCAACATATCTTACCTACTATTACAATGGCTGCTAAGATAAGGATTTGATGTCATCCCTTCCCTTGCCCAAAATACTTCATTATCTTATTAGAAAAACCAGGTAGATGTCCCCAGCTGGAAATTTCAGACTTCTTTTTACCTTGGAAGAACTCTGAATTATCACAATTAGGAATGAATCAATTTCTTGGGTCGGGACACAAAGGGATTAGGAGAAGGCCTAAGGGCAAGGAGACTCAATAAAATGAAGGTTAACCTTTGGCCTGATATTAAGCAAACTTAATGGGCTCTACTTTCTCATTTATTAAATGGGACAAATTCCACACCAGTAGGTTGCTGTAGAGTCAATGAGATAAGTAAAGAGACAATGCCCATTATACTTTCAGGCATTTTATGACTGTATAATATGCATTTTAAAACAATGTAAAAATAGAAAGATACCCTGACATGACCTTAGCAGTCAGAACAATAGGCCTTTGAAGGAATGCTGAGCTGTGCCTCAGGGAGTAGGGCTGGCAAGTGGCAGTGTGGTAACACAGGCAGGGACACCAGAGTGGTAATGCAGGCTCCTCGGCCTTGGCAGCCTACACACAGCTGGGAGCCAGGCCCCTGCTCAGCTGTCACGCTGCAGAAGCAGACTTGACTGGCAGAGAGCTAGATGAAGGCTGAGGCTCATTTGGAACACTGCCTTGTACTCCAGATGGGAGGGACCTAAGATGGAACTCCCAGAGGATGGCTCTTGCCAGCATGGCACCTTCAGAGCTGGAGGAAAAAAGACAGAGGAAAGCCACTTTGCCAGCGCAAGTTTCAGGGTCACTTACCCACAAGTCCAGCCTGCTGTAGGCCCCAGAGGGCAGCGCCTGTTGTGAATGCATTCCAGAGTGTTCCCACCACAGCATAGGTGAGAATGGCACCCAAATTGTCAAAAAACAGCCGACTGGGCATGAAATAGCCTGAGTCCAGCACAATAGGTGGCAGCAGGAAGAGAAAGAAGGTGCCTGGCTCCAGTTGATACTCAGCTTTCTTCGCCACAGCTAAAACAATGCCCCCTAGCACCAGGCCCAGCAAAATCAGCAGGCAGCTCTCAGGGACGAGAGATGTCACTTTTCGAGACAAGTGAAACACTACAATGCAAGAAGAAGGCAGCACGTATGAGCTTATGGATTACATATCAACCTATAACCTCCTAGTCTTAGGATGCCTGAAGTCAGAACCCCTAACCCTGGGACAAGGAAAGGAAAAAAGAAACTCAAAACTTCTACAATCTCTAACCTCTAAGAGCACTACAAACCTTCCACTGCAGCAAGATCTTTACTTGCTTTTGTCTTTTCTGGAAATTTCCCTTCCTCTCTTCCTTCATCGGGGCCCTCAGCTTTCTCTGATCTTTTTTCCTTACTCATTATTTGAATGCTACTAGGTCCCACTCAAAACATAGCTGGAAAAATCAGATCCTCCAAAGTTAGGCTGCTTGGCTTCAAGGACTACATCTTCCATTAACTTGTATACTATAAACTTGAGGCAAATAATTTTACCTGTCTGACCTTCAGCTTTCTCATCAGCAAAATGGGAGTAAAGACAATAATGATTTCATAGGTTTGCTATGAGGAATAAACACCCTATTTAAAAGTATGTAGCACACTGCTTTATAGTAAGCAGTCAGTTATGATAAATGCTATTATATTACATATGTAACATAGTTAAGACTCCCCAACTACAATGAATATTATATCACTTAAGAGCACTGTACGAAATATAAGAAGTAAAGCCATGCTGTTATATTGAGCTGTGGGGGACTCAGGTCATCAATTTGTGACATTGCCAATGAAGCGGAAGACCCAATACTATTATGGACTAGTGGACTCTTTTGGAATGTTTTGCTGAGTTTACACACCTATAATATTCAAATAACAGAACTTAACCAAAAAAAGGTATACAGATGAATGTCCATTTTGTATCTGTGTATTCAGAGTGGTTAGGTTAGATATATAGTTACATTCTCTTAATGAATAGAATGATTTGTTCTAATGGTGTTTATAAATGGGATGTCACGCCCGCATCTTGTACAGCAATTAACCACTAAGAATGTATGCAGTGTGTTAATTGTTGAAACTGTCCTACCGATTTGATTTGAAACTGTCTCATTGCTATTTGTTTATCAATAAAGTTATGGGGAAAAAAAAAGAGCTTTGTAGTAGGCCTTTCAGCCCAATGTGCTTCTCACTATCTGCGAATGAAAAGGAATTGGTTGTTTAAAAAGCTTTGGGTTTAGCAGTCAGATCTCTAACTTCTTCACATGTTATCTCTGTGTGATCACAGGCAAATTATTTAGTTTAGTTGATGAATGCCAATCTCTTGTTATTATGGGAAAAATTTCTATCACAATGAGTGAGACTAAAATGGGATAGTGTACAAATGTGCCTAGCATGGTGACAGGAACAGAGTAGGTTCTCAACAAATGTTAACCAAATATGAATCTGGAGAGAAATAATAACAATCTGTCTATAGGAAAAGACGATGGGGCAGGGGGTAGTTTGTAGCACTATTTCTTTCGCTCCTACCTTTGTCCCCTAAAATACAGATCTCCTTTGGGCCCTTAGACCATAAATGAACACATCTCACCCCACACAATCCCTAGGGTGCTGGTGGAAGAGGCTCCCTGTTAGTCTGTATGAAACCTATGTTGAAACAGTGTCCCTTGGCAGCTGTATCCAAAGGGCCTAGAACAGTGCCTGGTACACAGTGGGCTCTACATAAATAGCCTTTGAATAAAAAGAGAAGGATCTCCTAGAAATGAAGCTGTGAAGGAGTTCCTGGACATTCTTCTACCTTTGCCCACTTCTCTGAGGATCCTTTTTTTTCCTCTAGCTGGTAAAAAGGAGGCTTCTTTCTCTGTAGGTGTCATCCAAACTAGAAAAAGCACTATAATACATGGGGGAAACTATAATTGTGACTATAAGCCCTAAGATAGGAACTCTCCCACAACTCATAGGCTTCTCAGTAAAAATAATCCTTAGCTCCAAAGCTGAGGCTGTTCCCACCTTGCTCCCAGGCCAATGGGGTGAGCTCAGCCATATTCTACATTCATCCTTGCTCTCGGTCCTCTTGCTATAGAGTGCACTCCTTCAGGGACCCTATTTCACCCTCATCTTCTCAGCATGCACTAGCCCTGAAGCCCAAGGACTATTAGAAAAGCCAAGTCTCTGACAGAATCGGACTCCCTGAGGCATTTTGAGTCCTACTTTCCATTATTAATCTCCAGCAGCCAAAGCAGAGTGGAAAGTTCTGTTCTTGCTGAGGCACCCACCCCCAAGCAGTGTCTGGGAGAGAAGGGGCAAATTCTAGACTGTGGGATTCTACACGACCGCTGTATTGGTGAGACCGGAGTACAGGCTGTGCCAGCATAGATGGGGAGTAAGTAGCAACGCTAAGCTATAATTAGTCACCCCCACAGCAGAGCCTACTCAACAGGGAGGAGGAGGGTCTCTGGTGGGAGGAGAGACCACTTGCTGATCAGACAGGAGGAAGGAGAAGAAGCAAGGAAAAGCAGCTCTATTTATAAAAAAAAAAGCCTGAATGAAACATAGCCTTCAATGTTGTGAGGACTAAAGGAGGTCAGATGCATAAAAGCACCTAGGGTGGGCAGCACACAGTGAAGCACCAATAAATGAAAGGGCCTCCTCCCCAGTGCTGCAAGTCAAACTCAGAACCCTACATATGCTAGGTAAGTGAGTTACTTCCCCAGCCCGGAGTGGAAGTTTTTCTTAAGCCTTGAAGTGGGCGAATGTGAACTTGAATGAGGGTGTAGGGTCCCACACATAGGTACAAGCTGGTGTCTTAAAGTGGGAAGCAGAGCTGAGCTAGAAGGAAATGGCAATTTATCCCAAGAAAATACACACTTAGACCTGAGTCTCCAAGGAAGGTTGATTCCTCAGGATTAGGCTGCGTGGGTTCCCGGAGACTACCATCCCCTAGGTGTCCCCACACGTCCTCACCTCACCGCTGACAGCTCTCTGGGAGGCTGGACACTGATGGGGGCAGGCTAGACTGAGGAGGGCCCAATGCAAGCGAAAGAGGCGAGCAAAAAGAGCAAAGGAGCCCAAAGATGGAGCTGGGGTGTTGGGGGGGGTGCTTCAAGAAGACAAATTCTCAGAGTTCCTACGGGGGAAAAGATGAGGCGTGAGACCTGCAAGAGGAGACCCAAGAATTGGGTAAAAGCTGGGATTTGTGTAATCAGAGCCTAAGTTCCAGCACTGTGCAAGAAGCCGGCCCAGATAGGGGACCCGGAGTTGGGCGCAGGTCCGCTGCCTGACCCTGGCCTGGCTAACGCAAGCATACACGCACTCACCTATTTTGGCTAAGCTGGCCACCAGGATCCAGAGAGCCACCAGGTAGGGTGCCTCCACCTCGTGCCACTGCCACCGGAAGAGCGCCAAGCCCGGGGGAGACTCACCCGGCACCCCAGGCTCCTGGGTGGGCTCTTCGGCCGCCCGCGCCGCAGCTAGGGGCAGCATGAGCAGGGGTAGTGCGGCGCGCAGCATTCTGCAGCTTGCCTAGCCGTCCTCCAGCACCGCACAGCCGCCAGCCCCACGTCGCCGCTGCCTCCGCCGCCACCTACCGGGCGCCCCCGCGTCACAAGCACGTGGGACCCGCTCCCCCCAATCCCCGCCCCGATACCCCCTGGGTCAGGTCGGGACTCTGAGATCCTGCCCCGGACGCCCTCAGTCTAGGTCCCTTCCTCCATCCGCTCTGGACTAGCCCGAGGGGCGGAAATTCCCCAGCCCTGCCCTTCCCAGAGTCCCGAAACCTAGTCCTTCGAGTTCGCGTTCCCAAACCTGCCCCCCGCGGGATTCAGAGAAATAGGCGGCCACCGCCCTCCGGGGACAGCCGCGGGGGACTGCAAGTCACAAGAGAGGCGGAGGCCCCTGGGAACTAGGCTCGGTTGGAGGGAGGGGCGCGGCTCTTTCGTAGAGAGCAGCTACGGCTGGGGCCGCGGCCGCAGGTTACGGATCGCACCGCCGGGTGGGTGCACACGAGTTAGCCAGCCGCTCGGCCCTCAGCTGCCCTTCACCTGGGACCCCTTTCAGCCCCCGCCCCACCCAGCAGAACTGCGCAGGCGCACTAGGCGCTCCCAGAAAGCTGTGGACCGCGTTACCCTCAACGTCTAGAAACCTTGGGCTGGGCTTAGGTCACTTTAGGCTGAAAAGACTTCCTCTTATCTCACAAATTGAAAGGCTTTTTTCCCCTCAAACTACAGGAAATTATAAACTTTTTCTACAAAACTGGACAGCACCTATGGAATTCCCAGTAAACTAAGAATAATCCACCCAACTTTAGGGTGTTTGTCTTATCTCGCCCTAAACAGAGGATTGTCTGTTCTTTTCCAGCAAGCTAAGGAGCACCCAACCACTTCTCCGAACCGAGGCGAAGATGGACTACCTGCCTCCTCAGACTGACTCATCCTATTCGAGAAAGAGCTACCCGTCCTTCTACGCACTACTTAAAGGAACTGATTCTGTTCTTCAGTGGAATCTATTTTCCAGTTTTTGCTCCAAACTGAGAACCTGTTACTGACTGGTATCTCAAGCTGTAGGAATTCGGGCCTCAAGGGAGAACGGACCTCTCTGAAGAAACTTCTGCCCCACCGGCTTTAACATTCTCCGGTGAAGCTCAGCCTCACTTAGCCCCGAACCTAAGAAAGCCTCTCCTGCCTTCCCGCGCCCTCCGAATGGGGGAAGCTCGGGTTTTCCCGCCTCCTAAAGAGGAAACTAACGGGATCGCGCCGGGCTCTCTGAGTGGCTGTCGTAAACCCCGCCCCTATCCGTGTGCCCCCAGCGCCAGTTCGGGGCCTCGTCTTGGCCCCACCCCCTTCCTCGGCCCCGCCTGGCTCGCTCCGCCCCTCCGACAGCGTCCGGTCCAGCCCGGCCCAAACAGCGGAGCCAGTCGAGGCGAAGCTGGCCCCTGGCAGGGACACTGAGGCTCGCGGTGTGAACGGGCGGCCGAGCCATGGCGGGCGGGGAAGACCGCGGGGACGGGGAGCCGGTATCAGTGGTGACTGTAAGGGTTCAGTACCTGGAAGACACTGATCCCTTTGCATGTGCCAACTTCCCGGAGCCACGCCGGGCTCCCACCTGTACCTTGGACGGAGCGCTGCCTTTGAGCGCGCAGATAGCAGCGCTGCACCGCCTGCTGGGGGCGCCACTCAAGGTGAGGGTGGTGGAGAAGGGTTGAGGCTATTGGAGGTTCAGGGTATGCACCGAGAAAGCTAGTGGGAGGTGCCTCTCGAGAAGCAGGAGCCAGTCCTCTCCTCTGGAAAAGTCTTGGGCTGGAGTTCTAGGGACTTCAGAGAGAAGACGAGAGCTGGTGGTCTGCGCCACCCTGACTGCTCTCTCAAAGTGAGGTCTTCTGAAGTGCCCGGGGTCCACTCGCTAGCCTATGCCACGGTGGCTGCCCTAGACACCCTCACTGTAGTAGTTAGTCTCCTGCAGACCCAGGAGGCGGAGCTGGGGAGGGAGCGGTTTCCACCAGCTTCAGGTGAGGTGGAGGTGGGGCTATTAGGAGAGGCGGTACCGGGGCGGGCCACTGAAGGTGGCTTGGGCTGGGGCGGTGTCTGAGGGCTAGTTTGGGACCTGTGGGACCAAGTCTCTTTGTTGTAGTTTGGGCTCAAGCTGAAATAAGGATGGGGGACTGGCCAAGAAGGGATTCCTTGGGGTAAGGGGAGTCCCCAGGGAGCAGCCGAGCCTGAGCTTGTGCAGAACGCGAGAGACTGCACGGGTGGAAAAGCCCTTTGAGTCACCACCCTACCCCCGCATCCGCAGCAGGCCAGCGCTTGGAAGGGAGATGGCCAGGCCCGGCTAATTTTAAATCGCTGGCCTTCCCTAGTTTGATCAGGTCCCAAGGCCGACCTTGTACTACGCGGGAGAGGCCTTTTTCCAGATGACCTTCCCTTCGGCTTGCGGCGCTCAGCCCCCCGCAGGCAGTCCTTTCCGGCCTTCTGTTTCCGGGCCAGGACTCTGGGAGGCGCACTACCACTCCTGGATTCCTTGTCAGCCAATCTGCCCTGAGTAGCGGGGAAGAGGAGAGATGTCGGTGGGGGTGCTTCAGCTGTGTGCAGAGTTGCGCAAACATGCCCCCTAGGCCCGGGGTCTCCCCTGGAATGTGCCCCGGGCAGCAGGCCCCCAGCTTGCATTCCTTGGGCAGCCCCGCCTCTGCCTCCGGGTGCAGACGGTGGGGGTGACTAGAGTTTAGGAAATAAAGCTTCAAGGCCACAGCTGGAAAGATGCAGTGCACTGTCCACCTCCATTGTTTTGATGCAGACCCTTTTTGTCCTGCAAATTTGAGGGGACAAATCGAAGTGGACCTCAAAGAAGTGTGTCTGGCCAGAGGCCACCTGGCATTCAGAAAAGGGAAAGGGGTACTGAACTGAGGCTGTTCAGGCTCCTGGAATTCCTGGTTCAGAATAAGGATGGATGAATAGAATGATTCTTGTACAGTAATTAACCACTAGGAAGAATGTATGCAGTATGTTAATTATTGAAACTGTCCTACTGATTTGATTTGCAACTGTCTCATTGCTATTTATCAATAAAATTATGGGGGAAAAAAAGAATAAGGATGGAGCACCAGAGGGATGATAATATTCCTCCCATTTCCCCACATAGGACAGGAGGACGAATGCCCTTCTTCACATCAGGGGACAGGTCTGGGAGGTCAGCTGAGGGAGAGAGACCAGGAACCATCCCTTCTCATTTAGAAACCCATCTCCTACACGTGATTAGCATGTACAAGGGCCTGAGTTGGATTCCCAGCACCACAAAAAAAAAGGTGGTTGGGGGGCAGTTCCCTACCCTACCAGGTGCCTGTCCTCTGCTTCCTAGCCGAGGACACCACTGTGCCCCATAGAGAATGTAAGTCATCCATCCCAAACTCAGAGTGTCTTTGTCAGTCCCTTTTTAGGATCTCCCACCTGGAGTACCTGAGGATGTCCCTTCCCCCTTTGGGAAAATTTGGGGACTGGATGGGCATGCTAAGTTACAATAGTGTCTGGAGTCAGGACTCCCTAGAACTGGCAGCTACTCTAGGAATGGTTAGATGCACCATGATGTGCTCATCCCAAATATAAACTGTGACCACAGGCCCAGAATAGAAGGCTGGAGGAAGGACTGAGAATAGGGCAGAGGAGACATCAGAGAGCTAAGAGAGGGGGGAGCAGGGCCCCTCTTCAGGAAATGTCAACAGCTGGTTCTCTCCCTTCATCCTGTAAGTGGGTCCCCCAGGGGCCCAGACATGACTCAGGTCTGCCTTTCTAAGACTTCTAGAAGGGAGAAATGGACCCCAAACCCAGGCATCCCTGTCCCAGGTTGTAGGGCAGAATTAAGAGGGAAGGATTGTCTGTCCACTAATTCATCCTGCATACAGCTATCTGGGATCTGGTGTACAGCTGTCCTGGAGAAGACAGGAGACGGAAAAAGTATTTCTACCGTCCCTTTCTGGGCACTGGCCTCTATCATCCCTGCACCCTTCATGGGCGTGTATAGAAGCTGGGTCTGCCGGTCTCTGTCTCCCACTCGCTTGCTCCACCCCCACATCCCATTGGCCATAGATTTCCCCTGGGGGCTCCCTTTCAAACCATTCAGAGCAGCTTGAAGGTCTGAGAAAGCCCTTGCTCATTTCCTGAGTCTAGGAGGAAGCTCCTGGCCACAGTCTCTGACTCATCTTCTGGCCTTATTGGTAGAGGGAGCCTAGTAGTGCCTTGAGTCAGGCCTGGTGTCCCCAGAGGCGCTCAGAAGTGTTTTTTTTGTGTGTGTGTGTTTTTTTTTTTTTCCATCTGTGCAAAAGCCTCTTCCAGCCCCAAAGGCTTGTTCCTGCCCCCAGGGAGAATTGGCCCTCTGGCATCTTATCTCCAAGCCTAAGGACTTGTCCCTAACCCAGGCGAGAGTTGGTCTTCTGGCATCTTATCTCCTAAACCAGAGGTACCCAGTCCCTCTTCTCTGGGAAGGGATTCAAGAGCTTTCTCTGAGACCTGCAGGCCTAGCCACATTTGGAGTAACTCTTGACTTCTCTCTCGGCTCTGGGAAAGGGGACCTGAAATGTTTCTCTACTTTCCTGCAAAGGCTAAAGGAGTCTCTTCTTCCTAGAAATAAGGATAGCCTTAGGAATCTGGTCATTACCAGCAGCTTTTGTTTCCCCCTTGAAAGTGGTGGCTAAAGATCTGAGTAAGACAGAAGATGCTGTCCTGGAATATGTCCTCACTTAATTCCAACCTACCTATTCCAGCCTCTCTTTATCCTTTTGGATGCCTCATGGCAAGGAGGTAGAAGTTTAAGACTGACTTGCTAACATAGAAACCTACGGAAAGGGTCCTGAGGAGTCTCTTGTGATGAACTAAGTTCTTTAGTCCCTGCTATGGAAGTCTCTTTGGGAGACTAGAAAACTGGGGTGTGGGCATGAGTTGCTTTCACTGAAGCCAGCATGTTCCATCTTCTGGCCTTTCTGGGCCAGAGAAGCTAGGCTGTAGCATAGTGATGGACGCTAGGACCCAGGTCTGTGGTTGTGTTACCCTAACCTATATGCTGTATGTTCATTTGTGTTTCCTCTTGCTGGAACTGGGAGGACCAGTTTGGGGTATTTGTAGAGTCCAGGAAGCTGAAGGGGCAGTCTCCAGCCCTCACTCTATCTCTCCTTCAGGGTTCCCTGGAGAACTTCCAAGGTTCGTCTACTCAAGATCTGGGTCAAGTAGCTGTGTTGCCTGGAGCAATTTACTGAGTTTCTGAGTCTTAACTTCCTCACCTGTAAAAAGATTAGCTGGAGAATCAAGAAATATGCAGCCTGGTATCTAGCACAGAGAAGGCATTAGAAATGTGGATTTCTTCCCCAAGGCCCATCCATGTCATCCAGGAAGCACAGTCTAGCTGGAGACCCATGATAATAGGAAAGGAGGATCTTCAGAGTACAGGGTCCTGTGTTTACAGGGAAGGAGTTGAAAGAGGCAGTGGACCAGTTATTTCCTAAAATAGAGTCCTTCAGCATGTGATTTTTGCCCTCATCTCCATCTTCGCTCCTTCCCCTGAGTAGTCACTCCCACTTGATTATACTGTTATAAAAAAATTAAAAGAGTAAACTCCATGGCTCAGTTTGACCCTGTTTATAAAACCATATGTAAAGTAATCCTAGCACTCTGGGAAGCTGAGGCAGGAGGATCACAAGTTCAAGCCCAGCCTGAGCAGGTCTGCCACTTAGCAAGGTCTGGTCTCAAAATAAACAGTAAGAAGGGGCTGGAGATGTAACTCAGGGTAAAGGTCTTGGCTTTAATCCCCAGCATCACAACAACAAAAGTACAAATGAAGGGCAACATGTAGCCAATGGGTTTAGCCTGCCACAAAAGCCAGAGCCCAGAAGTAAAGTGTGGGGCTGAGCCTAGGAAGAATGGGGAGGGACTCTATCCCAAGATAGAGACAGAGAAGTGAAGAAGACAAGAGCCAGAATGTGAGCTGTGCTGTGTGCTGACCCTAAGCACTGTCAGCAGGGACCAGGATTTGGTCTTGCGCAGGCCTGGCCCAGTCCCAGGGTGTGAGAAACAAGGCCCAGAGGTTTGGCTCTCAGAATGATGACCCCAGAAAGGGACCTAGAGTGTGAGGGATAAGTACCATCCCGCTGACAGGAAGTTTTCCTCTTTATTGCCTGCCTGACCCCAGCCCACTACCAACTACCTCCACCAGGATAGACATCTGGGATGGGGTGGGGACACATGATCCTGGCAATGGGAGTTAGCCCTGGACCACCTTCTCAGAAATGGATCCGTGGTAGGCTCAGAAAGGTAGTGTCTGAGGAGGTCAAATCTACTGCCATGGAGGAAAAGAGTTAAATTTGGTTAACTGGGGAAGCTAAGGGAGATGAACCACCTAGACTTCAGGCCCCTCCCCAAATGGTGTTGTGGAAGGAGAGGGCCATTTTCTGTTTCTCTGGAATAGGAACAAGCAAGTGCACATGCAGCACAGAAGGACAGCATGGTGGGCCTAACTCCTCTGTGGGTGTGCTCCTTTGCCCTGTGCGCAGTCATACTGACCATATACCTGAGTGTGTGAGTGATTATCAGGTGTGTCATCAGCTTTGGGTATTCATGGTGTTCATAATGTGCACAGCAGTCTGCACTTGCCCTCTCTTAGCTCTCATGGAAGTTGTGATTTGACATTTATTTGTGAGCTTTTTTGAATCAAACTTACGCTGCACTGGGCTGGAAGAGAAGGTTGAAGCAGTGGTGGGTTTCTGCTATGTCCTTTATACCTAACCTAAAACTAGCCTGAATCATGAGTGTATGAATGAATGAGTTGTCATATATGTGAGTGATCTGGGGGGATGTTGGGAGAGACAGCTGGACCAGGATGGGAGTGGAGTTACTATGTGGGAAGAAGGATCAAGAGGAATGTGAAGTTGTTCTCAGCTGAGCTAACCCTGAGAAAGATGTCCCGGCCTTAGTGCCCTCTTTCAGGCCTGTCCCCAGTAGGCACTGGATTAATAGACGAGGAGCTATATCAGCCCTAAATGTATTACTATTCTGGATTACTTTTTTCTTTTTTTTTGGCAGAACCAGGGATTGAACTCAGTCCCTTGCGCTTGCCAGGCAAGCGCTTATTCTACTGAGCTATCTCCCCCAGCACTCCCCAGTAGGCACTGGAGAAGATGTATCTGCTCCCAGGGAGAGAAAAGAAGCCAGGCCCACCCAAGGCACCCAGGGGAAGGCAAGCAGCTAGGCAGGAAGTGGGACAGAAAACAGGCTGAAGTATTTGTCTTGTGTTCCAAGAGGAGGGGTGAGGGTGTCACCCAGCAGTGGCCCCACAGGCTAAACTGTCAGGAAAGAGCAGGTCAGGCCAGAGCAGAGGTACTAAACAGGCAGAAGCTGGCCTCCTAGTCCCCTCAGGAGACCAAAGACAGTTAGAAGCCTTTAGGTGGAGTCCAGAGAAGGGCAGGGCTGACCAAACAGTAGGATAAATATTGGCATTGATTTGTCCATTGAAATGGCAATCAGAAGACCACTGCCTCTCCAGAGATGGGCCTTCTCTGCATCCTGGAACTGCAAAGGCCAGAGTTACTGAAGTGGAGGGGACTTCACGTAGACCTGCATGCCAACACCGTGCTATGACCGTGATATCTGGGAGAGTCATACTACCCTTAGACTGCAGTCGCCTCTTCAGGCACTTCTTAGGCATCAAGTGCTATTCCTAGTGGTAGTGGTGAACAGCCAGGCTTGGGGGAGGGAAACGAAGGAAATAGATACATGGGTAGAGCATAATGTCCCTTCCTGTTATAGACATGGGTTTCAGTGTTTCGTGGTACACTGAGTCAGACTCTGAAATTATAAGTCCAGCTGTACCTGTAGCCTTCAGAGGGCAAAGCCCCTGAAGTGGAGAGGGACTGGAGAGTTTGTGGGTCAGCCCGTTTCTTACCATGCTGCCTGCAGAGACAACCACGCTCCCAGCTCTTTCAGTTGAGTTTGCACCTCACTGCAGGCTTCACACTTTCTCTATGGCTTTAAGGCTTTGTGGCTGCACCTTATCACCCCACAAGGCTGTGACCTTCCTCAAAAGCACAAACTTCCTCCTATTTCCTGTCCATGTCCCTTCTCATTTGTGATCATTAGCCCATTTGTGAGTGCTATTTACCACATGTTGTGCTAGGCTCTGCAGATACAGCAGGAAGCCAAATAGGATGCCTCAACCTGGACAGCACAATTAATGAGCAAAAAGACTAGAGTTGAGGATATGCTAATGCTATGCCAAAGGCCTTGGAGGGAACCCACAAACAGTGGATCATAAAGCACTGGTCAGGGGCTGGTGAGATAGCTCAGTGGTCTAAAGCGCCTGCTTAGGCAAGCTTAGGCAAAAGCGCAGGGACTGCAGTTCAATCCCTGGCATCACATGCCACCCTAGCCCTGCCCCCAGGGTGGGCTAAGTTGGCCACAAAAATAAAATAGAATAAAGCATTGGTCAGGAAGTCTTGGCAAAAATTTTCTCTAGGGGCTGGGGAAATAGCTCAGTAGAATAAGCGCTTGCCTGGCAAGTGCAAGGGCCTGAGTTCAGTCCCCAGTTCCCCCCCAAAAAAAAATTTATCTAACCTGAAACCTAAAGAATAGGTAGGTATTAACCAGGAGAAGAGATGCTATGTAAAATGGGCAATAAAGATTGGCACCTGAAACAAATGGGCTGTGCATAGTAGGCACTTTAGAAATGGTTGTTTAAAAAAAAAAATTGCTGAAGAAAGGCATAGCTACAGTGTAAAGCCTTGTATGCCTCTCTACCCCATCCCAAGCAGGAGGTCAGAGGTCATAAGGTCTTCATACATATCTGTAGGAGCTTTGAGCTATTATAATGAAATACCTGTGGCAGTTAATTTCTTAAGAGATTAAAAAGTGAAATATACCCTTAATCCCAGCACTCAGAAGGCTGAGGCAGGATTGTGAGTACAAGGCCAGCATAGGGTATATAACAAGTTTGAGGCCAGCCTGAACTATAAAGCAGGACTTTGCCTTGGGGGAGGGATTTCTTTTGACTTATGGTTCTGGAAGGTTTTTTGGGGGGGTGGGAGCGGAACAGGGGATTGAACTCAGGCCCTTGCACTTACCAGGGAAGCACTTATTCCACTGAGCCATCTCCCTGGCCCCCATTCTGGAAGTTTTAGTCTCCCTTCCTGCTTTTTTGTGGTACTAGGGATTGAACCTAGGGCCTTCACACTGAACCACACCTCCAGCCATTTTTTATTTTGAGACAGGACCTCACTAAGTTGCCTGGGCTAAGCTTAAACTTTTGATCCTCCTGCCTTAGCTTCCTAGAGTGCCCAGGTTATAGGAATATGCCACCACACCTGGCAAAGGGTGGCCTCATTTCTTTGGGCCTCTTTTGAGCATGTCAGTCACATCATGTTAGGAGTCTGTGGCACAACAAAATGTTTACATATCATGATCCAGGAAGCAAAGAGAAAGACTGCACTGGCTGGGGTCCCATAACCCACCTTGCGGATACCTGAGGGCCTTCTACAAGGCCTTACTGCACTAAGGTTCTGCCACTTCACATGGACCTTTGGAGACTATCAACATCCAAACTAGCACCATTCCTTAGAGCTGTTCCCTTTGCCACCAGCTGGAGGACTGTGCCCTGCAAGTATCTCCCTCTGGATACTACCTGGATTTGGAGTTGTCCTTGGAAGAGCAGCGGGAGATGCTGGAGAGTTTCTATGAAGAGATCAGGTCAGAGCCACGGAAGCGAGGGAGCCCTTGCCTCTCCAATGCAGGGAGCTGGCATGGATGGAACCCCCACCCTTGTTCCCCCTAGTGGCTGGCTCAAGTGTCAGCAGCTGAGACACTTCATCATATCCTGGCCCATGGGTCACCTCCTATGGCCCCAGGAAACATGCCAGGGGAATCCCAAAGCCTTGCCAGCATGACCTGCTATCCAGGGTTGGAGGGGGAGCTCTGCTACATACTTGAGATACCTGTGGCACACACCCTGTCTTTCTACACTTGAGCCTTACAGTGGTAGTGGGGAAGGAAGGAGCTGGGCAGGGTTGGCAGAAAGAGGTGTTTGATTGGCTTGACTCTGGGGGACAGGACCTGAGGAACAGGCTGGGAATGGCTGATGAGGCTTCTTAATTCCAGCAAAGGTCGGAAGCCCACAGTGATCCTGCGGACCCAGCTCTCCGTGAGGGTCAACGCTATCCTGGGTGAGTATGTGAAGGATCTGTGTCCAGCAGTCCTTCCCTGTCCTCTGCACATAGCCCACCTTCTTTCTGACTTGTTGACTAGATGGAGTAGAATGGCAATCAGATGTACTCTCCTGCCCCACTGGGCACAGCAAGACTATAATAATGGTCGTAGCAGAGAGTGCCCAGACAGGAAATGGAGGACAGGAAAGATGGAGAATTGCAGAAATTTTTTTACTGGCGGTTACAATTGTATTCTAGTAGAGGAAGCCAGTGTTTATGTCCCTGTGAAGGTTTCATGCCTACCTACCCCTTGCAGAAAAGTTGTATGGCTCCAGTGGCCCTGAACTCCGCCGCTCTCTCTTCTCACTGAAGCAGATCTTCCAGGTGAGGCCCAGGAGTGGGCCGAGGGCGGGGGGGTCCAGCCTGAGCCTTCCTAAACTTCTCCCTGGTGCCTCCAGGAAGACAAGGACTTGGTGCCTGAATTCGTGCACTCAGAGGGGCTGAATTGCCTGATCCGTGTGGGTGCTGCTGCTGATCACAACTACCAGAGCTACATCCTCCGAGGTCAGCCCCATTCCTTCCCCATGAGCTCTATCCCCATAACCCACCCCTAACCTCTTCCCATTTCTGTGTCTTCAGCCCTGGGCCAGCTGATGCTTTTTGTGGACGGGATGCTGGGGGTGGTGGCCCACAGTGAGACAGTGCAGTGGCTGTATACACTGTGTGCCAGCCTGGTAAGTGGCCATGCATCCTTTTCCCATTCCTTCTCTCTGGACCTCAGTTCCTTCTTCTGCAAAGTGGGCTAGAATGGAACAAGTCTGAAGCCCCTCTAAACCTAGAAAATTTGAAGCAATGATCTTTCTGACTAGACTTCGGTCCAGGTCCAGCCCCAGGAGTCCTTCCCACTGTCCTGCAGGAACTGACACATGTCTGGCCCAAACCCCACTCACACATGAACTTTCCCCTCAGTCCCGCTTGGTGGTGAAGACGGCTCTGAAGCTGCTGCTGGTGTTTGTAGAATATTCTGAGAGCAACGCACCACTTTTCATCCAGGCAGTGAACTCTGTGGCCAGCACCACAGGTCAGAACCTTTCTCCCCCTCCCCTGCCACTCAGAGCTCTCTCTTACCAGCCCCATATAATCAATCTTTTTCTGTGTGGCAGGTACTCTCCCCTGGGCCAATCTGATGTCCATCCTAGAGCAGAAGAATGGTGCTGATGCCGAGCTATTGGTGTACACTATCACTCTCATCAACAAGGTGTGGGTGGGGACTAGGTGTCAACTCTGGGTGGCTGGGGCTGCTGGCCTGTGGTTGCCATGCCTCAGCCCTGGCTTGCTGTCCCCATGCTGCAGACGCTGGCAGCACTCCCAGACCAGGACTCCTTCTACGATGTGACAGATGCACTGGAGCAGCAGGGTATGGAAGCAATGGTCCAGCGCCACCTGGGCACCGCTGGCACCGATGTCGACCTGCGCACACAGCTTATGCTCTATGAGGTAGGCTGGAAATGGGAGAATGAAGGAAAGAGGTGCAGCTCCCCACCACCCTGCCCACCTAATTCAGGTGCTTATTCCTTGGTCCACCTCTGCCAGAGCAACCTGCGGTTGGAGGATGGAGACATGGAGGAAGCCGCAGCCGCTGCCACTGCGGGTGGTCGGCGGGAGCGAAGAAAGCATTCAGAGGAAGGCAAGAGGAGCCGCAGATCTCTGGAGGGTGGAGGCTACTTTGTTCGTGCCCCGGAAGCTGGGTCAGTACTAACTTGGGTAAATGGGGAGTGGTGAATCTGCCAGGGGGGGCTGTCTGCTGACAGACCCTTCCTCTAGCCCCACAGGCCCCGCCTCATCGATAGACCCCACCTCCTCCACTGGCCCTGCACTGCCAAGTCCAGTCTCCAACCCAGCTGGCTTAGCCTCTGGCCTGTATACCTCCGCGAACCTCTTTCCCATTTCCTTGGCATCCTCCATTGATAGCTCCGCAGAGAGGAGCGTGTACAAGTAAGTGGGAAGATGGTGGCAGCCCCCAGAATCCTGTCTCCAACTGTCCCTCCACTTTGTGCCCTTTCACGGGCCCTCAGCCTCCTCTGCCCAAACGCGTGCTTTCTCTTTCTTTCCAGACTTCACCAAACTGCTCCCGTTTGGTAAGTGACTGCTGGGCGGTGGGGTTCGGCTCTGTCTGGACCCTTCCTCCTGCGGCTGCTCTTTTATCTCCTGATGTTCCACCTCTTTTTGCCTCTTGTGTCCTGTCTGCTTCCTTTCTGTCTTTATGTTTCTCTGCTACTCTTGTTCTGCTCTTTACACCTCTACATCATCCTGCCCTGGTTCATGTCAGTCTCTTCCCTGCACTTGCATTTTCTATGTCCCGCTTCCCTTCCCACCCCATGCCTGGGAAGGAACCGTTACCACTGCTCAGGTCTGTGTGGGTGCAAGTGGGTTTGGGGGTAGAACTGGCACCACAATTACCATCTCTTCCTCTCATCCCTCAACCAGGGCCCCAGAGAGCCCACCTGTCCCCCAGTCCCCTACTGGGCAGGCCAGGCTAGAGTAAGTACAGAAGCTAGCCTGTGAGGCCTGCCATGTGCCGAGGGCTTCAGCATTGCTTTCCCGTCAGGGGTTTCCTCTGGCCCCATGCAGCCTGAGCTGGAGGGCTCTCAGCATCCCCCACCATTAGACTTGTGCCTTCTAAGTAACCCAAAGAAGAAGCACTAGGAAAGTGTTCTAGCATCATAGTTGACTCTGCTTCTTTAGTGATACCTTAACAGCTTAAACTAAAATGGGGGTACATATGAGCTTGGGAATAGGGCAGGGAGGGGATCTAGAGTGCTGTGTGCTGTGTGGGTTGGGGAGCAATCTAAGACTGAGAGAAGAGCAATGACTAGGGATACATAGAGGCAGGAGGGTCCAGAAAAAATATACTGGGTCACTTTCATTATTTCAGTAGAAACTGAGTGCCTATCATTTACCAGACCCTTTCCTGGACATGGACTATAGCTCAGAAACTGACAGGCATGCCAAGGGAGGGACTGCCTGATTGGGACAGCCATCCCCTTCCCCTGCTATAAAAGTTTCTGTCTAGTATCAGAACAGAAAAAGAAAAAATCAACACAGCATGAGCAGTGTTGCAAGTTAGATGTTAAGCAGGACTTTCCCCTATACTTAGACCTCAGAATGCTGGGTAGGCTGTAACTTTTCTCAGACATAATGAAAAGAAGCTGGCCTGGGCTAGGGAGATAGCTCAGAGGTTTAAGTGCCTGCCTGGCAAGCACAAGGTCCTGAGTTTGATCCCCCATTCTGAAAAAGAAGTCAGGAATTGAAAAAAAGCTGGCCTTTAGGGGGTCGGGGTCTGCTCAGTGCATGGACTGTACTGTGTGCCTGTGTGTGCCCATAGTGAGTGCAGTGTCGAGCCCAGAACAGAATGTGCATCTCCCTGGGCTGGACTTGAGACAGGCACTGTCACTGACAAGTACCTTCCCTCAGAGCCCGGTTTTTGGAAAATATGGCAGCAGCAGAAACAGAAAAGCAGGCTGCGCTGGCCCAGGGCCGGGCAGAGGCACTGGCAAAGGGCACATCAGATGAAGCAGATGGATCTCCAGGTAGGTAGGCAGGTGGGCAGAATCCAGAATACACTGTGATGTTCACAGAGAGAATGATGCTGACAGTTGCTTCCTTTTCTTTAGGCACTCAGGAACTGTGGGACTCCCCAGAGCCAGCCTCTGCACCCAGAACACCCCAGAGCACTGTTTCCCGACTCTTGCTCCAGCCCCAGCAGAGCCTTGAGCCAGAGCACAAGGAGCCACTGACACCACCAAGCCCCAAGGCTGAGCCCATCCAGGGGATCTCTACTCGGGTATCCAAGCTCTGCATTGGAGACCTGGACTTCTCAGATTTGGGGGAAGATGAAGACCAGGACCTGTTGAATGTGGAGTCTGTGGAGGCTGGAAAAGGGATCCCACCTCCACCACCTCTACTGCCCTTGCAATGTGGAGGACCCCCACCTCCTCCACCCCCACTTCCTCTATCCATCAAAGGTCCCTGCCCCCCACCTCCACCTCTGGCTGCTCCTCCTCCTCCCCCTTCAACACTTGATGGCCCACTCCACCCCACCAAGAAGAAGACAGTAAAACTCTTCTGGCGGGAGCTGAAGCTAGCTGGGGGTCATATGGGTTCTGGAAGCCACTTTGGGCCCTCCCCGACTCTGTGGGCCTTGCTTGAGCCTGTTTCAGTGGACAAAGCACGGCTGGAACACCTCTTTGAATCACGAGTGAAAGATGTGCTTCCTTCCAAGGTAAACCCAAAGGCAAGGGGAATTAGAGTGCAAAGAGCTGAGCTATTCAAGCTAGCCCCTCTTTTTGCACATAGAAAAATGGAGGCAAAGAACTGAGAGGGATTTGGGGCTGTCAAGGGATTGGGAGCTGGGTGTGATGGTACATGCCTATAATCCTTGCACTTGGGAAGCTCGGGCAGGAAGACTGCTGCAAATTCAGGGCCAGCCTGGGCAATAAAGACAGTTCAGCCTAAACTGCATAGAGAACTGTCTCGAAAATCAATCAGTCAATCAAGGAATTGGCAGGGCTTTCTCTAGAATCAGCTTCTCCCAGTCTCCAGTTGCCAGCTATGGGATCATTAAGCCATTTAATTTTTAAAAAATCTTGGGGCTGGGGAGATGGCTCAGTGGAATAAGCGCTTCCCTGGCAAGTGCAAGGGCCTGAGTTCAATCCCCTGTTCAAAAAAAAAAAAAAAAAAAAAAATCTCTATTTGGTACTGGGTCTTGCTATGCAGCTCAGCTTACTCAGTGACCCTCCCATCTCAGCCCCCCCCCCCACCAGCGCTGGGATTACACACGCCTGTGTAATCCACATCTGGTTTTGGTGGCCAGCACGCCTGCAAGCCATGTGGTACCAGGGATCAAACCCAGGCCCTCATTAAGATATTTTAAAGGATGTTGGAGTGCCCTCTTCAATTGTTGCCCCAGCTAGTCCTCCCAATCTGACAGTTCTTCCTCAAATCTTGCAGAAAGCTGGTGAGGGCCGCCGGACAATGACCGTAGTACTGGACCCCAAGCGCAGCAATGCCATCAACATTGGCCTAACCACTTTGCCACCTGTGCATGTTATTAAGGCTGCCCTGCTCAACTTTGATGAATTTGCTGTCAGCAAGGATGGCATTGAGGTAAAGATACCCTATGTGTGTGAGAGGAGGTGGGAGGACTGGCCTTCCTCCTTGGTCAGTGGGCATTTCCAAATCCTCCAGTAGTGACCATGGGCTCGACAGGGCATTCACCAGGCCCTTGGACTCCCCTGATGTCCTAAGAGTTGGGGCCAAAATTCTCAGGCCTACAACTGAGGGATCTATGTGGGGTGATGGCTGCATCCTCAGAAGCTACTGACCATGATGCCCACGGAGGAGGAAAAGCAGAAAATCCAGGAAGCCCAGCTAGCCAACCCTGATGTGCCCCTGGGCCCAGCTGAGAATTTCCTGATGACTCTTGCTTCCATCGGGGGCCTGGCTGCCCGCCTACAACTCTGGGCCTTCAAGCTGGACTATGACAGCATGGAACGGGTATCTGGGTCACGGAGTGGGAAAGGCAGAATGGATGGGCAAACAGTGATAACTGTGTAATCTGAGGGCACCTGGTCCCCCATACCAGGAAATTGCAGAGCCACTGTTTGACCTAAAAGTGGGCATGGAACAGCTGGTACAGAACACCACCTTCCGATGCATCCTGGCTACCTTGCTGGCTGTGGGCAACTTCCTCAATGGGTCCCAGGTGAGTGAGGGTACACAGGCTGGATGGAGTCAGGGCTCTGGAACTATCCAGGCTCAAGCTCAGAGAGTGTTCTTTTAGAGCAGTGGCTTTGAATTGAGCTACCTGGAGAAGGTGTCAGAGGTGAAGGACACGGTGCGCCGGCAGTCACTGCTGTACCATCTCTGCTGTCTGGTACTCCAGACCCGGCCTGATTCCTCCGACCTCTACTCAGAGATCCCTGCCCTGACCCGCTGTGCCAAGGTTAGCATCAACCAGAGATCAGACTGAGATTGGTTGTGGCATGGTGTACACTATTTTCTGGATCTGGGTCTTCCTACTTATTTGAGCTGCTATGGCAGGGTGTGCTACTATAGGTGGGTGAACTACTATTTTTTCTTGTCTTGGCCATACCTACTGTCTTTGGGTCTGTTTATCTGCTACTACCTTCAACAAGTCTTGTCTGTTTCTTGTAAATTAAATGGACTTTTTGCATTAGATTATGTGGCTTTATAGAACAGAGGCAAAATCTCAAGCCATGTCTCTAAGGCCAAGGCTGGCCAGCTTGGCACAGAAGCAGCCTCAGGCTGTGTCTCAACCTATGGTAGGATAACACATGTACTATTTGGTTGTTTTTAGACAGGGTCTCACTGTGTTGTCCAACTGGCCTTGAACTTGTTCTGTAGCCCTAGGTGTCTTTGAAGTTGCAATATTCTTGCTTCAGGCTCCTAAGTGCTACAATTACAGGCAAGTACCACCAGGCCCAGGCCCTCACTTGTTTTTCCAGGTAGACTTTGAGCAGTTGAGTGAGAACCTGGGGCAGCTGGAGCGCCGGAGCCGGACGGCAGAGGAAAGCTTACGGAGCTTGGCCAAGCATGAGCTGGCTCCAGCCCTGCGTGCCCGCCTCACCCACTTCCTGGCCCAGTGCTCCCGTCGTGTTGCCATGCTGAAGGTAGTGCACCGGCGTGTCTACAACAGGTAGGGGTGTGAAGCAGGGAGAGGTAGGACTGCCGCCACCATTCCTCAAACACCAAGCAGGGCTCCACGTCCCTTCCCATTCCAACCTGCCTAGGTTCCACGGCTTCCTGCTCTACCTGGGTTACACTGCACAGGCAGCTCGTGAAGTACGCATCATGCAATTCTGCCACATTCTGCGAGAGTTTGCACTTGAGTATCGGACTTGCTGGGAACGGGTACTGCAGCAACAGAAGAAGCGGGCCACTTACCGTGAACGTAACAAGACCCGGGGACGCATGATCACTGAGGTGGATCCCGATCCTTCCAAATTACAACTGCCACTCCCATGGTTCTTTTCCCCTACTCACCCTTGTCCCTTCTCCAGACAGAGAAGTTCTCAGGTGTGACTGGGGAAGTCCCCAACAATCCATCTGTCCCAGTGGCTGTGGGGAGTGGGCCAGGCCAGGGTGATGCCAACAGTCATGCCAGTATGAAGAGTCTACTGACCAACAGGACGGAGGACACTACACACAGCCGCCGCAGCAGAGGTAGAACCCATAGCTGCTGGGGGGAAATGCGTCCTACACCACACTGGCCTGACCTCCCTACCTGGTCTCCCTCAGGCATGGTCCAGAGCAGCTCTTCAACCATGCCCATAACAGTGGGGCCCTCCACTGCACTGCCTGATGAAACCCCAGGCTCAAGTTTACCCAGCGATACATCAGATGAGATCATGGACCTGTTAGTGCAATCAGTAACTAAGAACAGTCCTCGAGCCTTAGCTACTCGGGAAAGGAAGCGTTCCCGTGGCAACCGAAAGTCTTGTAAGTATGTTCCATAAGCCTACTGCCCATCTTAACTCCTCAACCCTCTCCAACCCTATTCTGTCTCTGCAGTGAGACGAACATTGAAGAGTGGGCTTGGAGATGACCTGGTGCAGGCACTAGGACTGAGCAAGACCCCTGGACTGGAGGTGTGAGGGTGCTGCCTCCAGGAAGCCATCTACATGCAAGCCTGTAGTGTAAGAGACTAGAGCGAAGAGGACCCAGAACAGAATTCTGGTCCCTGAACACTGTGCCTAGGGGCCAGTGCTTTTAGCAGTATTAGGGCGAGTGTGTGTATGTTTGTACATGAGTGTATGTGAGCTCCCTGCTCAGGGAGTAAAATAAAGTTTTCTTAGCTAATCTAAGAGTCTTTTGGGGGGCTGGGGCAATAACTCAGTAGAATAAACGCTTGCCTGGCAAGCTCAAGGGCCTGAGTTCAATCCCCGGTTCTGCAAAAAAAGTCTTTTTCCTCAATTTGGTGGGGGAGGGGTACTGGGAATAGACCCCATGGACTTTGTGCTAAGCTACATCCCTAGCCCTTTTTTCACATCGAGGCTAAATTGCCCAGGATGAGATTGAACTTGCAATCCCCCTACTTCAGGCTCCCATACACCACACCCAATTCTTTTTTCCTCTTTCAACACTCCTACCCCCACGTGTATACCATAGGACTGGTTCTTCCTGCTTTGTCCTTATTATCACCCAGACAACCATTAGCCACATTCTAAAACATTTATTCAACAATCCTCTACCTTGGGCTACTTTTGGCCCTGGACTAGGCACTCACTGCTCCAGGCACAGAGGACATGCAGCCTGATAGTCACCCAGCAACCTATGGCCACAATATTAATGACTACAACCGCTTCATCTGCCGCCGCTCCTGTCGGCGCTGCCGTTTTTCATTGTGCTCTGGTGCTGGGGTGCCACTGTCTGCTGTGAACCAAGGGCCCAGCACATTCACCCATAGGAGGTAAAGGGCCCGGCCTGGAGCCTAGAAAAGAGAAGATAACAAAGTCTAGTGCAAAGAATAAAGGTTGAGGATAGTGGCTCGCTCTTAGGAATCCCAGCCCACGCACCAGAAGCCAGAAGGTCCAGATGTAGAGCGAGAAGCAGCTGAGCACCTGCACAATGGCTGTCAGTAGGATCACATCCTTGAGGTGCCTATGGATAGAAGGGATGCTATAAAGGCAGTGGATGGGTCCCTGTTCAGTTCCCTCCTACTCCCTTCAAGTTACAGGTTGTGGGTCTTGGGCTCTCTGGGCCCCAGTGCCCCAGCCCTGAGGCCCGCTCACCTGGGCTGGCGGTGGGGGACACTCACTCTGCCATTCCCTGCTCCATGTTGAGGTCCATGCCACCATCCATCAAGGATCCATCCTCAGAGAAGGCTGCACGAGCCATCGAGCACATAGAGTGGTAGCTAGCCCCATATACTGCCAAACTAAAGGCCAGGGCAACCTGCAGAGCAAGAATACAAGCATCAAAAACCAGCCATTGGCCAGTGAGATGGCTCAATAGAATAAATGCTTTCCTGGCAAGCACAAGGGCCTGAGTTCAATCCCCCGTTCTGCCAAAAAAAGCCATTGAGGGCCAGTCAAATAGCTCAGTGGATTAAAGCATCTGCAAGCAGGTACAGGGGCTGGGGATTTGATCTCTGAGCCTGCTGTGTTGGCCTTGCCCCTGGAGTGAGCTGAGACAGCAACTGAGACTGGGCCTGGAGGCGCATGCCTGTAATCCCAGCACTTGGGAGGCTGTAAACGGGAGAATCACTATGAGTCTGATCTAGTAGTAAGACTGCCTGTAGACCCCTAAAAAACAAAATTTAAAAAACCAGCCATTGACCCTATACACTCACCCACTTTCCAAAATGGGGACACTTACCCAGGCCCAAAATGAGGCAGATGAGTAGAAGAAAACCAAGGTCACAAGGCAGTAAATGGCCTACAAGCAAACACAGGATCGGGTTGGGGAACAAATACTACTCCCAAACCAAGGGCTTCCCTCAACTCTGACCAAGAATCAGACAAGGTTTTAGGAGGTGCTAGACTTTTCTTACAGGATTAGTAAGAGTCCTGCTTTCTGAGTCCAAGTACTCATACTCTGCTGATACACAAATAATCAGCCTAAGAATAAAGCCTTTGTGTATCTGGGGTAGAAAGGGCTGTGAAATCCAGCTGGGACTCACTCCATTGCTTTTTGATTTTGCTTTTACTACTCAGCACTTTCTATGTGCACTGATCCCTTCTGGGGTTTTTGTTGTTGGCTGGTTGGGATTTTTCAGTGATGGGGGCTAATTCCTCACACATGCTAGCTGAGTGGTCTACCCTTGAGCCACTCCCCTACAGTCTCTCTTTTTGGTGCCTTGGCTGGTACCACTAACCCTCACCAAATAGATCTAGGAGTTGCGGGACTAAGTGGGCACAGAAGAAAGGAGACTGGTACTTACATTGGCCCCCAGAATGATTCGCAGGTAGAACTTCAGGGTCTCTTTGTTCTCTTCAAATATCTGCTTCTTCCCTCTTGTGCCCACTTTGCCCTTGGGCTGCAGAGGGATGATGAGATGCCGTCAGGTCTCTTCTCAAAAAAAATCCTCACTTTCCAAACCAGCCTGGTTAGGTACTCAAATCTCGTACAGTCCCTAGGATGTCCACCCCTCCTCCAGCCCATCCGGTCGAGAGCTGACACCATCTTCAGAGCACCTCCACCTATGATCGCTTCCTCCTGGCTCAGAAAACAATCAACCCTAGCCTAACACCTCTTCTAGCTAGCCTGCTAAGGTTCAGCTTTGGGCTGCCAACCCCTCCAGGGGCACTGTTTGCGTGGTGTTAAATAACTCCCTCTGCAGCCTCTGCTGCGGCAGTTCATATCTACAAGTGATGCCCACCTTTCCTCTAGAAGTAGTTCTTGTAAGGTCCTGCGCCACCACCTCCTGCCCATCCCCAGATCCAGCGTGCTGTAGTCTGGCCACTGGATAGCGCCTCCCTCTGGCCAACCCTACATCCCCTGCTCTCCTTCGACTGTTTTTACTGCCTCAGCCTAGAGCGATTTTCTGATGGGCACCCTACCCTACTTACCGCCATTATACGACGCAAATAACCAGCAGGGGAAACGAGGGCAAGCTACTGAAACCACAGTCAGTAGGAACCACATCGGCAGACCATGCACTTCCGGTGCAGACCAAAGTCGTCAGTTTCTTGGACGGAAGTCAGAGCTACTTCCTTTTTAAGCACCGCCTGCAGAACGAGTGGGACTACACCTCCCAGAAAGCCTTGCGCGGGGGCGGAGACTGCAGGGATGAGATGGCGGAGTCGCTGCCCCTGGAGGTGAGAGGAAGCTGTCCTCAGGCTTAGCTCTGGACAGGTCCCGCCCTCGACGTCCCGCACTTTGGGGAGGGGCTGTTAGCTTGCCCCTCCGCTCTCGCCTGGCGGAAACGACCCGCCGGGCGGATCCCAGGACCTGCAAGGTCTGGGTAACGGCCCGCTTTTGGGCCATTCTGTCCCGTTAGCTTGGGGAGCCATCCTTTTTCCCCATCGGCCCCAGGAGATGGCAACACTGTCACTTCACAAGGACAGACCTCCTGCCTACCCCTTTTCTTGAGATGGCCATCCTTTTACCCCTCAAATGTGGAAGATATTCTTTAAATCCCATGGACCCAGAAGGGTAACCGATATTACCCGATTGGACCCTTAGGATGGTCGTTCCACTGACAGTGGGGAACAGACTGCTTCCTTCTCATCAACTGGGAATGGTCGCTGAGGTCCTTCAGCGAAGACAGATTTGCTCCCCAGACCTTAAGCCCCAAGTGATGGCTTCCCCTACTCCTTTCACACCAGGAGATTTTGTTCCTTCTGCTTAGCTAAAAAGAAGAATGCTCTGCTCTGGTGGGGCAGGAGATAACAGATTTTGTCCTCTGTGGCTTCTGGGAATGGCTTCTCCATCCCTTTTGTCCTGAAGGTTTTCAGCCCCATTCTGCTGCCCATAATAGATAAGACACTCTACCATCAATCCTAAAGTGCTCCCTTTTAGCAAAAATCAGCCTGCTCTCACTTCAGTGAGTCTCCTTCAATGGCATCCCTTTCTTCTTAACCCCAGAGGATATCCATCCGTCCCCATAGATCCTATGGATGATACATCATACCGCTTTTAGCCCATTAGGAGTTGTGTCATGAGATGGCTGCACCATCCTCATCCACTATCTTCTCTAGTCCTTCTACAAAGACCACCCTCTTCTCAGCTTAATAAATCATGCCCCATCCCCAGTAATAACAAGTTTGTTACCTTCTACCTCTGTTCCTGGTTTACCTACTCATCCCAAAAGACAGGATAACCACTACCTTAGTTAAGGAAGGGTTCCTTGCTGTCCCCCCCAGAAGTGGGGGCTTGTCAGCCCCTGTCCCCATCAATAATCTCCCTTATGTCTTCCTCTCTTGCCAAGGCTGTACCCTCAGTAATTCTTCTCTTAGTAATGATCTGCTTTATCTCCCCACCCCTTCCCTAAGCAAACTTTTGGTGAAAAAGAGTAGAGGAGCATCTGTCCTTAATTCAGTAAATTCTGACTGCACACCTCTTATATGCTCAGCAACTGAAAAGGCGAGGAGAGATCAGAATGGGGCTGGTTAAGTCAAGTTTAAGGAAGGGCATTTTAGGAAAGACACCCAAATCTACCCCTCAAAAAAATACACATATTGTGTTTATAGGACAGTAAGGAGGAAGGATTGAGGAAGCTCTGGGATAAAAAGGCCCAATCAGGAAGAGAGTCCTGGCAGTGCTGACTCAGGAGTGGGGGTTTTGTCTGGAGAATAACAGAGAACTCTGAAGGTTTTCACTGGGGTGTGCTGAAATTGAAAAAGAATTTTTTTAAGGAAAATTAACCTACAACTATAAAAAATGCAATAGCAAGGATGAAGTTGGAGGCAAGGAGGTCACATGGGAGATTATAGAAGGAATCTAGGTCTGGAGTGGTGAGAACCTGAATTACTAAATTGTTGACATTGCAGAGGTAGAAATATTAATAACACCATTCCAACAACCATTTGTAGATCATCTGGTCTCCACAAAACTAGATTTTTTTTTTTTTTGGCAGAACCGGGGATTGAACTCAGAACCCTGTGCTTGCCAAGGAAGCACTTATTCCACTGAGCCATCTCCCTGGCCCCAAACTAGATTTTTTTATTTTTTTAAATTTTTTTTTACATTTATTTATTGTGTGTGTGTGTGTGTGTGTGTGTGTGTGTGTGGCCAGCTCAGCCCACCAGGGGGCGCGGCTGGCTGGCATGTGGTGCTGGG
>NW_004524587.1:15120162-15122251 GCF_000260255.1 Octodon degus
ATGCCAGCCAGCCCCGCCCCCTGGTGGGCTGAGCTGGCCACACACACACACACACACACACACACACATAAATAAATAAATACATAATTTTTTTAAAAAAATGAAAGGGGCTGGTATAATATAGCTCAGTGCAAAACCCCTAGGTTTAATCCTCCAGCAACACACACACACACACACACACACACACACACACACACACAGAAATGGATGGCAGTGAAGCCAGGATGGGAGGATACCAGTCTAAGGTCCAAGGAACAGAAAGCAATAAACATTTAGAGAGGGGGCTGACGAGATTCCAGAGTAAGGAAGGCATAGAAGGCCAAGGTCAGAGAGCAGTTAAAGGATCAAATGAGTGATTAATGGTGTCACAGCCCATAAAGAGTCCAGCAAGATAAAGAACAATAGTTCCCATAATGTGTGCTACTCAAGAGGCTACCCATGGCTTCAGCAACATCTAGTATCTGTGGGAAAAACTCCAGGTGGGCTGAGGAAAGGAATTTCTCCCATGGAAGAAAGGAAATAGACAGAAATGAGAAGGTAAAGTGGGATTCACAAAGGGATTTTGATAAGGAGAAACCTCATATGGAAGAGTGGCCCTAGAGCAGGGATGAATGCAGGGGCAGGGAAGTCAGGAATGGTGGGCGCCATGATAGGTGTTGTCAGACAGGCTACAGTGCAGAAGGCTAAATGTTGCTGAGGTTGAAGATGTCACTTCTTTCTGAGGAAGCTGAGAGGTGGGAGTAGAAACATGGAGCTGTTTGCAGGGATTACAGAGGAAATTCCTCTGATGCTTCTCCTTCCTCCATAGCCACTTCGCTTGGTGAATTTGGAGGCCAGGAGGTCTCAGGAGAGTGAGAAGGGCCTCAGCACTGGTTTGGCACAGTTGTAGGCAGTAGAAAGATGGAAAATTACTGGAGATACCCTCAGATGTTCCTGTGTGCTGAGCTCTGAGGAAGTGAAAGTGAGGAGTATACACCACTCCAGAGCTCTTAGTGAGAGACAAGCAGAACAAAGAGGGGTGCATTTGGAGCCTGTGCAAAGTGTGTTGGGAATGGAGAGAAAAGATTCAGAAAAGACCCCATGGAGAAAAAGACTCAAGAGATAAATAAATATTTGCCAAATGAAAAAATAGGAGTAGGTGAGATATGGGGACTTCCCCCTCCTCATGGCAGCATGAGACAACAGTCAGAAATGAAACTTGGCACAGAAGCTGAGACAGGAGGATTACAAATTTAAGACCAACTGGAGAAACTTAGCAAGACTTGTCTGAAAAAGAGCTCAGGGTATAGTTTGTAGTAGTTTCTTAGCATTAAGGCCTTCATTCAGTCTCTAGTACTACTAGGACTACAAATACAAGTACATGCACAGAGAGAGAGAGAGAAAGAGAGAGAGAGAGAGAGAGAGGAGAGAGACAGAGGGAAAGAGAGGAGAGAGAAAGAAATAGATACGGGGAGGGCGGGACAGAGACAGATACCCCAGAGCTAGGTGTGGGAAGAGGTAGGCTGAAGAATTAGCCATGAGCTAACACAGAGAGGCTCAAATGCCAGCAGCCTGGAAGCTTAGCCTCTGACCTGTGCAGAGAGTGTGAGAGATGGTCAGATTTTCTTTTTGGAAGGATCACACTGCTGATAAGATCAAGGATGGATTGGAGCCAGAGAAACTGGAGGCCAAGACCCAGTGAGGAGGAAGCTCTATGACATATTCCTGGCAGACAGTAAGGGGACCTGAACTAGCTAGAAGCAATGAATTGTAGCAAGAGGGACAAAATTAATTATATATCAAGAAAGTGAAGTGGAAAGGACTTCAGTCATTGTGGATGTAGGGGAATGAAGGTGACTATAAGTTTATGAGAGTTTAGGAGAGCAGAGATGGGTATAAAATTATAATTTCGGGGCTGGTGAGATGGCTCAGTGGTCTAAAGCACCTACTTAGAACAAGCTTAGTAAAGCACAGGGACCGCGGTTCAATCCCCCAGCACCACATGCCAGACAGCCCCGCCCCCTGATGGGCTGAGCTGGCCACACACACACACACAAATAAATAAAAAAAATTTTAAAAAAATGATAATCTCAATCTCTCTCTCTCTCTC
>NW_004524587.1:15124007-15128709 GCF_000260255.1 Octodon degus
TGTGTGTGTGTGTGTGTGTGTGTGTGTGTGGCCAGCTCAGCCCACCAGGGGGCGCGGCTGGCTGGCATGTGGTGCTGGGGGATCGAACCGCGGTCCATGTGCTTTGCCGAGCTTGTTCCAAGTAGGTGCTTTAGACCACTGAGCCATCTCTCCAGCCCTAGATTTTTTTAAATCGACATTCTACACATACAGGAACTGAACCTTAGAAAGCCAAGTACCTTGTCTAAAGTCATACAGCTAAGATGTGATGGACCTGGGACTTGAATGAGCCTAGGTTCACCTGGCCTTATATCATACTTGTTTATGGGAGAAAGGGGAAAGGGAATATAAGTCTGATGTATTACCAGGATCATCAAGTAGGATGTGTTTCTGGCATTGAAGGGGGAAGTTAGGCTGGGGACAAAGTATGAATTTTGGTTAAGGTTAAAGTGAGGGTGGGTTGAGAACTAGCTTGTGGCTTAGTGGCAGAGCATTTGTGCAAGGATCTGGACTACATACCCCCAAAAAGTGGTGGTTGGACAGTTTAAATAAAGAGCCCAGTGAACACTGGCCATGGGCAATACTGGACTACTACTTGGCAAACAGGACAATATGAAGCTCTTGAAGTATTGATTATACTTATTTTTATAAACAAGATCAAAAGACCTAGGTCTAAGCTTTAAGAGGCACAGAAAAATCCAGAAACAGGGCAGTTGGAAGTGCTAAATGAGAAGGCCTAGGAAATAGTGTCATAGGACTCAGGGAAGATTCTAGAAGAAGACTAGTTAATATCATTCCTGGCCTCACTAGTGACCTCTTTCTTAGTCTACTTCAGTGCCTCCAACCTCAGCACCACCAGCCTCATAGAACAGGTGGAGGGAGGACTAGAGCTTCCCAAGCTAGATGTTGTTAGGATGGTGTTTTAACAGCATCCAGCATAGAAGGAAAATTGGCAATGGAGAAGATGGAGGGGAGGGGCGGGGAGATGGCTCAGTGGAATAAGTGCTTCCCTGGCAAGCGCAAGGACCTGAGTTCAATCCCCAGTTCCACCAGAGAGAGAAAGAGAGAGAGAGAGAGAGAGAGAGAGAGAGAGAGAGAATCTCAAAGCTGGCCCTGTGAGGACAGGAGGAAGCAGAGGGACATCATAGAATCAGAGGAGCACCTGACATGTTGTGTCCTAGATCTATGCAAAACACTATGCTGTGATGCTTTTCATAGCAGCCTGTTTACATTTCATTACAATTGCCATTTTATAGATAAGGAAAACCAGGCTTAGATCAGTTGGCCAAGTAGAGGGTTGAACTAGGTTTATCTTGCTCCAGTGCACCAGGGACTTTCTACCAAACCAAACAGGAAGTTTGATTCTTGGCCTTTTTCCCCCCTTTGAGATAGGGTCCCCCTATACTTCTAAGAAGGTCTTGAACTCTATGTAGCCCAGCTTGGCCTCAAACTCATGGCAATCCTCTTGTCTCAGCCTCCTGAAGGCTGGGATTACAAGTGTATACCATTACACCCAGCTGAGAAAGTTTGATTCTTAAGAGCACAAAACTACACCCAGATGGGGATTCAGTAAAAATTTATTTACAGTAAAGATGCTTGCAGGCTGGAGGAAGAATTGAGTACATCCTGAAGCTTTGGGACCAAGATAAATAAGAAGGCCCTCAATATACTCATGGTGCTCTCAGTTGGACTGAGTTTGGAAGGCCACCCAGCTCTAACAGCCTCAAATGTGCTGTCTTTTTTCTTCAGATGCTCACGTATATCCTGAGCTTCCTGCCTCTGTCAGATCAGAAAGAAGCCTCCCTCGTGAGTCGGGCTTGGTACTGTGCAGCCCAGCATGCTCTTCGAGAGGTATGGTGCCCACCCACCTGTTCCATCTCATCTCTCACTTCCCCTCACACATGGCTCTGCTCATACATCATCCATCTGTCCATCTGTCCATCCATCTGTTCATATATATTATACATTTATATGTACTGGCTTGGATGTGGAGCTGGGGCTGTATAGATGAATATGATGTAGTCCCCTAAGGTGTTCATAGACCAATGAAGGAGACAGACTAATAATATGAGTGATCACAATGCCATGTACTCAGTGCTACGACACTAAAATGAAAGGATACAACAGGGACATGAAGGACGTACGAAGGAGGTTGGCCAGCAGTATGAGGGAAGGACTCCAGAAGGAACAAGACAGTGAAGGTTGGTCCACTGTGAGGACCAGATATGGTGGAAGTACCCAGATATGGAAGAGTTCTGCAAACAACTGGAACTAAGATATATGTGGCAAGTGAGAGTAGAACAGGGCCAGACAGCAAGCTGGAGATGTCCAATGTGACAGACTGGGACTTTCCCCGGTCACCATCACCTGGAAGAATGTTAGGAGAGACTAGCGTCTTAGAATTCTGCTGCATAGTAGATGGGAGGAAGCTGAGTCTGAAAGGGTTGTGGGAAAGCAGCCCCGCCAGGAGGGAAATGCAGATATAAATGCTGGTTTTAATGTTAGCTCTTGTTTTAACTCTGCTTTTGTTGATTCTCAGTGAGGTTGAACAGATTTTCCTTTTAGCTATTTTTTCTTTTTCTTTTTTGGTGGAACTGGGGATTGAACTCAGGTCCTTGCGCTTGCCAGGCAAGCGCTTATCCTACTGAGCCATCTCCCTGGCCCCTTAGCTATTTTTTCTTTCTTGTTTTTTATCCACTTAACTCATAATTAGTATTTTTCTTACCAATTTGTATGAACTTTTTATACATTAAAGAGATTAATTCTTGGGGCCAGGGAGATAGCTCAGTAAAATAAGTGCTTGCTTGGCAAGCACAAGGGCCTGGGTTCAATCCCTGGTTACACACACACACACACACACACACACACACACACACACACGAGATTAATTCTTTATGTTTATTGAAATATATTCCTAATATATATGCCTTTTAATTTGATTGGTAGATATGTAAAATTTTATTTTTTGTATTTTAGGGAAGGGTCTACAGGATGTACAGGGTCTTACTACTAGATCGGACTCGTAGTGATCCTCCTGTTTACAGCCTCCCATGTGCTGGGGTTATAGGACTGTGCCACCATGCCCAGTCTCAATTGCAGTCTCAGCTTGCCCCAGGGTGGGGCTGGCATGGCAGGCCAGGGGATCGAGCCCCTGGCCCCTGCACCTGCTTTTAGGCACTTTAATCCACTGAGCTATTTGGCTGGCCCCACATGTTTTTATTTATTGGACACAGAAGTTAAATTTCTCTCTTGTTGCCTCTTACATGTCCCCCCCAGGCTTTTTTTTTTTTTTGACACAGTCTTTCCTTGCAGTTCAGTTGGCCTCGAACTCACCATGGAGCCCAGGCTAACCTTAAAGTCATGGTAATACTCCTGCCTCAGCCTCCTCAGTGCGGGTATTATAGGCATGTGCCACCCTGCCCAGTGAATAGCCCTTTTCTATTTACATCTTCCATTGTTATTTAAAGATCCCTGGGGCCGGGGAGATAGCTCAGTTGAATAAGCACATGCCTGGCAAGCCCATGGACCTGAGTTCAATCCCCGGTTCCCGCAAAAAAAAAAAAAAGATCCCTTGCCTCTTTGGAGATTTGATAAATATACTCATGTTTCTCTTTTTCAAAACAGACTTTTTTAGAGGAGTTTTAGGTTCACCACAAAAATGCTTCTTTCTTGCCGGACGTGGTGATGCACACACAGGAGGCTGAGACAGGAGGATTGCTGTGAGTTTGAGGCCAGCCCAGACTACAAAGTGAGTTCAAGACCAGCTTGAATTGCATAGTGAAACCCTCCTCAAAATAACAACAACAACAAAAATCTTTCTTATACTTTGAATTTTTATTACTGAAATTTATTTTTCATTAGTGAAACTTGTTTTGATTTATATTATAAGAGAAGCTGGGGAGATGGTTCAGTGGAATAAGCATTTCCTTGGCAAGCACAAGGGCCTGAGTTCAATCCCCCATTCCACCAAAAAAAAAAAAGAAAGAGAGATAAGAGCCTAACCAGGGGGGCAGGGATGTAGCTCAGCGGCACAGTGCCTGCTTGGCAAGTGCCAGGTCCTGAGTTTGATTCCTGATATGAAAAAAAGAGAGACACTAACCAGATTAGTTCTCAAATAATCCTAATATCATCCCAGATTCTTTCTTGTTGGGTTGTAATTATCCTTAGCCACATAAAAATTATGTTTATAAGCATTGTCTATTGTTGAATTATCCAGTGTCAATCTTAATGTCTAAAAGAATTTGATTCTGGACTTGTTGAAAATTTAAATTTCAGGATGTCTATGTGGTGATATACAGTTGGCTACTGAATGTATACATGAGGAATTTTCTTTTTTTTTTTTAGCAATTTTATTTTTATTTATTTATTTATTTTTTGCGGAACCAGGGATTGAACTCAGGCCTTTTTGCTTGCCAGGCAAGTGCTTATTGCACTGAGCCATCTCCCCAGCCCCAGTTGAGGAATTTTCAAGGGAAGTTCTGTGTAATAAATATAGCTTTGGATTTCATTAAAGAATGGATGTTCCAGGCACCAGGGCACAATACCTCTAATCCCAGCTAGCAGGAAGATCACAAGTTTGAGGCGAGCCCCTGAAACTTAGCAAGACTCTATCTTAAAAATGAAGGGGGGGGGGCTGGTGAGATGGCTCAGTGGTCTAAAGCACCTACTTAGAACAAGCTAAGCTAAGCAAAGCACAGGGACCATGGTTCAATCCCCCAGCACC
>NW_004524587.1:15130989-15207597 GCF_000260255.1 Octodon degus
TCTCTCTCTCTCTCTCTCTCTCTCTCTCTCTCTCTTTCTCTCTCTCTCTCTCTCTCTCTCATACTGGGCATTAAAGTCAAGGATGCCCTCACACTGCACTATACTCACACCCTTTAAAAATTTTTGAAATAGGGTCTTTCTGTGTTACCGTAATTGGACTCTTAACTTTTGATCCTCCTGCCTGAGCCTCCCAAGTAGCTGGGATTACAGTGCACCAACATCCCCCAGAAAGATGGTGAATTCAGATTTGTGGTGTGGTATATTACGGTTATCTGGAGAAAGGTCCATAAAGCAGCTGATCCTAGGGCCTAGTGTTCAGAGAAAAATGTGAATCAGAAAAAAGTAGTTGGGAGGATTGCCAGTGGGAGTCCAGTCATTTATGTATCAGATTTCTTCTTTGTGATCCCAAAATAAACCAATGAGTGGGATAGAAAGTATAAAGATGGCCATGAGGGCAGGAACTCAGAACCATAATGGGAGGTAGTATCAAGGGGAATAGCTGTTGACCTCCAATAATAGATGGCACAGGGGAGAGGACACTGAGAGGTTGAAGAGAAGCCTTGTTGGTGAACCTTCCCATGGGGAGCTTTTCTCAGAGATAAATGTTTCTGTGGTGGGAGACAGAGGGGTGAAGGGATGGGGCAGGCAGGGGATGAGGGAAGAGATGCTGGTGCTGGGTGCTAGATAGTGAACATGAGCATAAGTGGCATAGAGGAGAAACATGGAGAGAGGGAAAAGGAAGCTAGGTTCAGGGGCTAGGATCTTGGAGTCTACTATTATAGACCTGGGCTTCTCTAGATACCCATAAACTTCAGATAGAGTATTGACAGCTGGGCCACAGGCACCTGAGCACTCATGACCCTGTCCATACCTCACCACCACTGTATCCCAGAGAACAGGTGCAGAATGCTGTGAGCAGGAACCATCTCCCAGGACTAAGTCCTCAGGAGGCAGTGCTCAAGTCACTGATGCTGTGGAAGATATTGACCTATCAAAGGCAGGCAGGGGCTATGCCTCACAGGGCAGCCTAAATGCTGGACCTGGTGATTTCTTATTCCCCCTGCCCTGCCTCTGCTGTTGCTTTAATCCCAGTTTGTCTCAAGGAAACAAGGTAATGCCCCACAGGCACCCAAGCTCTGCCCAGTGCCCTGGAAAGCTCTGTTGTCTGCCCTTGGGTTGGTCACTGTGGAATGAGAACAAAGGGGTTTCACACACACAACTCCTGTAGGTGTTTCACACACACACACACACACACACACACACGTGCACACACACACACGTGCACACACACAATTTTTGCTTACACATAAAATAGATTTCTTTTTTTTTTAATTTTTATTTATTTATGTGGGGGGGCAGCTCAGCCCACCAGGGGGCGGGGCGGGCTGGCATGTGGTGCTGGGGGATTGAACCGCGGTCCCTTTGTTTTTACTAAGCTTGTTCTAAGTAGGTGCTTTAGACCACTGAGCCATCTCACCAGCCCCATAAAATACATTTCTATAAACATTTTTGTGCATGAGACCCTCTGAGGCTACCAGGAAATGTAGGCTTCACTGCCTGCCGCAGACCTGTGGCACCTGGGCCACAGAGAGTTGTGATGAATGGCACCTGCTTTACTTCTTCCCATTTCCTGTTGTTCTTAGAGCTATTTATGTATTCCCTAGAAAGTGGAGAATTCTGGGTGCTTAGCCAACGCCAAATTCCTGGAATAAGAGACCAGGTCTGTGGATCTCAGCTCCTCCTTCTGAGAGTCTCAAAGGCTGTGACCAGCATCTTTAGTCCTTGCACCTTAGGGAGGTTGCACTGAGCTTCCTTTCAAGTCACATCAGCCCTCCTGTGTTCACCATGCTAACTCTTCACTCTGTCCTTGCCTCTCCTGAGGCATATAGGCTTGTCCTCTGCTGACCTTCCTGCCTTCCCCTGATAATCATGTCCCTTCAGACCCTTAGAGTGAGGTATTTTCCTGGCTAAAATTTTCTTTCTTTCGTTCGTTCTTTCTTTCTTTTTTTTTTTTTTTTTTTTCAGAACCGGGGATTGAACTCAGGCCCTTGTGCTTGCCAGGGAAGTGCTTATTCCACTGAGCCATCTCCCCGGCCCCTCTTTCTTTCTTTTGAGACAGGGTCTTGCTGTGTAGTTCAGGCCATCCTTGAACTCACAATATAGCCTGGGGGTAGCCTCAAACTCACGATAATATCCCTGCCTGGGCCTCCCAAGTGCTGGGATTACAGGTGTCTGCCACCACATCCAGCCCTGCCCCCACTTCTTAACTGAATCCCCCTCAACCACACAAGACATCCCAGGGGCCCTCATTGTGGAAGGGCCCTTTGTACCTAACCCCAGGCTTACTGCTCTCCTTAGGCAAATGTTCAATACAACATCCCAGTGTCCTCTGCCTCCCTTCCAACCATCAAAAGCTTGGGCCTCAGGGGCATCTCCTGCATTAGCCTGACCAACTTGGATGGCTCACCTACCTCACAGAAGGTGCTGCAATCTGTTGCCTACCACCTAGGCCCCCACCTGCAGAGCTTGTGCCTGGGTGGGGGCAGCCCCACAGAGGCATCCTTTGTAGCCCTGATCCAAGGATGCCCAGCCCTGCGTACCCTTGACCTCAGTGGCTGTAACAGCCTCTTCACATCAGGCATGCTGTTGGCTCAGCCTGAGACAGCACAGAATGTCCGGCAGGCATTGAGTGGCCTCTGTGAGCTCAATCTCGCTGGCCTGCGAGACCTGGATGACCTTAGCTTCAACCAGCTCAGCAGCTGTGTCCCCAACTTGGAGCGCCTCTCGTTGGCCTACTGCCACCTTACCTTCCAGCTAGATGCAGGTCAAGGCCCCATCAGCCCTCAGGACTCCTATTTCTGCAAACTCTCCTTCCACAATGTGCTCCGATTTATAAAAGAGCGAGCTGGCACACTGCATGCCCTGGACCTGAGTGGCACCGGCTTGCCACCTGAAGCTCTGCAGGCTTTGGGCCAGGTGGCTGGCCTGAAGCTGCAGGAACTGAGCTTGCATAACTGCTGGGAACTCTCCACAGACGCCGTGGCCACCCTGTGCCGCCAGCAACCAGGACTTACTTCTCTGGACCTCAGTGGCTGCTCAGAACTGACTGATGGGGCACTCTTGGCTGTGAGCCGAGGCCTGGGGCACCTGCAGCGCCTGAATCTGGGGAAGCTGCAGCAGCTGACAGATGCAGGGTGCACAGCCCTGGGGGGCCTGCGGGAGTTGCGGAGCCTAGACATGGCTGAATGCTGCCTGGTGAGTGGGCAGGGACTGGCCCAGGCCCTGGGCTCAGTGCATGGAGCTTCCTCACCGCTGACCACCCTCAGGCTGGCCTACTGTTCTTCACTGAAGGTGAGCACACCATCCTCTCTCTTTCAGGGCAGAGGCAGGGGAAGCTGGGCCTGCAGGTAGGGACTACCAGTGTTTACATCCAACGAGTACTAGTTACAACTGATCTTGGGCCACAGTCTGCAAGAATACAGCAACTCAGACAGAGGATGGTGTTGGTGTACCTCCCTAGAGCTGCCACTGTGGGCCCTAACGGGGATGCCAAGACAGCAAGGATGGCCTGGCCTGTGGGGTGGCCCAGTACCTCACTGGCCAAGTGACTGCTGCAGTCTTAGCAGGGGCACTGAGGACAAGTGTTTTTTCTAGCAGGAAGGCTGGAGAGGGGGACAATAGAAGGTAATGGCAGGGAAGAAGCCCTGAAGAAAGTGTTCGGACAAAGCCTGTGGGAGGTAATGTGTCATAGGGTATCAGGGCCATTTCCTGGCTGAAGCTAAGCCTTTGTTGGGTTCAACTCTGTCTCATTTGGCAGCATCTTTGCCTAAAAATTGTCAGTTTCTCTTTATTGGTTTGTTCCTTCAACCTATCACTGTGACAAGCACTTACCTAGCCTAAAACATCAACCTTGTCTTGAACCATCTCTTCTCTGACCATTCCATCTTCTGTTTGCTGCCAAAATCCCTTAGCTGCTCTCCAGGCCCTATGTTCCTGTGCCTCCACAGCTTCTTCTACACCTAAAACTGCCTTCCTCTGCTCTGTCCTTAGCTCCTACTGCCACCACCAGACTTCTAGCAGGTGGTGGCCCTTTCCACCACCACTACACAGTTGTGCTTCAAATTCTGGAGGGAGCACATCTCATTGGCTCAGCTAGGGTTAGCTGTTCACCCTGGCTCAGTGAGCTGTGGAGAAAATAGGCAGCTAGCTGCTTTAGAAGTTTGCACCAGTATTCTTCCTGCCCTAGCCATAGCACAGGGCTTTGTCCTTCAGCAAACTCCTCCAGGCATCCCATCCCCACAAACCACCTACTCTAAACTTTCACAACTAGCACAGGAACCTGGGCCCTCTGGCAGCTCCCTGTTGCCTTGGGGCAGAAACAGACCCCTGCCAAGCCTGTTAGCACAGGCACAAGCTGCTGTTCCAGCCTCTCCTCTCCACCTCCCTCCTAGGATGCCTCAGTGTTCTCTGTAATCTCAGCACTGGGTCTGACCCTCCGGGTGCTAGACTTGTCTTCCTGTGTGGCCCTCACCAACCGGACCATACAGGCCATCTGCACCTGCCTCACCCACCTCTCAGTCCTGCGCCTGGCCTGGTGCAAGGAACTCCAAGATTGGGGGCTTCTGGGGCTGCAGGAACCATCTGAGGAACCTGTACTGGGTCCTCAGGTGAGGATCTGGGTGGTCAGGGAGGGTGGGATGGCCCCTGGATTGTTTTGCTTTTCTGCTCCTTGAGTCTCTGTAGGAGCATTTCAGGGAGGCTAATTCAGGGAGGACTGAGGAAGAGGGTTTCTTCCCACAGCTGCACCCACAGCTAGAGCATCAGGCTTCAGACCACTTTCTCCAGCCGCTGGGACCTTCCCTGCTCATGTTACAGGCCTTGCAAGAGTTGGACCTCACAGCCTGCAGCAAGCTGACTGACACCAGTCTGGCCAAGGTGTGGCTAGGGATCCTGGGGCTGGAGCCTGGGGACTGGTCCAACCCATATCTTACTTGGAAAAATATTCCTTTCTGATTGGCTTCTGGTCACTTCCCTGAATGGAGACAGGGAACCTAGATAGGCTCTAGGTTCTGAGGTCTAATGCTGTATTTCATCAACTGGTTCTAATCCCTTTTCTGCAGGTGCTCCAGTTCACCCAGCTGAAGCAACTGTCACTGAGCCTATTACCAGCACTCACAGACATCGGTTTGGTGGCTGTGGCCAGGGGCTGCCCTAGCCTGGAGCGCTTGTCGCTGAGTCACTGCAGCTGCCTCAGTGATGAGGGCTGGGCCCAGGCAGCTGGGTTCTGGCCCAGGCTGCAGCACCTCGACCTATCCAGCTGCAGTCAGCTCACAGAGCAGTGAGTAGATCTGGTGACACATAGCAGGTGGAGCCCCAGTGCAGTGGTGGTTTACGGCCCCACCACAGGTCAGGCACTCAGCCAGTGGTCTTCCCACAGAACACTGGACACTATTAGGCAGGTGTGCAAGCAACTACGAGTACTGGATGTGGCCATGTGTCCTGGTATCAGTGTGGTGGCCATCCGGCGCTTCCAAGCCCAGCTGCCTCAGGTGACTTGTGTCCGGTCTCGTTTTGTGGGAGGGGCTGACCTGACCCTGACACTCTGAGGCCAGGTCAGTATCCAGCCCTGCAGCTCAGCCTCCTTCACCCCATAGTCCCAACCCAGGACTGTGGACCTGGAGTTTTCCCCAGTGCCTCTTGCCTCTCTCTGCTAGACTTCTTGTCTTGGAATGGAGGTGGGACCAACCCAGGGCAGCCAGAAGACTTCCTGCCCTGGCCTTCCCCACAGCTGGGCAGCAGTCTGTCTTCAGCTACATGTCACTGCCACAGGCCCCTGGAAATGCCAGCTACATGTGGCTGCCACAGATTCCTCCTGTATTCATTCTGCTCCCTTGAGGCACTGTTCCAGCTCCCACAAGCACCAAGCTTTAGCAGCCAAGTTAATTTTACTGTAAACCCAAACAAGATTAAAAATTCTGGATCTTGCCTCTTGTCTGAAGTTCTCTTCAGATCCTTCCCCACCTCAGTTGACCCAGAGCCCCACAGGTGCCCCATGATGGTCTCAGGGCTGGTCCACACTAACCCAATCAGGTCCCAGCTTCTTCCCCACATGGTAGGAGGCTGAGGCCTTTCCCTGCACAACACCCTGACATACAAAGGCCTTTGTCTCAAGCCAGAGCCCAAGAGAAACTGATTAATGATGCCTGATTCAATGAGGAAGTCATGAAAGGAACGGGGGGGGGGGGGAGCAATAGTGGCATCTCTGCATGGAGGGGTCATTAGAGGTCATCTAGCCCAACTCCCTAAAGTGCCAGTGATTTCTCAAGAGGAGCTCTGAGAAAGTCTGCTCGTCTTTCATACATTCCCACACACCGTCCATGTGCTCATCAGTTCTAAGAGAAGCTAGCTGGTACTCTATGGGTACATGTGGCAGGCACTGTGCTTCATAAAGGGATTTAGGGATGCCAAAGCTCTCTTGGGTTCCTCTCAGGCTATCCGGGCAGGCAACTAAGCCAACAGGCAGTCATTCCAATATGTAAGATGTACAGTGTACAGAAAACAAATACCTGGGGCCAGGGCACCAATGAACTTGACCTAGAGGTTCAAGAAAGGAATTGAGGCACTGAGAAATGGGCCTAAGGGAGGGACGGGGAGCAATCCAGGCAGAAAGACCTATGGGGGTGCACATAGGTAGCTAGAGCTGGCACTGGACAGGTGTAGAGAGGATGCCATCTTGGACCAACCAGCAAAATCCTTACAAGGATGGGCTCTCAGTTAAAAGGGCCAAGTTACAAAGTGTTTGCAACCCATCCAGCTCAGCATAGTGCTCAATCATGGCAACCTGGACCATTAACCTATGGATGTAGGAAGACACTGAAGAGTATAGGATGTGTGTGTGTGTGTGTGTGTGTGTGTGTGTCTGTCTGTCTGTCTGCACACATGCACCTGTGTAATCATATTCAGTTTATGTTTGAGAAAGCAATTGGAGCAGCCAGTATTGAGATGATTGGAAGAACAAGACTAAAGATGATGGTGGCTTGGGCAAGGGACTAGAAAGGAATTAACAGTATTGGCAGACCTAACAGGATTTGGGATCCTGCCTCTAATTTCCACCTTGAACCCAACAGCAGGCTGTTGTGAGTGGAGGAAAGTCTCAGAACCTGGATGCCTAGGGGTCCGAAGTATAGCTGAGGGATGAGAAGGTGCTACCCCAGTACGTTCTATGAAACCGGTGCCATTTCATCAGGTTCCAAGGTAAAAGACTGATGGTTAACACCGTTAAACCATATTTTTGGAGGAATTGGAAGGTAGGGAGTGGCATGGAGAAAGAAGTCAGGGTGGGGGCAACTTTCAACCTCCCTTGTGGATTTTTTTTTGGGGGGGAGGGTGGAACTGGAGATTGAACTCAGGCCCTTGTGCTTGCCATGCAAATGCTTATTCTGAGCCATTTCCCTGGCTCTGAGGTTTTTTTTTTTTTTTTGGCGGAACCAGGGATTGAATTCAGGCCCTCACGCTTGCCAGGCAAGAGCTTATCCTACTCAGTCATCTCCCCAGCCTCAACATCCCTTGTGAGTCCTCTGGGTTGGTGTGGTCTTCTTTGCATCTGGGACCTGAGGTCTGTGGTCACAGCCTGACCTCTAGGTGAGCCAAATATCCCTTGCCACTTCTGTCCTCAGGGGGTCTGGCTATCTGTGGCTCCCACATCATTCACACTCTTGGGTTAGGTTTTTTTTTTTTAAATTTTTTATTTGTGTGTGTGTGTGTGTGTGTGTGTGTGTGTGTGGCCAGCTCAGCCCACCAGGATGTGGTGCTGGGGGATTGAACCGCGGTCCCTGATGCTTTGCTAAGCTTGTTCTAAGTAGGTGCTTTAGACCACTGAGCCATCTCACCAGCCCTTGGGTTAGGTTTTAATCAGAATACAGGGTTTTCTGCATAGAATTCCCACATATCAGCATCACCCCGGATGTTTCCCCCAGACTGGGGATGCCCTTAGGAATCTAGAGCTTGCCCTTCGGTAGAAACCAGGTTCAACTTCACATCTTTCCCCCAAGTCCCACAGAGGACACAGAACACTGCCAAGAAAGATTAAGGACTAAAGTCACACTGTCAGGAGCCTTCTGAAGGCATGGCTTCCAGACTATGGGGGATAACCAGGAAGGCATCGATGTGGGCATTGCCTCCTACCCTGCTACTTCTCCCCAATCTGATGCCCAGAGACCATAGTTCATCTCTCCCTCTCTAGGACCAGCGCTGAAAGAGGCTGATGACTCATCTCAGAGAAGGTCAACAGTCTCAGCCTGGCCCTACTTTCCTCAGAACACCAGTGCCCCAAAGTAGCTACCAAGTTTGTGGACCCACTGATATCTTATTCACTAGCTAAGTCTGAAGACAGAAAGGGATGCCTGTCCCCATCTGTCACGGGATTGGCCCACAAGGTTCAGAGCTGGCTTGACACAGTATCTGAAGAACCAAGCAGACTTTATTACTGCTGCAGTCTTTGCTGATCAGGGTGCCTGTACTTCTCTACCTTCCACCCTTTGCAGTTGCTATAGCAGCAGCGGTAGCCTTGGCCAAACTCACAGTCAAGGTTCTGCAATAGTGCAATCATAGCAGAAGTTGAAGTTGGTGGGGGGCGGGGGCACAGGTGGTGGCTGGTCAGGGATGGGCACATTCTCCAGCTCCAACAGCCGCAGTTTGGTCTCCATGGTCAACAGCTGCTCTAGATCCAGCCGGGTCTGCTCGCTGCCCATAGGACTGCCTAGCAGGGCACTCAGCCCATCTGTCCATAAGTAGAACTAGGGACAGATAGAGGCAGGTCATGAGGGCCAGCTTATCTGTGTCCCCTGTCCATCAGCCCAACTCAGTCTGGTCCTGACACTCACATCCCGTTTGGAGGGGGCAATGAAGTTGAGGTATGCCTCTTCTTCACCACGGTCATAGCTGATGGAGAAAGCCAACTCATAGAGGTCCTAGGGAAGCAGGCAGTAGAGCCACTTAGCAGGGAATGGGGCAGGCAGGAAGAAGCTCCTGCTCTGCTACACTCACCTTGTTCTGCTTCCCAGAGCCCTTTTCCCGGACATGTGGGCAGTCCTTCCCTGTCAGGAGTGCCCTGATGTCGGCCACAGGGACTACAGAAAGAAGACTGGGCTGACAGGGGTACCCTAGGCAGCCCCAGGGAATGCAGTATCAGGGAGAAGTGGCCCTGCCAGTCTTACGCTGCTCAGGCAGGCTCTCTGGGGTGGGTACGCCAGTGCTTTCTTCTACATCACCATACTGAAGCACCTTGTGGTTGGGGGACAGGCAGCAGAACCATAGCTTGTCTGTGGGAAATGGGGAAGAAGGTAGCAGGCTAGGAAGGGCTCTCACCCCAGCCCAGCCACACCCCACCACTCTTTGCCCCACTCAGAGACCCTGGCGTCTCCGGCTGCTGATCTTGTGGAAAAGTGTCCCTTCACAGAGGCGGAGCAAACGCTGTTGGCGGATTAGTCCCAGGAGCTCTGGCTTCAGCTTCTCCCGCAGCTCCCTGGATGGGAGGTGGGGAGTCACTAACTAGGAATGATCTGGGATGTAGCCTACAGGTATATGGAAGGTGTAAGCCTACAGGCTTGTCTGGAAGGTATAAGCTAGGACTGTGGACCTATCCCAGAAACTCACAGTATGGGAGGAGCCAGTGTGCCCTCCTGGTGCAACCGTTCTGTCTGCCGCAGCCGCAGCACCTCCCCATAGGTGAGTGCATTAACCTTGGTCCGGAAGAGCTCCAAGGAGGTGGGCTTCAGGGCCAGTGTTCGGGCCAGTTGCTCCCGTACCACCTGCATGACCTGGGGCCACCTCAAGCTCAGCACAGGGCTTAATCTCTGGGCCCCTTTTCAGAACAGCCATCTGCCCTGGCCTCTCAGCTCCCATCCCACCCACCTTGTCAAAATCCTCCTGTGTGGCTCGCATCTCCTTCCATGTCTTATTCAACAGCTGGATGGCCACACAGAAGAGCTCATGGAAACTCTGGTCTTGGCCGAAGAACATGGGTGAGAAGTCTTGGGCTGTCTCAGAGCCTGGAACAGGGGGGCAGGAGGGGCTCAGGGAGAAAGTGTATACAGACCCTGGCCCTCTCTGCCCTTCTGATCCCTGGCCCTGGATACACTGTGCCCAGCCCCACTCACAAGGCTCCCCAACGTGGAGCAACTCGCACAGGAGCAAAGTCAGCTGGATGCTGCTCCGGGCAAAGGGGCACTCATGCTTGTCTTCTCGGCTGCTGTTCTCCAACACAAACTAGGATGGCAGGAGCAAAGAAAGGGGCAGAGTCTCAGCTAAGCCCATGGGGACCCTGCCAAGGGAGGATGCTGCCAACTCTCCCTCCCAACCTGTCACTAACCCGGCTATATGCACTGGGCGCCTGTCTAGAGAAGTAAAGCATGTTGTCGAGGGCCAGCAGGCCAGGGGGTACACGCTCCAGGTCCTGTGCTGGGTTGCTGTTCTGGGGGTGTGGAGGTGGGGTGGGAGCACAGGCAATTCAGGAAGGGCTTCAGCTCCTGGAACAACCACAGCCCCAGGGAGGTTGGGGTAGGGATTCTGGGAAAGGGTCACTCACAGAGAAGCCCAGTTTGCGGAACTCTCGAGCACAGAGGGAACGGCGACGGTCAGCACTCAGCCCAGTGCCCAAAGACTCGCCCTCTGGCTCAAAGGCAGCCTGGCGCAGGGCCTGGAGCTGGTCTCGCTGTTCCTGGGGTCAATGTTTTTTAGGGGGAGGGTATCAGGATGTCAGGACCATATAGTCTGGATGGGAGTGGAGCTCAGTGGTACTCCAGGCTACTGTTTTTTTGTTTTGTTTTTTATTTATTTTTTGCTGTACTGGGGATTGAACTCAGGACCCTGCACTTGCCAGGCAAGCACTTATTCTACTGAGCTATCTCCCTGGCCCATCCAGACTACTATGTATGAAGCCTGGAGTTCAATCCCGAGTACCTCACACACACATAAAAAAAAAAGATCACAGATTCAAAGCCAAGTCCAAATCATCTTCTGCCTGTGTCCCCTCTAAAGACAAACCTGGCTATAGGGGTCAACTGGTGTCCGCATGCGTGGCTCCAAAAGCCCCAGTGTAAGGGCCTGCAGCACATACAGGTGATGGGCCATCTCATCACCCAGTGGTGCTGCACTATGGATGATGTTCTGGAAGACAGGCAGGCTGTGGGCTTGATGGGAGAGGAGCCATGGGGAGGGGTCTCCCTGGAGTGGCCTTTCCTACCTTGTAGATGAACTGACGAAAGTTCCTTTGCCAGAGGTAGTCTAGCATGTGCTGAGGTAGATGGGAAGGGGACTTAGATGACTTAGTCCCGCAGTGAAACACAGTGCCTAGCAGCTGCTACCTCCCCATCCAGGTAATGGGTGGGTGCTCACCTTACGTTCTGCATGGTTGGCCCCCTGCAGCAAAGCTGTCAATAATGCCATGGCCTTGGTTTGCAGCTGTTGATTCATTCTGTGGAAAGAAGTGGGCAGGGATCAACTGAACATCTAGGGTCTACTGCTGCATCCCCCCATGTGTACCCTACCCCAGAGCCTTACACCTGCAGATGCACCAGCAGCCTATCCAGTGGCACTTCACTCTTGATCAGTTGGCCTAGGGCAGGGCTGCTCAAAGTCACACTCTCCAGCAGCCGGAGGGCCAGGGGCTGCACAGAGGCATCCATCAGGTTCATGTTCACATAGCACACCACCTGTAAGAGCAGTAGGGGGTTGGCCCCACCTTGCCAGAATAGACAGTCAGATCCTGGGACTGCCCTGTTGTTTCCACCCACTGCCCTTAGAAAAGCCCACTTACCTTTCTGACAAAGGGGATGCTGAGTGTCTCCCAGGATACTACACCATGCTCCATGAGCTCCAAGAAGGCCCTCAGCCCAAGGGCCAGCACCTCCCCTAGGCTGAGAGGTGAGGGAGACACCTGGGGCTAAGCAGGACCAGACCAGGATCCCAAGCCCCATCATGTCCTCCCAGCCCACCGAAGCCTTGTGCTCACTCATCCCCATCCTCAATGATTGTGCCCAGTCTCTGAAGACCATCACGGCTGATGACCTCCTGGGCAAAAGTCATATCTGAGGCCAACAGGACGAGGTGCCTCAGGGCTTCTCGGCGAACTTCACAACTTGTACTCTGCAGCCCACTCAACAACTGCTCGGCTTCAAGGTCCTGGCCAGGATGAGAACAGAAAGGAGGCTGGACAGAAAGCAGACAGCTTTCCACTAGGTGGCGCCCTGCTGGCTGGGGCCAGGGCCTCCAGACCTAGGGCAGAGGCCCACAGACAGAAAGGCGCAGTTGGCAGGGGCAGTCAGGAAAGAGGTGGGACCAAAAGGGACATTACTGGGGCAGTGCTGAGGCACAGGATGCTGCCATTCTTGATCTCTCCGCGGTTCTGGAGGAAAGAGCAAAAAGGAGGGCCAAGTCAAAGAGTGCTTTGAGGAATGGTCAACTGGATTGTCCTGAGGGCTTGAGGGGTGAGAAAAAGTTCACATTTCGAATATGAGTCTTTGGAATCAGGGTCAGGTGTGATGAGGGTTACAGGCTAGCATGTGGGGCTGGGTGGAGACTCACATTTTCGGTAATGTATCTCCTGTGCCCGTCAGCAAACTGCAGGGCGTAGCGATGGGAGTGAGTCAGGCTCCACCTGTAGGGCGCGGAAGCTCAGGAAGGCGGGCAGGGGCGCCTCGGGCCCCGCCCCTCCCCCACGGCCACCCCAGCCCTCCAAACTCACGCATCGCACACCTCCTTCAACACAGCAGCCAGGGGCTTTGCCTGCAAATGGAACTGTCACGCATGGAGCAGGAATGGGGACAATTTGGGGTGGGGACCTGAGGGAGTGGTAGAGTTGGCTACCCCGAGGGGGAAGGGAACGACCTAGAGGTGGGCAGCAGGGCGCATGGGGGCCTGACAGGCCAGGTGACCTGGTCCAGCTGGATGAGCTGCGGGATGGCATCACGCATCTGGACGGCAATCTTCACCACGTTCCGCGGGGGCGCCATGCTTCAGACAGCCGTGGCTGTGCTTTTCAACGCAACGCAACACCTCCTTCCCAGGGAGTACCTACTCTGGGGCCCCTAGACAGGTGTCCCTGTCTGCCACCTGGTCCCGGTGCCTCACAGTTACTGTCCAGAAAGTTCCCACTCGTGGCCAGGCGCTGCAGCCTTCCCAAGGGAGTCAGGGCTAGTTCCGGGTCGGAGTCCTGGGAGCTGGAGTGTGGGACGGTGCCTGCCTTGGTCCGCCCCGCTGGAGGCCCCGCCCCATGCCAAGGTGCAGCAGGTTGGGGGAGGGAGGGCAAGTTGCCGCACCTCTCATCCCAGCACGTGACCCACCCAGTCCCGCCACCAGTTCGGCACTGTCCCTGTGAGGCCCCAAAGAACCAGATCAGAGATAGCCTTAGGCATGGTCTTTATTCAATTGGATACTGTACAAATATTACAATTTCCTTTTGCTGCAAAAAGTATAAAAATAATCTTTATATAGGAATTCATTCGTTACTGTAAATCTTTCTAAATCTTTGTAAATGGCTCTAAATGTGAGTAAATGAATGAATGGAAATAAGAAGGAGGTTGGGCCAAGCCTCAGGGACCCACCGGCCCAGATTCCTAGACCTCATTTCCACCTTGTTAACACCCCTGCCCCACCCCAGGCCACCTGTAGGTTTCCAGGATTCAGGGCTCAGCAGAAGGGGGTGGGGGAGGGGGCACAGGAAAGCTTGGGTGAAGCTGTAGGGTGAGCAAGTAGGAAAGGAAGGCAAGGTGGTAGCTGGCAAGTGCCCAGCTTTACCCCCATGCTTCCCTACTAGGGGCGGGAGCAGCAGGAACAGGACAACTGGCTAGACAAGCTGTCCTATGCGGGCGCTGGCTGATCTGTGCCACTGGGTGGCAGCTGGCTGGGGCTGGGGAAGGTTCCAGAAAAGGAGAGGCAAACACTTTGGCTCCACGGTGGAAAGGACTGAGCTCCTTTCCCACTCTGCTAGCACAATGCCACTGCCAGGGCAAGAGTGGGAGGTGTGGCCAGAACCTTTAGGAGTGGAGAGGCTGGGGAAGCCAGGAGTCTGTGGCTCTAAAATTATGCAGGGGTTGGGGCAGCCCCAGGCAGTCCCAGCTCAGTCTGGGTCCTGGCCACACAGAGCATGTCCTCATCAGTCAGAGGTTGAGAACAGGCACGTCAAAGAGATCACAGACACCTTCACTCTCATCCAGGTTGTAGATGTAATCGTGGTCTCCAGGGGGAGGAGAAAGGCGGAGGAGGGGAGCAAACACTGCAGAGAGTACTAGACTGAGGGTCTGGGCCAAGACTCCATCCAGCAGTCACCCAACCTCGGGCCACAGCCAACCACCCACTCTCCCAGCCCCCACCCCACGGATACCCACCTTCTGAGGACATCAGCTCCTCCAGCAGCTCTGAGCTCATGCACTCTGAGAATGGAGAGAACTAAGTTACACTTAGGCTCCCATAAAAGTTCATGAAAGGGGCTCCCATTCTGCCTTACCCTTTACCCTGGGTACCAAGTGCAAAAATGTCCTCAGAAGGGCAAAAATAATAGCCATAGCACTCAATGAGCTATGTCCCTTATCCCTAGCCCCATGGTGGTACATGGCCTACCTCGTGCAGGGTCAAAGATTTCTGACAGCTCTTTGGGGAGTTCAAGAACTGAAAAAACAAGAAAGCTGTGCTCAAGGCAGAGGTTCAACCTGGCTCCACAAGAGCCCTCACCTACCTCAGATCCTAAACCACTCATCCCCATGGCTCCTCACAGCTGAGGAAATGTAGGCCCTGCCTGGAGCCAAGCTGCTGGAGCTGTTGGCCTCCTCTGCTAGAACTGAGTGACTCAGTTCTGAGCCGAGGGTACCAAAGGTCCATCACAGGGTACAGCCTCTACATCAGAGGCACTGCAGCTGTCAACAGACTCCCATCTCTCACTGGGCTGTGTGTGTGTCCTGTCTGATGGGAGATGCCCATCTGCTCCCACCTCTGCCGAGCACCTGCTACATGCCAGGCTGAGACAACATCCCGGAACAAGTAACATCGCAGAGATGAAGTACACACTATGTAGGGGATACTACTACAGGGTGATGACCCCATTACAAGTCTCTGACCAAGAGAACACATATGGGAAACTGAGGAAAAAGAAACTGAAGAGGATCATGAGTGACATCTTCCGTTAAACTTAGCTCAGACTTTTTTCCCAAAAGACACTGAGGAGCCATTGAATGTAGATGTATGCACACGTGTGTGCTAGTGATTGAACCCAGAGCCTCTCACATGAACAGTATACATTCTACCAATAAATTATATTCCAGCCATGAAAGCACTTGCTTTTTTGAACCCAGAGCCTTCATACTGAGCTATATTTCTAGCCCTCGAAAAAAATTTTTCAGCAGTGTCTTGCTAAACTGCCCAAGCTGGGCTAAAACTTCTAATACTACTGCCTCAGCCTCCACAGTGCTTGGATTAGAGGTCTATACCGCCACAACTGGCCCTGAAGGCACTTGCCATAGGGTTACCTTTCAGAAAGATTATTCTGTCAGTCAGGGTAAAGAGGATACAGATAAGTCTAGAATCTAGGTGGCCCCTGAGTGCTGAAGATATAAGACAATAAGAGATGTCTCACACAGAACTCATTTAGCCAATGTCCACAGGTGGCAAGAGAGAGAACTGGGTTAACATACAAGTGTCAAATGGTAGAGTACCCACAGAAATGGAAATGCAAATTTCAAAATGAAATGGGTTCACAAACAAGGGACTCACTGGAGATACAGAAGACAGCAGTAGGGACAGAAGTGTGGAGATCAGGCAACACATCTAGACAGACCAGAGCTCGGGCTCCTCCCAGGTGCAAAATGGCACACAGCCCTACAAGAACCAATGGTTAAGCAAGTGTCAGGGAGAGATGCAAAAGAAGCAAGTGAGGTAGAAGAGTGAGGACTCCTCATTCAACCCCAAAACAGAAAGAGTATCGGCAGGGAGCAAAAGAGCATCAGACCCAAGCCACTCGCGAACCTGCTAGATTCAGCACCTCGTCGACAGCACTGCTGCATGCAGCACTGGGACAGGATCCTACCAGATTCAATTGGAGGATGAGCAGGAGACCAAGACGGACAGGAATAGAAGTCAGAAATAGAAAATAGAAATTAGAAGAGACAGGGAAGATGAGATGGAACACAGGAGCAAGTGTCAATTAGTGAGGTGAGAGGCTCAGTGACACCCCAAGGGGTGGAAGGCAGGGCTTGAGATGGGGTTCCACACTGGTCCTAGCTAGCAGAACTTTGGTATCAGACAAAGGTTGACAGAGGAGATTCTGTGTCTGGCCTAGCACTGGGCTGAGGCTACACTCTCCTTGCTGCTCTCAGTGGGGCAGTTACTCACCACCTGTGGGGTCCACTTTGATGGGCTCAAAGGAGGTAGACGGGTTGGGTTCAGATGAACTGCTAGTGCTGCTGCTGCTGCTGCTGCTACTGCTGCTGCTGTCCAGCAGGGCAGAAGACTGCAGTGGTCGGGTGTCTAGCACTGCTGGGCCCAGCGGGAGCGAACTGAGTTCACCACTGTCCTTGCTCTCAGTTCCAGGGCAGACACTCACTGCAACCACATCCCCAAACCCAGTTACATGGGGACAGAAAATGGGTCACTGAAACTGGCTGGACTAAAAACCACAGCCAGAACGACCGTAGTACTTCTGGCTCCTAGACCAAGGAATCAGGCACTGCCAGTCAGCCCAGACAGAGAGGAAAACTAGAAATGAGTCAATGAAGGGAACAAAGCCTGCAGGAGGAAAGTTCTTGGACAAGGGTCCAAGTGGGGCTATGAGGGTACATAAGTCTCGGCAGATCTAGTTTTGGAAGAAACTGCCACCAAGTGCTTCTTTATACTCACAGTTTCCCTGTTTAAAGGGCTCATTCACTGTCACAGCAGGGGGGTGGGGGTGGGACAGGGAACAGGGCAAAGCCAACTCTGACAGTCTCTTCCAAGCCTGACTGTGATGCTCCACAATACTACTGCCTCTGGGGCCCCAGAAGATAAACCCATCATCACCAGCTGCCCACTGTGCCTTACCTGTGACCTCAGCTGCTGGGCCAGCCACCCCCGGGACTTCAGTGCTTTCAGGAACAGGAGTAGAGGTGGTTAGCTGGGGACTGCTTGGACGTGAGACTTCCTGAGGCTGGACTAAGGCAGGTTTGGGCAGTGGTGGAGGGGTAGAAACAGCAGATGAGCTCTGGAGCAGATCTTCAGGAGGTGGCACAGGAACAGCCACAGGTGGTGAACTCCATGCCTCCTTGTTAACCAGCAGTACCTCAATGGGTCCACTCACACTCTTCAGATGAATCTGGTATTTCTTCTGTCCATTGAGACCCTGGAGGTAGGAGATGAGGGACAACTAGAACTGCAAGCAGGTATGGCTCTGCTTTATTCTGGGTCAGGCCAGTGTCCTCTCCCACTCAGGCTACCCATCCTCCTAGATAACCCCAAGCCTCAGGCCTCCCCCTACCTGCTCCACCCGGGCCTTATCAGGCTCCACAGCCAGCACCCGCCCTCACAACCAGCTGACATTGCCTGGCTAGGCTAAGCACCCACCTCTGGGATGGGCACCTCCAGACTGGTGCCTGATGGGGCCCGGATGGCCAGGAGAGTGTCTCCTAAAACAAGAAGGACAATGGGTTAGGACCATGAGCTCAATTTGAGCTCAAAATAGAGATGCTTTCCCCCAGGAACAAGACAGGAGACCACAGTCTCTAAGGGACTAAATAGTAGGCATCTCTCATTCCCACAACAGCTGGCCACAAACACCTCACTCCTCAATTGATGATGCTGATCCTTTGGAAATAGGTATTCTGGTCGAGTCTGGGGTATACAAGAGGGAATGGAAAGGGATCAGCTCCTATATCCACAATGAAACTTAACTAAGTTGAAAGTGGGAGCTCCTGCCTCCTGCATATGGTCATGAGAACGTGTACACACATAAAAGGGTCCTTTTTCTTTCTCTTTCCTTTGTGCTTCTGTCATGCCCAAACAACCAAACCCAGAGCACAATGCTCCTGGGGCAAACCCAAGGTCCCATCCCAGGATGTCTGCACTCTCTCAGTGTAGTTGGCCTCTAATCAAGTCAAACGCAAACCAAGGACTTACCCTGCCTGGTACCTCTTTGGATAGGCCCCAGGAACCCTCTTAAGAGGTGGAACTCTCCTTACAGCTCAATGAAAAGAGCTGTGGCTCAGCCCAGGCCCACCCCCAGTTTCCCCTACCCAGGCTCTGCTCACCAGCAAAGCATCTGCAGATGTCTTCATGAGTCACGTAGGCCAAGGTATGGGGGGTTAAGGAGAATGGCCAATGCCCTGCTAGTGTCACATGGCAGACCATGGAGGAGACCCAACTCTTTAAAACAAGCCTGACACACAAGCCCTCAGAGAAAGTTCTGGAGCCTAGATTACACATGAGGAGGGATCACAGGCTAAGACTGGAGAATAAAGGTCTCTAAAGAAAGGGCCGAAAGCTAAAACGTAGGTATGGGATGCAGGATCATATTCCCAAGAGGGACAAGGCTCAGGGTACCACACAACAAACCCAGCTGGGCCCCTTTTCCACTCCCCCAGACCAGGGACCACCAGGAGGATATCAGCTGTTCTGCACGTCCTCTGTGACATTCCGGATGCTCTGCTGCACCCACACCTTGTGCTGGTCAAGTTCTTGCTCTCGCTGTTGCAGATCTTCGATCTCTGCCTTGAGCTCAATCAGCTTGTCAGCAATCTCCCGGGTATTGCAGCCAGGCCCCACGCCCCTGAGCCGAGGAGGTAAGCCTGAGAGGGGCGGCTGAGAATTCCAGGTCCCATGGCCCCTGCTGTCCCCTGCACCCTCCACCCACGCTCCCCCCTCCCCCCTGCAGGCTGCTCTTTCACACATGGTTCCACTCACTTCCACTGGATGCTGTTCTTGGATTTTTTCTCGATCAGCCCAATACCTTCCAACACGTTAGTAATGTCGTAAATCCGCCGTTTCTGCCGCACAGCTAGGGTGTCAGCTGCCTGGCAGACAAAAAAGAGTGGTGCATTTTCAGCCCCACTCCGGGGTATACCCCTGTTATATTGGGGTGGTCTGGGAGGAGAGTTCCCTAGGTCCCAACCCACAGCGCCTCTACCGCACTACAGCAGCTCTGGACCGCAGGGTGGAAAGACACCTGGGTATTGTGATACTTTTTCAAACCCCATGTCAGCCAGGAAGGGCCACGAAGGCCAGCACCTGCAACCCCGAGTGCGACACGTAGTTCACGCTCAACGGCTTCGGCAAAATGAATGAAAGCCCCCGGAGCCTCTTTCATGCGAGAACGTACATGGGTGGCGGGCGTCCCTAATAGGACTCCGCGAGGCCAGCCCGGGAGTCCTCGCTACCAGCCACGGACTGGCCCACAGGCCCCCCGCCCCGTCGCCCCTCAGCCCAGGCCGCACCAGTTTGAGGTCAAGCACGCCGTCCTTGGCTTCCTGTAGAAGCGACACGAACTTGGTAGTGAGAAGTCCCAGACTCTTCTCGTGCCGGCTTGGGGTGCCCGGGGGCGGCGGGGCCTGAGGCCCGGCCTCCGCCATCGCACCCGCCCGCCCGCCGCCTCCCCTGAGCCAGGCCAGGCCAAGGCCGGCGCCGGCGCCACTTCCGCTTCCGTTCCTGGCCACCAAGCCGCCGGAACCTCCAGCGCTGCTTCCTCTTCCGCCCTGCACCGGTTCAGGGAACGTAGCACAATTCCTATCTGTATTCAGGGACGTAAAGCTCCCGGGGCCATCGGCAAATGTCTAACCGTAGAAGAAGAGAAGGCCGGGCGTGGTGGCCATCTCTGTAATCCTAACACTCCGGAGACCAAGGAAAGGCGCATCAGAGACTAGATGAATCTGGTGCACACCAGTACTGACTCAGAGCTCCAGCTGTGAGAATTCATCCGCCAGTACACCTGGGAGTTGGGAAATGAGGGCCTCTGTCTGAAAGGGTCGACCTGAAAGGTGCACTCTATAGTCCATTTCAGGGCTGTCTGTCACTCAAGATCAACACAACTATCACAATCCCTGCCAGGCCACCCCCCACTATCGCCCCTCTCCCCAACACCCATGATCTGTGTACACAGAGATGTATGCAGAGGTGCACATCCTCCTCCGACAGCCCAACTGCACAGTTTTCATGCAGCGGTGTTGTCTGCATCCACGTCTCACACTTCACCAAGGTGGAGGCCAACTTCATATCTCTGTCCTCAGCACTAAAAGGTCCAAGGTGGGTGATCAAGAATTGATGATTTAAAAAAAAAAAAAAGAATTGATGATTGAAGGAAAAGAAAGAAGGGACAAGGAAGAAGAAGGAGAAGGAGAAGGAGAAGAAGGAAGAGGAGGAGGAGGAGAAAAAATGGAAACAAAGCTTTTGTAAGGAAGGGAGGGTAATGGGGAAAAAAAGAAGCAAGGTATATCAGGTACAGGTTCAAATTTCCTATGATGAACGTTATATATATCTAAAAATAAAGATACCAATAAAAAGCACATACACAGGAAAAAAAAATTTGTCATCATAGGAGTTCAACCCTTCCCCCACCCCTCCGGAAGTAGTGCCCAGCCCTCCCCATTTCAGTGCGGATGCTCTTCCCTGCTGGGAATAAAGCACCAGAAACTCAGCTTCCTTCCTTTCTGCTTTGGGGAAGGAGGGGCCTTGGAGAAAAGAAGGGGTTTCTGGGCTAGGAAGTGAGGGAAAAGCTTCCTTGGGGAGAGGAATTCTTCTGCTGTGGGCCAAAGCAGCTGAAGCCACGCAGGCCCCAGTAGCAGTGGAGGGCATTGCCAGCTCTGCAGAGGGGCAAAGGCCATTCTCTCAGCCAAGGCTGCCACTAGAGGAGTGAGAACGGGACCCCTGGTCAAGTCTGGTAAGTCTTTTCCCAGACTATCCTGGACATCTCAGAGCAGAAACAGAGTCTTGGAATTGGTGAAGCCTGTTTTCACTCTGCCTCACGTGGCATAACCCAGAATCCCAATGGGCACAGGCCTGCCAGGTGCCTCCCCATCACACCCACCACTCTGTCATTTCCTGAGGGTCTGGGAAAGCACCTACCTCTTTTCTCAGAAGGGCTGAGGCAGAGGCAGCAGCCCAGAATACTCATTCTGCTCTAACCCTTGTCCCCACTCCCACCTTAGCTCCAGGCCTGTTATGGATTCATCAATTAAGGACAAAATGCAGCCCACACTTCCCTCTGGTATGAGCCCTTTTGGGTGGGCTGAGGGAGGGTTGATGGCAAGAAAGAAGTGAATGGTGGAGTTGGGTCCCTTCTGCCAGGTCTGGCTGGAGCTTTATAGGACAATGAGGAGTGTTCCTGTCCTAGGGAAAGGCTGAGGACTAGGATAGGAAGTAGGGTCAGTGACAAAACTTTCTGACTGACAAGGCCACCCAGGCTCTTCCTGTCCAGGGCCTGAATGGCCAGAGCAGGACAGAGCAGAGCAGCTGGCCAGAGGTGCAGCACTCAAGTGGGCCTCAGGCATCTTCTACCGGCCAGAGCAACTGGCCCGTCTGGGCCAGTACCGCAGCCGTGAGGTGCAACGTACCTGTTTCCTGGAAGCACGCCTCAAGGTGGGCATGGGAAGGGGGCAGCAGTGCTGGGGTAGGCTTCAGGGCTGTCCAGGACTCATTTGCTACATCTCTCCACAGTCAGTGGTGCAGTCATACCTGGAAGGTGTGCAAACTGGTGTGTGGCAGCTGTCCCAGGCTCTTGGGGCTGTGCAGGGAGTCCATGAGGCCTTGAGCCAGGCCCATGGGTTGATCCAAGGCCTGGCTCAGGCCTCAAAGTCCCTAGAGGCCCTGCGGGAGCAGGTTACTCAACACAAACAACTGCAGGCCCTGTCTCAGTTGCTGCCCCGGCTGCAGGCAGGTGAGTTTGCAGAAAGCTTTCAACAGTCAGCCCATAAACATCCATCATTGATCAAAGGGCTGGGGCACTGGTAAGAGACTGCATGGAGACAATCTAGGTATCCCAGGCTGGCCTTGAACACACAAAGGGTCCTAGGGGCATATGAAGCAGAAGGCAAAATCAACTTATCCTGGGATTGTCACACATGGGATGTTTGAATCAGAATGGACTCCTGTCATATTGCTCTGGCCACCCTGGTTGTTCATATGTTGAAATGACTGGGAAAAGTCAGGTATCATGACACACCTTGTGATCCCAGAACTCCAGGGGCTGAGGGAAGATGATTTCCAAGAGTTCAAGGCCAGGCTGGATACCTAGTGAATCCAAAGCCAGCCTGAACTACACAGGGGCACTCTGTCTCAAAAAAAAAAAAAAAAAAAAGAGGAGGGGCTGGGGTTATAACTCAGTGGTGGAGCAAGTGCTTAGCACGTGTGTGGCCCCAACATATTTTTCGAGCAGGATAACTGAACATCGACTAGCGTAGCTTCCAGTTTTTTTCTGCCTTCTCTCCAGTATCTTTTGAATTTTTATATTCCACAGTTCAATGATTTCCATCTCACTCACCAAGCCTCTAGAACTTTGTCTGAATCTTTTCAGATTGCCCAATTCTTTACTATAATAGTTATTACATATTTTATAGATCCTGCAGTCTCAGGGCCTCAGTATCCCTTATTGTACCCATTAAATAGGTGAGAAGGCTGAGACCCAAGGCTGTTTCCTTTCCTTCACTAGTGCCTGCTTCAGTGACCCACACAAAGATGCTGATCGATGCCCAACAACTCTTGGAGGCATATGTGAGCCTGCGGGAGCTGGAGCAGCTACAAGAGGAGGCATGGGTATCCTTGGGGGGCCTAGAGTTGCCAGTCTTCCAGGGCCTGGGCCTTTTGGCTGAGGCAATGGGCCATGCTGTGGAGGAAGCTGCAGGGGCTGCAGGACAGCTGGCACGGACAGATCCAGCCTTACTCGTGGCTGCTATTCGGGTAGCAGAGATGGAGGCTAGGCGCACACCTCCACAGAGACGGGGCCCTCGAGACTGGCAGCGGCGCTGTCTGCAGGCATTACAAGCAGGCCTGGAGCAGGTCCACTTTGGAACAACTGTGCTGCCTAAGCCAGGGGCCCTAGCAGAGTGGCTAAAGGCTTTGCAGGTAGCTCTGCCTGCTGAGTTGGCCACAGCTGAGGCGCTAGTAGCACCTTGCTGCCCACCATATTACAATGTGATCAGGCTATGGTCCCACACCCTGCATAATGGCCTGCGCCGCAGCCTGCAGCAACTCCTCAAAGGACCTGAGCTGGGAGCTACCGATGCCTTCACCTTGCTGCACTGGGCACTGCACGTGTACCCGGGGTCAGTGTCCTGGGGTCAGTAAGAAGTGGGAGGACTAGAGGCTGGGGGCTCAGTGTGATGCTGGGCCACCTATCTCCAGAAAGGAAATGATGGGGAGCCTGGAGTTGGGGCCTGAGGCTGATGTGTCCCAGCTGGAGCCCCTCTTGACCTCAGAGAACATTGAGAAGCTGGAGGCAACATTTGTGGTTAAAGTCCAGGTGAGTAGTTGGGGCACAGAGAGATTCTTTGTCCACTGGCTGTGACATCTATTGGTAGACTCCTACGTCTATCTCTGTCAGGGTCATTGCCATCCTATGTCCCATCCACTGTCCCTTGCCTTTTGACCCAGGCAAGTGTGGCTCAGTGGCTACAGAAGGCACTGGATGGGGAGGTAGGTGAGTGGAGCCGGGAGCAGGAGCCCAACACAGACCCTTCTGGCTTCTACCACTCACCAATGCCAGCCATCGTATTGCAGGTGGGTGGGAAAGTGATCAGGCAGGTGGGCAGCCCCCATAGGGAAGCAGGAAGAGGGCAGGACTATAGGAGCTTTGCTGATGACTGCCTGTACCTCTCTGTAGATCCTGGCTGAGAACATTCATCTGGCCGGCATGGTCAGTGAGTCACTGCAGCACCGGGTTCATGGCATGGCACTGTCAGAACTGGGCACATTCCTAAAGAGGTCTGGCAAGCATGCACCCACTTCCAACCCTCAGTCTACTCCCAGGGCATCCCCAAAGGCCTCTGAATGGGGAGGACACACCAGTTGGGAAAGGTTCCTCCAAATAAGTACTTGGAAATGGGATGGGAGTGTGGGGACTGGGCCTATACAGGTATGAAAGTAGCAACAAACCCAGAAGCCATTCTGCCCATTGCAGCTTCAGTGATGCTCTGATCCAATTTTCCCAAGACCACCTCAGTGGGGAAGCCCTGGCTGCTCATTATGTGTCCTACCTACTGGCTGCCCTCAACCACCAATCAGAACTGAGGTACTAGAAGCCCCTCACTCCCAGAAAAAGCTACCTTCGCTAACCCCTACTTGGTTCTTAGTATGTATGGTTCCACACACACTAGGCCACTAGGAACTCAGCCCAAGTAGCTCAGGTTTTTGCTTTGTTTTTTTAATTCTTGATCTTGCACTTGCCAGGCAGGCACTTATGCCGCTGATCTATATACCCAGGTAGGTCAGGGGTTCTAACTGTAGTTTGGAATTACTAGTTGTGTGTCCTTGGGAGAGTTTCCTACCTGAATCTCACTTTTTCATTAGTATTATGTGGGCAATAATGGACTGGTCTGTGAATTTCATAAAGTAAACGGATATGAGGCACACACAGTGGCAATTACTTGTCCTGTCAGCAAATATTTATCAAGACTCCACTCTATGCCAAGTAAAGTCTGAGGTTACTATTGTGAATAAAACAAAAACTTGCCTTCCTCTTGGGGGCTGAGCTGCTTGCGGTAGATACAGGGAAGACAGGCAGATTGATTTTTATCCTCTTATGGATGAGGAAACACAGAATGAGTGATTTGCTAATGGTCACATCATGAATTGGAGGCAGGTTCCGCCTGGCTGTGTCTCTCATAGCTGCTGAACGCATCCCTTCTAGCCTTGACAGATGACCTTAGATCTCAGAATTCCCGGGTACTCCCTTTCCCGCCCCCCACCTGCCACACACTTGCGCCACCAGGTGGCACCCTTAGTGACTGAACCACAAAGGGCCGTGCAGGCCTTGGCCTTGGTCCTGAAGTCGTACTTTTGGCCGGTCCAGCGCCTCACTGTCCATCCTGCACTTCGATGGAGTGGCTCCCGGGGTCTTGGCTCCGGTAGAAGCAGGGCTGGATGAGCTACAGAGGAGGATCTGCCGCCTGGTGTTGGAGGCTCTGCAGGTGGAGCTCCAGGTGAGGCTTCCTCTCCGTCGAAATGTGGGTGGGAGGCGGTGAGCCGGTGTGGGTAAGGAGGCCAGCAGGGACTGCCAGCTGTGCATTTCTCCAGCCCCGTCTGTGACCAACCTTTCTTCCCCAGCCTCTGTTCACGGCTCTGCCCTCGCGCCAATGGCTGTCAAGCTCTGAGTTGCTGGACCGTGTGTGCGAGCAGACGTCGAACTTCTGCCGGGACTTCCGGCGCATTCGGAATCCTGAAGTTCAGGTGCGCTGGGCGGAAAGGCTGCGACGGGGCGGGGTCGGGATGGAAAAGACGATCTAGACCTGTATCATCACATTCCCTGCAGGTGCTGCTGGCCGAGGCAGAGCGCACCGTGGTGGTGCAGTATCTACACGCGTTGATGCAGGGCCGCCTCGTGTGCCGCAGCGCGGATGAGCGGGCTCAGGCAGCCCAGTGCCTGCAGCACGATGCCGCCCAGTTTAAAGAGCTTTTCCTCAGTTTGGTGAGCGCTTGTTGGAGGGACAAGCTGGAGGATCTCTGTGGTGGGTAGGAGCGAAGGCTGGCTAAAAACCCGACCCCAACGTCCCCAGGGTCTGGAGGAGACAGCGCATTGCACGCCGGTACTGCTGGCGGTGAGGGAACTGCTGAACCTCTGCGACCCCACGCTGCTTGGTCTGGAGGTAGCAGGCTTGCAGCAACAATTTCCCGACGTGAGGTGCTGGGGGCCGCGACAGAGAGTGGGGAGGAGTCCCGGAGGGGAAGGGCGGGGCTGACCACCCCGGTGGCGTCCCCGCAGTGAGGACCACGTCTCCGCCCTCTTGGACCTGCGCGGGGACGTGTCCCGAGAGCAGCGCCAGGCGGCACTCAGCTCGCTGGAGACCGGTCCGTCGTCCTCGCCTCGCACCGGCCGCCGCGCACTCTTCAGCCTAGTGCCGGCGCCTACACCTGCGCTCTCCACCTGCCTCTCGGGGCTCTGCACCTGAGCTCCAACTCTGTAGCATAAAGCCACCCCTGCCCCTGTACGCCTGAAAATCTGTTTGGAAGAAGGCGGGTTGGGAGGGAGAAAATAAAAGTGCTGGTGGAGAGTTGTGTGTTCCAAGTACAGTGACACGCCGACGGTATCCTCGCCGCAGACGGCTGTACTGGTTGTGCACCTATCCACATCGGCACTCCGCATGGACTGCGGCCCGAAGCCGGGTACGCGGGGAGGGCCTCAAATATTCACGCCTCGGCCCTGAGGCGGTGTCTCTGCTGCCCCGGTACCTCTGCGGAGTCGCTGGGGAAGTCGGGAAAGGCGCGAAGGGGCGGGCCTACAGCAACACCCCCGCCCCGGGGCGCGGCGAGCTGCCAAACACCGACCACTCAGCCTTGTGGGCCGCGTCCGCGGTGGTCTTCGGTGAGCGCCGCTGAGGAAATAGACGTGAATCCGCGCGTCTTCTTGGGAGCGTGCGCGCGCCCGAGCGTGTGCGACCTCTGCGTCTTCTCTCGCGGGCTAGGAGGAGGGCGACTGGCTTTGCGGAACGGGAACCACGGGCGGCAAGAAGAGAAGCGAACAGGTGGGGGTGCGGCACGCGGACCTAGCTCCCCACTTGGACTGCAAAAGCCGAGACAAGGCTCGCTCGTGACACGACCCTTGATCTGCATGAAACCCCTTACTCCATTGTCTTCTGGCCCCGCCCTCCATTGGGCACGCTCTTTGCTGTCCTTTACTGCTTATTGGCTGCAGGTCACGCCCCTCGTGGGTCTCTCGCTCCCCATTGGCTTCTCTTTCTCGTTAGCCTCTCCCAAGGGTTCTTATTGGTGCAGGCCACACCCTCTTGTCACCAATCCCCGCCTTCAGTAGTCGGGACTCCTCCCCCACCCAACCTTCATTCATTCTGCATCGATTGCTGGGTACTTGGGATAAGAGGTGAGTCAAATCAGCCCCTGTCCTAAAGGATGGTAGGGGAACATGGACTTACACTCCACTGGTGATAACCTAGGGAGGTACAAAATGTATACCCATAGGGGAACTGGGACCCTTTAGATGCCGGAAAAGCATCCTGGGGGAGGTAGACCTAAACTGAAAGATGGTTGAACATTTACTCCAGGGAGACATTGTGAGGGCACTCTTAGTGGAAGGAGCGGAGACGCAAAAGAAACAGGCATGTTCAGGTAATTGAGAGGAGGTAGTTCCAGTGAAAGAAAGAGAAATGGAAGAGCCTGGCACAGGTAGCAGCTTGGAAACAAATGAAGAATCCAGGAAAGTGTGCATTTAGTTGAGGGGAATGAGGCTTGGGCCCTGAACTCTTTTTTAAGTAGCTGGTTACTAGGCAAGGTAGAGGCAAGGGGGAAGATCAGGCCTAGATGGAGAAGTGAAGTGCTGTTAAGAAAGATTCTAGTTTTTTTTTTTAATTTTTATTTATTTGTGTGTGTGTGTGTGTGTGTGTGTGTGGCCAGCTCAGCCCACCAGGGGGTGGGGCTGGCTGGCATGTGGTGTTGGGGGATTGAACTGCAGTCCCTGTGCTTTAGCTAAGCTTGTTCTAAGTAGGTGCCTTAGACCACTGAGCCATCTCACCAGCCCAAAGATTCTAGTTATGAGACAGGTTCTTATATTTATTTATTGAGCAGCTGCTCTAGGTTGGGTATTGTTCTGAGTTGTAGGGACACAACTGTGAACACTGGAAATGGGAAAATAGCTAACGATCAAATATATGAACATAAATTTTACTGCAGTATATTTCAGGTGACGATAACTTCTACAGGGAACAATAATTCCAGGGTAGGCAGAGTTGTGGCCACGGGTTAGGTGGTTGACCATTTTATAGAAGTGTGTTAGCAGGGCTTTTCTAGTAACATGGTTTTTGTGCAGAAATTGGAGGAAAGTGACCCATACCTTACGTGAGGAGAAAACTTTCTAGATAATATATTCACTTTGAGATACCTCTTAAAGAGCTCAAGGAGTAGTGTAAGGTTTTATTTATTTATTTATTTATTTGTTACAGGGTCTCCCTACGCAGCCTGTAGTGATCGTCCTGTTTTCAGCCTGCCCTGTGGTGGAATTACAGGTGTGCACCACCCCTCCTGGTCTCCATGGCTGGCTCAGCCAGAGTAGCACATGCCTGGGATCAAACCTGGTCCCTGAGCTTGCCTAAGCAGGCTTTTAATTCGCTGAGCTATCTCACTGGCCCCGAGGTTTTGTTTTTTGTTTTTTGTTTTTTTTTTTGAGATGGAGAAGTAATAGCACATATACATCCGGTAGATAAGAAAGAGGTTGATGATGTAGGAAAAAGGAGAAATGTTGGAATTGAGTTCTTGAGCAGGCAAGGGAACTTTGAGTCTGGAGCTACCAGTCAGTCTTTAGGAGCAGATTGGATTGGCACAGAGCCCTGACATAGAGTCAAGAGTAAGCACCCTAAAACTAGCCTTGGAGGGCCCTTGGAAAGATGGCTCCAGTAGGAGACAGGCCAGAGATTGGCTGGGATTTGCAGTTTTCCCTCTTCCTTCCAAAAGCAGATTGGATTTGAACAAATGGCTCAGAGGAGAGAGGGCATTTCAGGTGGGAGTTGGTGTAAGCAAGAAGCACACAAGCATTCCAACTGCCTGAGGCCAAATGGGCAATAGGATGTTTGTACAAGCAGGTGGGAGGGGTGGTGTGGGACTGAGAAGATGCCATATGTAGAAGGCAGCCTCTGGAGGCCGCTCACCTACACTCAGTCAGCTGAGTCTGCACCCTGCCAGTTCTCACACTGGGTAAGGACTGAGCACAGAGGTTAGAATCATGAGTAGGGCCTCAGTCCTCCAGAGCTCACAGACTAAGGGCATTCCAGTAAGCATCATCTAGGTAGGTGTATAAAACTCACCCTCTTGCTAGGCATGGTGACTCATACCTGTAATCCCAGCATTTGGGAGGCTGAGACAGGAGGATTACTGTGAGTTGGAGGCCAACCTGGGCTACAAGATGAGTTCAAGGCCATCCTGAACTAAAAAAGCAAGATCCTGTCATAAAAACCAAACCAACCAACCAAATACCCAAAATGAGAAATAACTTCTCCTTTTTGCTTTACTCAGCCTGGGCTACTTGACTGAGCCTGCTAGAAGGAATGGACTCTGTGGTGGGAGTGGGGCACAGCAGACCCTCATCCTCCAAGTGTCCAGAGGGTTCATGTGGAGCATAGGGTCTGCTGCTCCTCTGACCACCCCACTCATGCTGGTCTCCACATGTCCTTCTGTGTCTTCAGAGGTCAATAGTGCGGGGACTTGGAGCAGCCAGCTGGATGTGACCCCCAGGACAGAATGGTGCTGGACTCGGGGGCTCAGGTGTATGAGCGGGCACCTCCCAGCCCTCCTGCTAGTCCCCTGTCCCTGCGCCGTAGGCTGAAGCCCTCAGACCGAGATGGGCCACGGCTGTACCCCTGGCCTCAGTCCCTGGCTGTGCCGCTGGCTCTGGCAGGCCCCTCAGTGCTGCAGCTCCAGCCTGAACAGCAGTCTTTATCAAAGCTGCACTTGGGCTACCGTGGCCACATGCGTCGTAGTGAGAGCACCTACTCTGTAAATAGTACTGGTCAGCGGGGGCGTGGCAGCCAGGATCGTGCCCCACCTGGACGAGGACGGGACCCAGGTGGTGGGACCTTGCGACCTGCAGCTTCCTTGCCTCACATTGCTAAGACTCGAAGGAATGTAAGCAATGGAATTGGCAAGAGCCCCTGTATGTTGGTGGCCCTGAGGCCAACCAACATGGACTGTGAACGGGAAAAGTTCTTCCAGTCCCATTATACCTACAATCCACAGTTTGAGTACCAGGAGCCCATGCCTACAACTGTGCTAGAGAAGTACTGTGAAGCCTCTGAACAGTTCATCCATCAGGTGAGACCAGCTTGTCCTCCTCACCCTGGTCCTGACTTCTCAAGAGACCCAGGCTGACACAGCTACTATGGCTCTGTGTACAGGCAGTTGGCATCATTGAGGCTGTCCTGGAGAAGTTTGGCACCTACGAACGCTTTGAGGCTGCCACTGGGGGCCAGCTGCTGACCAAGTGCCAGATTTGGTCCACTGTGCGCAAATACATGCAGAAGGAGGGCTGTGTTGGGGAGGTGAGCTTACCCTGCCTGCAAGGCCCCTCCTTTGCATGCCTTAAGTTCAGATTGTGTGTTGGGTGCCCTAGGCTCAGCTGTACACCTGGCCAGGTGATTATTCCAGACAGACCCCTGTCTCTACCCCAGGAAGGTGGGAGCTGGCTCTGAGCAAGGGTGGTGAGGGTGGGTGTGTTAGCCAGTGCCCAGCCTGGCAACTTGGTGGCATGGGTGAGCCTGCCTGCAAACTGGCCCCAGGGCTGCTAGCCATGGCTCAGAGTACTGCCACCTGCAGATTGTGGTGCAGCTGAGTGAGGACCTGCTGTCCCAGGCAGTGATGATGGTGGAAAACAGCCGACCTACACTGGCCATCAACCTGACGGGAGCCCGCCAGTACTGGCTGGAGGGCATGCTGCGGCATGAGATAGGTCAGGCTGGGGGTGTGGTTGGGGGAGGGTAGGGATGAGCGTGGGGGGAGGTGATAAGGGTCCCAGTAACCCCCTCCTTTGTTTTTCCCCCTTCCCTCCGGAGGAGGACTGGCCCATTCCCTTCCTGAGCAGCTAGTTCTTCCCTCCTGTTCACAGAGGTAGGCCAGAACATGCCTACCCACTCTCTAGGCTCACCTTCATTTCTTGCTCCTTTGGCATATGGGTTTTTTCCTCCAATTTCTAATTTGCTTGACAGTGAGGGCAAGCCTTCTGAGGCATTAGCAGTCCAGAGGAAGAATCCTTCCAGCCAGAGGGAGAGTTCAGTGTGGGTGGGAGACCAGATCCTAGGAATAGAACTGCTTATGAAAACATAGAGCCCAGTTTAGGGGGGCATGTACCAGGGCAAGAAGTGGTTTTGTTGGGGGCATCGACATAACTGTCCAAATGATTGATATGGGCCATGCGGGTGTGGGGAATGGGTGGTGCATCTTCCTTCACTTTCTCTACGTGGGCTGGGGTGATATGAATTAGGGGAGTTTAAGAGTGTGTATCCCTGGACAGATTAGGGAGGATTTATGCTTTTAAGCCTGTATGGGTTCTTCAGTGTGGGTTCACCTGAGGAGGATCTCCGTGGCACCTGGGATTGGGTGAGTATGCATTTGTCTGGGGCTGGGGTAAATTTGTGTAAGAGAATGATTTGGAGGGCATTTCGATCTAAGAGTTGTTACAAGAGATCTGCCTTGTGTGTCCTTCAGCTGTCCCACTGCCTATCGTTGCCTCCTCCCCTTGCCTTCATTGCAGGCACCCACTACCTGCGAGGCGTGAATAATGCGCAACAGCCTTGGCACAACGCCGAGGGCCGGCTGCAGTATGGGCTGCGGCCAGCCAACCCCACTGAGGAGGGCCTGGCCAGCCTGCACAGTGTGCTGTTTCGTAAGCAGCCTTTCCTGTGGCGTGCAGCGCTGCTGTACTACACTATTCACCGTGCTGCACACATGTCCTTCCATCAGCTCTTCCAAGACTTAGCGCGCTATGTGCAGGATGCCAATGTGCGCTGGGAGTACTGTGTGCGCGCCAAGCGTGGCCAGACGGACACCTCCAAGCCAGGTGGGCACTGTGCAGGGGTGGGGCCTGATCTGGGCGGGGCAGGGGCTCTGGGACAAGGTCTCATCACCTCCGTCCTCACAGGCTGTTTCAGCAAGGATCAGGTGTACCTGGACGGCATTGTGCGCATTCTGCGGCACCGCCAAACCATCAATTTCCCGCTTTTGACCTCGCTGGGCAAGGTGAGGGGCTGTGAGCCTTCAGAGGCCTTGGTCAGCTAGTGCTCACTGGTGAGAGGGACATGGATGGAGGTTAGCAGAGGTGATAAAATGAGTCTGGCTGCCAAGAGCAGGTGCTTGACCTAGCCTTCAGGTTTGTGTGTAGATGTTACATTTCAAAGCCCAAAGGAACAATTAGGATGGTCTGTGGAAGAACACGAGAAATATCCAGGGATGAGTCCCTTGCGCTGGGCACTTGTGCCAGGCTGAGGAAAGCAGACGTCATCCAAAGCAGTGGGAAGCCATTGACACTTTAAGCAATCGTGTAGTGCAGGTATTTGCTTTAGAACACTCCCTCCGATGTCCCATGGGAGGTAGATTAGATATAGAGGCCTAGGCAGGTAGTGAAGGAACAAGAAGAGGAGCCTCTCCAATCACCTTTACCGCCTTGATTGTGATCTGGTCTGACTGGGCAGCAGCCCTGAGGCTGGAGAGGAGGAGGAAAACTAGAGAGATCTTTAAGCCAGGCCTGATGGCCTACGGCTGTAATCCCAGTACTTGGGGAGGCTGAGGCAGGAGGATCACTGTGAGTTTGAGGCCAGCCTGGACTACATAGTGAGTTCAAGACCAGCCTGAATTACACAGCAAGATTCCATTCTTTGTAGAGTGGAATCCCTTTATCTCAGCAGTTATCCTGACTGTATAGAGGGTGAGTCCAGAGACCCTCCCTGGAACATGACCTGGGTAACGGAAGATATGGAGCTGGCATAAGCTGAGGTCCTGGAGTGTTTGTTGGATATGAGGAGGTGCCTGGAAGATGTCCAGGGACCAATTGGATGCCCATGTCTGGAGACAAGGGGATTGACTGGGCTGGCGGGGAGTGAGGTGGTAAGTTGTAGGTAAGGTGATAAAAAAGCAAACACCCAGGACTCAGTCTAGTGGTATATAACATGGGTGTGCATCAGGAAGAGAAAAGGAAGAATCCAAGAAACAAATGGCCATGAGCCATCAGCAGAGCCAGGACCAGCTGCCTGAAAACCAAGGGGTTCCACCTAGCCCTGAGGCTTGGCTTCCTCCCTGCAGGTCTCCTATGAGGATGTGGACCATTTGCGGCCCTATGGGGTACTGGATAATACCCGAGTACCCCACTTCATGCAGGACTTGGAACGCTATCAGCAGCAACTGGAACACATCATGGCCACCAACCGCCTAGATGAAGCAGAGCTGGGCCGCTTACTGCCTGACTGATGTTGGTTAACAGCTCCAGGAAGAAGCTCTGGACAGAGGCCTCCATATTGGCTCCCAGAACATGAAGCTGTCTGCTCTGTGCTGCCACAGCCTAGGTGTTTCTTGGGGGCATGGGAGGCCAGGAGCATCGTGGGAGGACAAGCAGCAATATCAGAAGGTTTTTGTCCCTTGCTAGTGTGCCTGAGGCCTGTGGACCAGAAGCAGCATGTCAAGCAAAGTGTTTAGAAGGGGAGGCCTAGGAACAAGATGGATGCGAATTGATGGGGATTTGGGGTGGGAGTAGAAACTTGTTCTTGCATGAGATGGCTTTGGGTATTCAGTACTCCAATCTCTCCCTTCCTCCATCTGGCCCTTGGTGCTCCTTCAGCATTCATGCTGTCTACCTCTTACTGGGTCCTGGTGGTGGTTGGGATCTCTTCTCCTAGGGTGATTGCTTGAGCCTAGTGTCCTGTCTTTCACACAGACTCCAAGAGTAGGGGTCCATGGAGTAGAGACCCAGCTGGGCTGGGGTTTGCTTTCCGATATTTTGCCTCTCTCACTTGTCATGTATTTATTCTGTACTTATATGTCCAACTTCATGGGGCTGGGAGACAGTGACTCCTATAGGTTAAAAAGAGGGACAGGACACTCCTAGAAAGTACTAGTTGTTTCTAGCCCCATTCATTTTATACACACACACACACACACACACACACACACACACACTCACACTCACACTCACACACTCACACACTTCAGGCCTTGGGAGTCTGGCTCAAAAGTTTACCTGTGGTCCTGCCCCCACTCTTCCACTGGTCTCTGCTGTTCTTGTCTTTGCCCGGACTCTCACAGCTGGACTGTGGCATAGGTTGGCTTAGACTGATCAAGCCTGAGGGGCAGGCCCTAGGGCTTTTTGTCCCAGTCCTGAGCCCTTCCTAGACAAGGAGAGGTACAGAGCTGATTGTTGCTTCTAGTTTCACTTCAGTCAGCTATGTGCAATTGACTCAGTCCTTTTCCCTCCCTGGGCCTTAATTTTCCCATCTGTAAGACTCAGAAAAGTAGCAGAAAGTTCTTATTCATTTAGTCCATGTATATGTATAGAGCGCCTTGTGTGTACCACTTTCTGGTTTAAACCCTTACTAAGCTTCCAGTTCAGAGGGAAGCCAGACAATTAAAAGAACAGTCACAGTAATGTGTGTAGCTTCTGTCTACTCAAGGTGTCTTTCAGTTTCCTCTTTTTAATCTATCTGGGAGCTCTAAGCCTTCCCTAAGTGATAGAAGTCCCCTTTTCCTTACTACCTCAAGCTCAAGGTTTGGGGCCAGTGCCTACACAGGCCCCCAAATGGCTCATGAGAAGCGTGGTGGAGCAAGATCCAGGGGTCAGGTCCTTGTCCCTCTAGAGATCTGGGTCTGGGATTCCCTGGGTACAGCTTGGGCCACTGAGCACAGGAGGGACCTATGAACTGGGCAGTAGAGTTTGTTGGTCATGGGGCTGCCCAGGCCACTGGAACTCAGATATGTCCCCACCCTCAGTTCCTGGGAAAACAGCCAGAAAGCCTAGGTCCACTCTGACCCTCTGGAGTTTATTCACTTCCAACAGGCCAAATGGAGCCTTGGTGGCATCAAATGTAGCTCCAGCAGGGTCCTGGGCCCTGTCTAGCTGGGACTTCAGCTGCAAAGGACAGGTCAGCACTCTGACCTTCAGGAATCTAGAGGTGAAGGGAACAGTGGTCAAGGGGGGGGGTGGGCTGCACTGCACAAGCCTTGCCTTCCACCAGTCCACATAGGGTTTGGGCAGCCTCACATCTCAGATTCGTCCCCCTCAAAGTCAGGTTCGAGCTCTGGCTCTGGATCAGGCTCAGCCTCCAGTTCAGGTTCTGGCTCTGGCTCCAGCTCGGGCTCTGGCTCTGGTTCTGGATCCATCTCAGGTTCCTGTTCCGGCTCAGCCTCTTCAGAGGCCTCAGCTTCCAGATCTGGCTCCTCTGGAGTCTCTGGTTGCCTCACTCCGGAGTCTTCCGGATCCCTGGCTTCTTCGTGGTCTGAAGCTCTAGGCAACCCGGGATGTGGAGTCCCCGAACTGGGTGCCTCAGGCGTCCAGTGGCCTGGGCATGGAGGATCATAGCTGCGGTCGCGGTAGCCTGAGGTGGGAGTAGTAGTATCTCAGGCTCAGCTGATCCTCTGTCTCAATTTACCCTCTGTGGTTACCTTTGCAACACTCAGCTACTTCTTGGGGAGATGGACAGCTCCGTCCTCTGCTTAGCTTTTGCTCCACCCTAGACCACGCCCCCCCCCCCCGCACTCACCCGGGCCCACGAGCTGCCAGTCCCAGGCAGGGTCCGGCACGCGCACGGTTTGCTGGGCACAGCGCAGCAGCTCCTGGCAGGCAGCCTCGCCCTTGCTTTGCACCAGCAGCAGTAGGCGGCGCACCCTGCGCTCGGCGTCAGGCAGTGCATCCAGTGCCTCATACTCAGGCCCAGTGAGCACACCCCGTGCCACCAGCGCATCCAGTAATATCCCGGAGTCAGCCTGCAGTGTCTCTACTAGGCGTTTCCGCTCGCGGTCGATTGTCTCTGAAGGCCGCTCTTGCACATTACCCATTGTCGGGGCTGCACTAGGGAGGGAAAAAGAGGTAGGTGACAGCCTGGTCTAGCGACTCAGACTTTGTTCCCGGGGCCCCAGCACACAGAGGTGATGTGGCCTGCCTAAATTCACCTCAGCGGCTGGATAGCTCCGCAGTATAGGACCTGGAGGGGCCGCACAGAACTTGTCTTCTTGCCTCCTTAGCTGCTTCGGTCCTGCCTCCTCCTCAGGCTCCTCCTCCCCTCTCTAAACGTCACTGCCCGCTCCGCAGCCTGGACCTCCCTCCTGAGCTCCAGCTGCCTGTAAACTCTGTGACCATTTCAGACCTAGTTTATTCAAACTACCTTCTTTTCCACACCTGCTTTCCCCGTCTCAACAAACAGAAAAACCTAGGATTGCTCCTAGAATTGTAGCTTACAGTGGTTTTCCTAGCCAGCTGAATGTTTCTTTCCCCAACCTGTGTGCTTAGACTAGACTTACTTCCTGCTGGGACCTTGAAGAACCTAGGATTCAGGTGCCCTGCCTCCATAATCTCTCCTCCAGCCCCCTCTGCACCAAGTACAAACAGCCAAGAGCCTCCCTTTGCTTCTGTCACCTTAGTTTGACCTGAAGGTCCAACTTTCCAGAGCAGGCCCTGTTCCAGCATCCTTATTACCATCACCACATTGCAACCCCAAAGTGGTTCCATGTCCCTTTTTGGTTCCCAGATAGCTCAATTCTCCAAAATCCTACTTTGGACTAAGATCTGACATCACCTCAGATCTGTCTTCTTGCTGACCTGGGATAGCTCATAGCCATTTACTGCTTGATCTTGAAATACATAGGGTGCAGTTCATGAAAGCCATCAAGGAATGCTTGCTACATTCTACTTCTTTCTCCATGGAAGTCTCATTTTGAGAAATGTCTCTACCAATTAATAGGAACTATATAGAAATCAATATTTTGTTCATTTATTACCAGCCAAGAACTACAGCCCATTGCCAGCTCTCGACAATGAGAGGCAAAGAGGTCAGGCTATGGATCACTCTCATCTCTGCCCATTCATCTTATCTTGACTTTGTTCAGACAGCATCCTTCTAGGTCTCCTCTTCCCTTTAGTCTTTGTCTACCTCCTTTCCTTATCCATTTGGTCCTAACGTCCCAGATCTCTCTCTCTCTCTCTCTCTCTCTCTCTCTCTCTCTCTCTCTCTCTCTCTCAACTGGAGATTGAACTCAGGCTCTTGCACTTGCCAGGGAAGTGCTTATTCCACTGAGCCATCTCCCCGGCCCCCCAGGTCTCTCTCAATATCCCCTACAACAGTGATGGTGAAACTTTTAGAGTCTAGAGATAACAAACAACCTGCTGTGGCATACATCGCTCTTGTTCACTGCCCTAGTGTCATACTATGCTTACCCTGGTTGGTCACTTCATACCCTGCACCCCTCCAATTTTTCATATTTAAATATTGGACCTTCCTCTACGCCACCAGAGATCAGATCCCCGTTCACCTCCATGTTCCACTGATGACAGTGCCTCTCCGAGAGTCTCCCTTGACTTCTGCTTGTCAGTACTATCGTCATCACCTCATCTCCTGTCACCCCCTCTCAGGACCTCTCACTCTCATTCTACCATCCCCATCAGTGTGGTGGTGATGGCAACTCTGGGCTAGGATTTACTGTTGACATTTTACAAATTATATAAGCTTGGAGATCAAGTAGAGCCTGAACTATAAGGAAGTCTGTACAACACTATCAGGCCTAACCACCTATCTCCAACCCCAAGGCTCAAAGGAATCCAAACTATCTGGTCTGGCTACTCTAGCCACCTCTCACCACCCTGGGCAGCCAGGCTGTTCCTCACTTCCTTCCACATCTCAGTCATGGGAGGACACAGTATGTCTCTGTGACGTCTTCCATGCACCCCAGTGAATAGTATACACTCTCACCACTTCATGAACAGACCTCACTGCACTGCGCAAGAAGAGAGAGGGGTTAGCCCCTACTCTTTCAGATTTAGACAGGAAGAGCGGAGATTGGATTGGTCTGTCCTACTCCCTGCTTCTTAAGTGGTTCTGTAGTTAGCCTCTGATTACCCCCATTCCTGCCCTTTGTCTCATCCAGGGAACAGAGACTGGACCTGATTAGGGCATTGTTTTTGAGGTTCTCTTAGCTCTACGGTAAACAAAGTTTTGTTGCAGCCCGTTTTTTCAAAGGACAGACCCAAATGCTGCCCCCAGGGACCCAGTGTTCCCCCTTCAGACGGCGGTGCATACTGTTACTGCGAGAGTCTTGGGACGCGCGTGGGAGTCTCTGCGCATGCGCAACCACAAGGGTACCCTGACCTCTCCACCCAGTCCGGGACCTGCAGCCCTGCGGAAGGGCGGGACCCACTGACCTGTGAGCAGCCGATGGTGAGGCACAGCTTTTGCCCAATCTCAGTTTCCCTTCCCTCCCCCTCCGGTGGAGTGTGGATCCTGGTTCAGGCGGCCTCACTCACGAGTCGAGCCTCAGGAGGGCAGGAGATGACAGTGCAGAAAGGGCTCAGTGGGGTGGGGACGGGTGCAGCAGCTGTGGCAGGGGCGGGGCAGTCAGGGCTGCCGGGAACCGAGCGGAGGGGGCATTCTTCCAGGCACTGGAAGCCTGGCCACCAGGTTGGCACTGACTTGGACTAGGGACGGACCCGAAGTACACTTCAACCTACTGCCCCATGTGTCTACGTCAACGCCCAGGCAGTTTTTATCTATCCTCCTGCCCACCCCTCCCTCCTTTGATGAGGCTCAAAGAAGGAGACCGACTTGTCCAGGGATACAGAGCACATGCTCTGTGGAGCTGAATGTAGGGACCTCCACTGCAGTGACCATGGATCAGCCCTGAATTCATGCAGGATTGCTAACGTCAGCTTCCCAAGTACCCCCACTCCTCAGGGGTTCTTCCTTTAAAGCCCTGGGCTCTGAATGATTCTACTAATGCAAAGTAATCTCCACCCCATGACTCCTGTGCTCCCTGGTCAATAAAGAAAACAGACCAAAAAGAGGAGGGGAATGCAGTTTATGTGCAGGGTGAAGGAGAGAGGTTGCCAGTAGAGGGGGCTTCCCGCTCACCCCCCCAGGGGGCATCAGGAAGCCAAAGTAGGTATGCTGTTGAAAGATGATTCCTCAGGTAGGGCACTTCAGAGATGTATGGGTCTCAGGGGGAGGGACTGGCCCCTGGGCCCAGGTAGGAAGCCCAGCTCTCAGGGGTGCTGTAAATGGCTAACGCCCCTGGCACAGCAAGGGTTGGGCCTCCCAAATCTGCCTGGACATCCAACAGGAGTGGAGTCCCCAGTGTGGGATCCTTTCCTAGAAGGAGTAAGGCTGTCATCAGAAGAGCATTTCTCCTTTTTTTCAAGAAGAGCCCAGAGTTTGACTTCTGTTCTGTCAGGATGAGCCCTTATTCTTAACCTTGCCACTCTCAGTGGTGAAGGGATGCGTGGCTCAGAAGGCAGTAAGAACAGCCTAAATCCAGGGGGTTGCTCTGCACAGCTCAAACTGTCCATCCCACCCATTCCTGGCAGTTCTGCCCACACCTCCTGAATCCCCACCACCATTACCTGGAGTTGGAGAATTTAATCCTTTGACTGCCAGCTCAGCCTCGCCCCTCTCACCCCTCTCGGGAACCAAGGGCTGCACCTGCATGGGAAAACCCCAGGAAGCAGCTGGGGAGGAGCCTAGCTGAAGAGGAGAGCTGTGGGGTTCACTAGGGCCATCTTTGGTTCACTGAGATGCCAAGGACCAGAGGGTATGGACTTGCCCCACCTCCATCTTACCAGGGACAGTGCCATGTCCAAGTCCAAGAGGGACCATTCACGTCCTTGGAGGCTGGAGCCCAAGACCTGGGAAAAGCTCTGAGTCAGTGGTGCCCTCTCAGGCTGCACAGCCAGCTGGACCCCACTGGGTCTCATGCCCATGCTCCTGCCCCTGCCAAAGGGGTACTCACATCCATGGGCACTGCAGGCTCTACTCCCTCAGGGGGAGGCCTAAGCAGCATTGGAGGTAGCTGACCTTCTGGGCTCGGGTTCCCTTGCTCCAGGTCCAGAGGCCCCCTGTATATGAAGAACTGTTGTCAGCCTGCTGCCTGCAGTGTCCACCACCTCAAGGAACCTGGGTATATCAGGATTTACATCCTCCTCTATGAGCAGAGGTAAACAGTGCCTCTTCTTCCTGCCTAGGCATTGAGGTCTTGGGATATGTCCCCCCCCATGCCAGTATAAATATTAGTGTTTTTAAAAAACTACTGTGTATTATCACTCCAATGAATTCATTGAAAATGCACATTCCTGGGCTGGCCAAATAGCTCAGCAGATTAAAGTGCCGGCAAGCAGGCTCGGGGGCTGGGTTCCATCCCAGACCTGCTGTTACCAGCCCTGCCCCTGCGGGCATGCTGAGACAGCAAAGGAGACTGGGTGTGGTGGTGGTATGTGCCTGTAATCCCAGCTCTTGGGAGGCTGTAAACAAGCAGATCACTAAGAGTCCAATCTAGTAGTGAGACCCTGAACACCCTGTAGACCATTCCCTAAAATACCAAAAAAAAAAAAAAAAAAAGCACATTCCTGAGTCTTATCATAAAGATGATTAGAGACCTGACTGGAGGTTTCTAATTTCCATAGAATTCTGATGCAGGTGCTCCAGGGAGCACATGAGAAATCAGGTGTCTGCTGTCTCCTACAACCACCAAGGGGCCTATAAGGCAGGGAGCTTCTTGGGCTGTGAGGGCCCATCTATCTATCTGTTTAAGAGGCCCACAGGCAGGGTTTATTGTTGAGGGCTCTGCTCACCTGTCAGGTACCTCCCTGGGGCCCCTCCGTTCAGGCTGTTGGGCACTCCTGGGGCCCTCAGGGCTGAAGCTCCCTTTCCCTTCCAGGATGGCCTTCACCACAGCCACAGGCAGCGGTGGGGGGTCTGTCACGCAGAAGTCACACTCGTTTGGGGCCAGGGCCAGCCCGGCCTCGCCATCCCCCCCTGGACTGGCTGGCTCTTCTTTGAGCAGTGCCAGGCCCTTCTCCCTGTACCAGAGAAAAGCTTCAGCCAGACCTTGGCACTGTCCTCTCCTACCTCCACGATCATCTGGGCTGGTAGGCCCTCCCCTAGCAGGCTCCCAGGGGCAGCCCCTGCCCCTCTTACCTCCTGCCACTACCAGAAGAAGAAGGCCTGGGCCCTTCAGGGGATGGAGAGTCTTCTGGGATGTCAGAGATGATAGGGCCCCTGGCCCTGTGAGGGCTGAGGCCCAAGGTAGTCTCGGGGAAGGGCTGTAAGTAAGAAGGCTAGACCCAGCCTTTGACCCATTATTCTAGTTGTGTCCTAGGTAAAAGGGAGGGGGAAAAACCTACCGACTGGATAAAGAAGGGGTCCTGCAGGAGGGCACCAGGAAGGGGACAGGTGTTGAATTTGGCAGGTGTTGGGCATAAGCTTCCCTCATCCAGCATTAGGGACCTGTGTGGGTGAGCAGGGCACAGGCTGGGGTGGGGCAGATTCAGCCTCTATGCCTCTCAGCCTACACTTCCCTCCCCTCTCCCTCCCGCCCTCCCTCCCTCAAGCCCCAGCAGCCAAGTCAGCAGAGCTGAGGCCTGTTGCCAGGCATCAGTCACATGCTGGAATGGAAGGGGCTCCCTCAGAGATGGGGGCCCTTTGGGGTAGAGAGGGAAGGGAGGGAGCATGGTTTGGGCCTCAAGCCTTCTGTTGTTAGGATGCTTTGGGGAAGGGGAAGGGATTGCTGAGGTGGAATTGGGGGTAAGGTCCTAGAACAAGACAGAATGTGGGAGTAGTGGTACCAGATGATAGAGTTGGGGGATAAGGAAGAAAGCCCTAGATTGGATGAAGGTGGTTGTACAGGCAGGGAGGGAAGGGAATGGGGGTTCCTGTTGAAAGTGAAGGGGTTGCTGTCAGGAGTTCTGGAGTAGGGTCCTAGGGGTGGGAATGTGGGTGTGAGTGTCCCTGGCTTCCTCACTCACAGCTTTCTCTTTGTTCCTGCACTGCTGGACCCTGTCTGAAGTGGCCCAAAGAGGCACTGGATCAACTGAAGAGAAAGCAAAGCGTTAATTCATATGTAGCACCTGCCCCCACCCTAGCAAGCAGATCCTGGTGGCTTTGAGGAGGCCTGGGTGGAAGGGTGCCCAGGAGTGGGAGGAGGGAGTGAGATGGGTCGAGAAGCACCTTGCCGATGACCTGGTGCTGTTGACCATGGCTCTGCCTTAGTGTCACCAGCTCTCGCCATAGGATCTCATTCTGCCTGAGAGAAGGGATGGGAGGGCACTGAGGCTTCTGAGGGTTTGCCCAGTCACCACCTCCATGGGATGCAAGGTTGGCATCCCCCCACGGGTCCCACACCACCCCATGGTGGTCCATCCTAGGGTTTCACAGGGTCCAATTGTCTAGAAGGAGGTGCCAAGGCCCAAGAGAGGAAAGGGCTCCCCAGAACTTCCTGATGGCCCGGATCCTCTCAACCAGACCTCCCCCTCCCCTGTCTTTCGGTTCCCGCACTGCCTGAGCTCTTGAAGGCGGGCCTCGGTGCTCTCTTGTACTCCCCGCAAAGCCTGCACCTCAGCCAGCAGCCGCCCCAGGTCTTCCGGCCGCCAGCGACCGTCTTCGCCGCGCAGCGCCGGCACCTGCAGGTGGAAGGTAGCAGCTGGAGAGCGTCACTCAGACTATGGCAGGCAGGCTGACCGAACGCTTCACTTGGGCTTAGTACCTTGCGCCGCACTCGCTCCAGTAGTTGCTCTCGGCCGCGCACGAAACTTGGGTGCTGGAACTCGACGTGGTCGCGCTCCGGCCTAAGTAGGCCACCCTGCTCGATGCTCACCACCTTCCGAAAACCATCTAGGGAGTGGAGTGTGGGGGTCTGAGTAGCCCCAACCTCGGCACTAAGTTGCCCACACCCGCTCCCTGCCCGGTGGTTCGAGGGACTCACACATGTTGAGTTGGCGCACAAAGCTCGCCATGTTGCTGTGCTTGAAATACTGGGGCAGGACTTCCTTGGCGAAGCGGCTTTGATCGCTTACGAGGAAGCTGGTCCCATTCTACCGAGAACGCCGCCCGCCCGCGGTGCGGGTGGAGACCAGAGTCCATGAGCGGCGCCCGCCCACCACCGGGTCAACGCAGTGGCTAGCGCACTCACTCTGGGGTCGCTCCTGCAGCTCATTGTGATATGGGACAAGGGAAGGCCAGGACCAGCGGAGGCCCAGCCCAGGGTAACCAGTGAGTGAGTCCCTAGCCCGTACCCGACCCAGACTCGGTTTTCAGAAGGGAGTAGCAGAGCCAACCCGGGTTCCACCTCTGACCAGGATGTGAGATTGAGCCAGAGCTGCAATGTGACCCTGACTTAGCTGGAGCCAGCCCTTACCTTTTGGCCTGTTTTCAGATCGGTCAATGGGGTGGAGTGACAACTAAATGACCTAGGAGATCACTGGGGCTCTAGGTCTCCGAGGAGATCCCTAATCCTGCCTTAGTCCTAGAGCAAATCGCCTCATCCTCAGCTCGCACACCCCCCTAAAGTGAACTACCTGTACCGTGGAATCAAGGAACCCACAGCTCAGTCCCAGGCGGAGGCTGGGTGGGCGTGGGTGTTGACTGACTTGGAGGGATCCCGGGGACCACTGGGGGTGGCGAGGGGCCCCAGCCCTCACCGGGCTCCAGCGGATCAGGTGGTCGGTGCCTGGGTCGCCCACCAGCGCCCATAGCTTGCCGAGGAAGGCAGGCACGGGGCTGGGGCCTGGCTCCGTGGGCAGCGCGGCTGGCGCTTCCTGCATGGCGCAGTCTCGGCCGGGCTCAGCGCTCGGCCCGGCCGCTGCGGGCTTGTCCAAACCGTGAAAGTGCTGCGTTTGCCTCCCGCCCCGCCCTACTCCGCCCCCAGGCGCTGAGTCAGGCGGGGGCCACGTGCGGACACAGGGGGCGGGGCTCGGACAGCAGCCGAGGCGCCATCAGACCACAAGAGCTGGTTGAAAAGAATCGGAAATATGCAGAGATTGGGTGCCCAGGGAGACCTGGGTTCGACTCCCATCCTTCTCAGTCTATTTTCTTCTGCATTCTTTGGGAGAAATCTTCGTGTGTGAACTGCTGTGGACCTGGAAAGTCTTAGCGTAGCTGTGGGCATAGTGAAGCCCTGGTTAGAGCTGGCAGGATAGGTGGGTGTGGAATGATGCTAGGGTGCATTCATTCCAAGGGTGCAGAATGCCCCGCCCTTGCCCGTGCCGCTTTAGTACTACAGTCCTTGGGGTCCAGATCCTTTCCACCTCCGCTTGGAGGACTCTTCCTGCCTCGGCTCTTTCCCTGCACTCCCCCTATAGAACTGACCCAGCCTTTCACAGGACTCGGAGATACCTCAAAGTCTGTTTATTTCACCCAATCCCTAGACCCGGCACACACACTGCAAGGTCTGTTTATTTCACACTCACCTCTACGGTCGGCCAGCGCCCATGGCCACCCTCCTCCCACACTGGCCTGCCGAGCTGGGACAGAATGCACGGAGGGATGGGGTAGAGAAGCCCAGTACTGCCCCGACAGAGTTGCAATCTGCAGAGGCTGAGAGCACTGACTGGACTCAGGGTGCCCCGGACTGGTTCAGACACCACCCCACAGTTCCCAGTCCCCGCCCCAGAGAGGCACAGAAGGCAAACAGAATTCCAAAAGGGCTGGCAGTTGGAGGGCACCCAGGAAACTCCCTCCTGGGTCTCAGAGACCTCGGGTCTGCAGGATGGGGGGTGGGGAGTTGACCAATCACCGCAGGAGTGTGGGCCGCCAGGGATGTGGCTCGCGCTTCAGTTTGAGAGTGTAGCTGCGCAGGCGCGGGCAGCGTGCGCGGAAGGCTTCAAGTACTGAGGACCTCACCACGCAGAAGCAGTGTATCTCACGCAGGCCTGAGCAGCGAGCTGCCAGCTCCTGCAGCGCAGCGTCCAGCTCCGGTGAGGAGGAAGCGCGCACCTCTAGCACACGCAGGGTTGCAGCGTAGTGGTGCGCGGCGAAGTGCACCGGACCTATGGTGTCACCAGAGAGGTTGAGACGTAGCACAGCCAGGGGTATTGCTGGCTGCAGGACTCGCGTCACGCTCTCAGCAGGCATCACGGGCTCAAGCTCCAGCTCCACAGCTAGCCCAGGATGGCGGCAGCGTAATGCCCCCCAGCATTCGTCGGGTATGTGGGGTGCGCGTGCATCTTCAGGGCACGCGCACCGAAGGGCCAGGAGCTCAAAAGGCTCACGATTTGGCGCAGCCAGCACCTGGAGGATGGCAGATGATAGACTGGCTAGGTGCAGGCCGAGGGAGCACAGGTGCCGACAGGCCTCCAGCAGCTCGAGTACTGAGCCTGGCCTCACACTGTCCACCAGAGTGTGGTTGTCCAAGAAAATGCTTCGGAGCTCTGGGCAGCTTCGTGCCACCAGCAGCACCAACTCGTCATCCAGCGTGAAGGGCAAGCGCCGCAGGTCGAGGTAGCGCAGCTCACAGGCATTCTGGCAGACAGCTTGCACAGCGTCCAGGATGTCGCGGCCAGAGTCAAGCAGCGGTTTCTCACCGAGGCACTCCAGGCGCAGGCCTCGAAGCCTTGGGGCACCGCCCGCCATCGCAATCAGCAGCTCAGTAGCCAACCGGCGACTCATCTTCCTCGACGGCTCATATTCCAGCCGTAGATTGTGAATGTAGTCCAGGCAGGTGTACAGATACGGTGGCAACATACCTTCTTGCTCACAGTCGCAACTTAGGTTAGAGTACAGAAAAGGAATTGGGGGGAATTTCCGCGACCAGGAGAGAGGCCTCTACTACCCCTCAGCTTGGATTCCCACTGTCCTCCTTCTTGCTTGTCCCATGCACACATCTCTGTCCAGACCTCACTGTAGCCCCAACGTAGCCACTGATGGTAGGGATAACTCCCATCCCATCCCTTTAGAAGACTTCAGTGAGCCACAGGTTGAAACCCTGGCACAGACAGCCAGTGATATTTTAGGAACTAGCAAGGCTAGTTAGGCTCCAAGGAAGTGGGAGTAGGGAGGCCTCTGGGTTGCCAGGTTCAAAATCGACTCTGCCACCCCCTTGCTGAATAACCTGTGGGAAGTGATGAAATCTCTGCCTCATTTGTGCAATGTAGTTAATGCTGCCTATCCACCACCACAGGAGGTTTTTGTGAGGATTAAAAGTTAATATAAGCAAAGCAGTTAGAATAGTTGATATATGCATAGTAGGTGATCAGTAAATGTTAGTACTGTAATTATTTTTTCAGTATGGGTGAACTTCATTAATCCTCCCAAATCCAAGCTCCCCAGAGCAAGTAGGAGGATGAGTAGGTGGCAGCTCACCTGATGTCGGTGTCATACCACACAGCACTGCTGGTGACAGCGACAGCCCAGGCCTTGCAGACCCCAGCGGCAGCAGCACGGTCTCTGAGGGGCAGGTGGCGAAAGATGAGTACCAGCACCTCCTCTGGCAGTTCTTCTGCCATGTTGTGGTTCTGCCACAGCCCACACAGATCAGGCCTGGAGAGAGGGCATCCTGGGCTCAGGAAGGGAAGTCTGGAGCATAGGTGGAAAAATGCTTGTGGTTTGCCAGCTGCTATATTTTATGAATCTTTGTGCAAAATGAAAATTCATGAATACCTGCTTACACATTAAGAATTTCAGTTTCAAAGGGCTGGAGATGTAGCTCAGAGGTAGGCTCTAAGCTGACCTCAACACTACCCAAAAAAATTTGAGGCAGTGGCAGCAGAACTTTTGATCAACTATTCAACCAAGCGTGAGGCCCCTGCCCCACTGTGCAGGTCTAACTCAGGTCCGTGAAGCCATCTCTACGTGCCAAAAGGATTCCTTTTCTGGTTCTTTTATTTTTCACTTGTTGAACAAGTTCCAGGTGATTCTATAAGTTGCTACTTGAGAAACCTTGCCCCAAACTTGCCAGCCAGTAGAGGATGACTACAAGGTTAATAAGGTGGAAGCAAGGAAGACTTTTGTCAAGGACTTCAAGCCAATCAGGAACCATGAGTGTGTGTGTGTGTGGGGGGGGAGGGAGAGAGGGAGAGGGAGAGAGTGAGAGAGAGATTCATACACAGGGGCTTCCTGCAGCAGCCCAGTGCCCGCATAATTAGGCTTGGGGTTCTATGCCTGACAGTTCCAGCTTTTTTTTTTTTTAATTAATTTTTAAAATGTATTTTATGGAAGGGTATACAGGGTGTTCATGATCTCACCACTAGATCGGACTCATAGTGACTCTCCTGTTTACAGCCTCCTAAGCACTGGGATTATAGGCGAATGCCATACCCAGTCTCAAATTTCAGGCTGTAATTCAATTCATCCCGGGACCACTGAGCAGCCCTGGCTCCTCTGGGCAGAAATTCAGCACACTGACATGGTTCCCAAATTTTAGAGGAAGATTGAAGTTGTTGGAAACTGTTCATCCTCTTTTTGTTTTAAGGTGTATGAGGCTTTTGTACATTTCACACCACTTCCCAGTTTACTTTCTCATATCTTCCAGGCTAACGTCTCTCCTGGAATTTGCACCATATGTACTCTGGGGGTGTCAGACCCTCTGTCAGTCTTATTTTTGGGAGTCGTGGCACCGGGTTTGAGTACGAGGGACTAGCAGAGGGGAGATCACCAAGACGGATCCCCAGAGGCCACAAGAAAATTTTGATCCCCAGGTGGCGCCCTCTAGTTGAGCCACCTCGAACGGACGAAAGTCCTGCAGCTCTCACTCTGCGACTCTTGGGTTTTACAAGAATCTCAAGACCCCAAAGTTACCACCTACCAGCAGATCTTCTAGTTAATTGAGGCGTCGATATCTTACCTGCTCAGCGGCCCGGGTGGGCTCCACTCAGAGGCAGGGGATTAGCCAGGGAGGACAGCGGAGATGGCTGGAGCCGCCGGGATCGGGGAAGGCGGGACAAGGGGGCGGCTCGGGAGGCTCCTGCTGGGGCACCGCCCCGGCGCCTCCGCGCACACCCGGAAGCAACGTGGTGGAACGGACCCCGGCGGGCCTGGGAACCCTGGCTCGGCAGAGGTGGCCAGGTTAGTTCAGAGGGAGAGAAGGTGGGTAACCCGGTGCAGCACGAGCGCAGGTGGAGTCTGGCTCCCAAGCGAGAGTAACGTGCGGCTGTCACCCGGTGCTGCTGCGGCCAGCTGGTGACTGCGGCCTATTGAGCCGTTTCCGTAGGAGGAGGTGAGGGTACAGAACTTGAGCTTTTAAGGTTCCTTGTCCTAGCTAAGAGCTTTGAAACGGCTGTTGGGCCGCCTGTGCTGGTGAGAGGTTGTGGAGAAGGGACTGGTTCTGTGATCGAGGCCCCTTTTCCTTCCCAGTCCAAGCACGTGCGAAAACCCAGCATGAGGGCGAGCTAGTGGGAACCCGGCAAGTTCCCCGCTCGATGTCCAGAGTGCGCAACAGAGTAGGGGTACATCCGGCTGGTTGCAGAGTTGCAGGCTTCCAGTCCTTAGGCCACGCCTGTGGGCCGTCCGCTCAACCAACCAGAAGTGAGGTTGCCTGGGGACTGCCCTGTGTTAATGGGGCGTCTTGCCTGGATGTCCTCTGTTGGCAGTTCTTAGTTTGATACCCAAGTGTCCACATTAACGTGTGCCCGCTATCCCAGCAACCCAACCTGGAAGTTTCAATCCAGCCCAGAGAGGGGTGGATTCCCGGTGGGTGGGGCTTGGGGCTTCCCAAGGAAGGGCTTTCCGTGGAAGGCCACACTGGGGTGATTCCAAAATGGACAATGGCAGAGAAGAGCCTTCCCTGCCCCACCACTTCTCTACATTGTTAACCAACCTCGACCTCCAGCCCAACAATGGTATATGATGGGACATCCCCTCTCCAGGCTTCTGTCAGTCCCTACCTCCACCCTTTGTGCTGAACCCACATCCACCCTGTCAGAACTTCCAAATCACAGGGGCTAGGAAGATGTAAGAGAGGAGACATCTATTTCCAGACTCCTCCATGCCACTTTTCCTGGGCTTCCTACTTGCCTTGCCTTCTTGACTGGCTCCCTACTGCTCGTGGCCCTTCCTGTCACCTGGAGTCTCACCCCATATTTTTTTTGTGTGTCTGTGTGTTTTGTTTTTAAAGAAAGACTTTTTTTATAACTGGGCATAGTGGCGCGTGCCTGTAATCCCAGCACTTGGGAGGTTGAGGCAGGAGGATTATTGAGAGTTCCGAGACCAACCTGGGCTATAAAGTGAGCTTAAGGCCAGCCTGAACTGCATTGCTAGACCCTGTCTCAAAAAGACAAAACAAAAAAAAATTTTTTTAGTGCAAGGGAAATGTTTGTTTTACACAAAGTAGAAAATATTGTTAAAGGAAAGGAAATTAAAAATTGCTCCAGATCCCCTCCCATCCTGCCCAGAGATATAGTACTAGTATTCTATTAATTTAAAAAATTAATAGTTAATTTTATGTTGTTTTAGGTATGTTCAAAAGAATACATTCTCTATGAAGAAATTAGCAGGGAAGTGACAATTCAAAGTGTGTCACCTGTGCTCAGAGCCATGGTAGGACCCCCTTACCAGTTGTCATTTCTCTTGCTAGGGTGGGTGATATGGTCACAGCTTGGGCACATGGGTTAGGACTTGGAGGAAGAGTTGAAATGTAGTCTCTTCTTCAAGCTCCAAATCCTTACTTCCTCTTCACTATGTCCAGACTCCTATCCTGGGTGCTCCTGGAGCCAACTGGAGCCACCCACCTGCCCACCCAGAGCAAGGGCTCAGCACCTGTCTGTTACAGTTCACCACTGTAATGCTAAAACCAGAAAGTAAAGGAAACTGACTGATGGGGCAGGAGGTGGCGTTTTCTGGGAAAAAGGAGATGTGTTACCTTAAGTGAGGCAGAAGAGGCAGGACAGTTTCCCCACTTGCCTCCTCATGGGGCTATAATGGGGTCTATGAAGCAAGTCCATGGTTGAGAATTGTGCCTCCTGGTCGGGGGTCAGGGTGTTTTTTGTTTATTGTGGAACCAGGGATTGAACTCAGGCCCTTATACTTGCCAGGCAAGCGCTTATTCTACTGAGCCATCTCCCCAGCCCCAAGGGTCAGGGTATTTTATGTCTTTTTGAGAAAGGCTCTCAGTATGAAGTTCAGGGTGGCCTTGAACTCATTTTGTAGCTCAGACTGGCCTCAGATTTGTAGTGGTCCTCCTGCATCAGCCTTCCAAGTGCTGGGATTACAGGCATGTGTTACACCTACAACTTAGGGTCAGATTTTTGACAGAAGGAGAAGATATTAATACCAAGGGTCCATGGCTCTGTCTGGACAGGGAACAGGAATCTATAAATAGAACAGTTTGAATTGGAAAAGACAAGAGCTCAATTCCAAGGGCTTTATAACAAAGCAGAATGGTTTAGCTCACAAAACTGAACTTGGGGCTTAATGGTTTCAGGGACAGATAGATCTGGGGTCAATGTGGTTAGGAGTGTACTTCTCCTTCTCTTGACTGTTTCCTTCAGTATTGGTTTTATTCTCAGCTAGGCTCTTCCCAGACAGTGTCAAAGGAAGATTTATCACTTTCTTCTGATTCATCCCCAAGGAAAGGGAAATTAATGCTGTTAGTACAGCTGAGCAGCAGGCTTGACTCTTATTGGGCCAGCTTGAGCCCTATATGGAGGCCTGAACAGGTCATGCAGAATGGTAGCAGGACATGTACTGGCCAGGCCTGCTTCATATAACCAGACATGGAGCTAGGAAGTGAGATTAGCACTCTCATTAAGCTTAAGAAGAGGGAGGAGAGTTCACAGAGGTCTAAGGTTAGTGGAGGGAGTCTGTGTAGGAATAAAGTATAAGTTATTTTCCTTTTTTTTTTTTTTCAGTATTGGGGATTGAACTCAGGACCCTGCACTTGCCAGGCAAGTGCTTATTCTACTGAGCTATCTCCCAGCCACCACAAGTTTTTTTTCCTTAAAAAAAAAAAAGCAAAGTCAAAAGGTATAGTGGGAGTGCAGATGAAAGAATCTGAGGTTGGGGTTGTAGGCCTGCAGAGATCGTGGGTCTCAAGTTCAAGCTGAAGGTGAGGCTGGGGTCTAGCTGGCTTTGGGCATGGGCAACATCCAGAATGATGTCTGATGTTACCTTTGGCTTGAGGAGGAGGCAGGGGTTCTCTTTTCACTTCAGGGTTTTCTGTTCTTCTGCCACTATGACCCTGGACTTTTTTTTCCCCCTCAGGACTGGGGATTAAACCCAGGGCCTTAAAAGTGCAAGGAAAAAAAAATCTAAGGTAGTTGAGTGAGTACTATACCACTGAATTACATCTGTAGCCATTTTTATTTTTTATTTCGAGACAGGCTCTGATCAAGTTGCCCAAAATGGCCTTGAACTTGCCATTCTTCTGCATCAGCCTCCTGAGTGGCTGAGATTACAGGCATGTGCCACTGCACTGGGCTACTATGGGCTTTTGCTGGAAATCTGTGTAGGAATAATCCTCACTGCAAGGCTGGGCAGGGTTGGACAGGGCTTCCTGTAGAGGGAGAGGCAAAAGAGGTTGCCTAGAGATGGTGAACTCCTGCTCCAAGTATGCAAGCTGACTGGGGTGGCTGTGAGGGTGGATGGACCACATGGAATTAGACAGTTGTCTCCAAGTCTAGGAGTGACCTGTATTCTTGTCTGTAGGTCCAAGGCACAAGATGGCAGCTGGGTCAAATGGGCATGAAGAGTGGGTGGGCAGTGCATACCTGTTTTTGGAGTCCTCACTAGACAAAGTGGTCCTGTCAGATGCCTATGCACACCCCCAGAAGAAAGTGGCAGTATACAGGGCTCTGCGGACTGCATTGGCAGGTGCGTGGCTTTCCATACCGACAGAGCCGGGATGGAGGTTCTACCTCCTCAGTTGGGAAAAGATTGGGGGTGGGAAGTAATTGGGGCATGGGGCTGGATAGAGGAGAAGAGCCCTGGGTGTAGGGCCAGACTTCTCTGCTTAATGCAAGCATGTGCTTGCACTGATATGTGTACCTGTGTCTAGGTATGATCTGCCTATTTCTGCACTGATCTCTCCCTGCTCTGTGCACCCCTTGCCTGCCCTCCTTCCCATCCGTCTCACTCCTTTCTACTAATTGCACATTTCTCTTTCCTCTTTTCCTCTCTCACTGCAGCACTCCTTGCCCAAGACCCCTCCCCAGTACCTACCATTTTAGGTCCCCCTTACCCACCCCAAGGGAGAAACCAAAGAAAGCCAGTTGGATTCTACTTCAACCTAAGCAACAAGGATCCCTCCCCTTCAAGGGGAGAGGGAACCTTACTAGTTGGAGGCTGAAGACCTGAGACCTCCCACACCTCTCCCCCTGTTTTCCTTAGGGCAAAGGTCCATTTTCTGTATTGAAAAGGCCCTCCTTTTGGCTCACCCTCATTTGAGGTTGTTTTTTTTTTTTCTTTCCCCCTGAACCGGGGATTGAACTCAGACCCTTGCGCTTGCTAGTCAAGCGCTTATTCTACTGAGCCACTCATTTGAGGTTTTAAAGATGACACTAGATTACACCCACTCTGTAGTACATTCTGGCCTGCTTTCTGGATTGTTGCTCTTTGCATCCCAATTTTATCTCCCAGCTGGGACCTTTGGGTAATCTTGCACCCCAGGCCAGAGGATGGGGACAGGGGTTCTGTTGATCTCAGGCTTCCCCTTCCTTCGGCTGCTTGGAGAACGGCCCCACTAAGGGACCGCTTGGCACCTGACCGCTCACCTCTGCAGAGAGCTCCCAGAGCCCCGACGTGCTACAGATACTGAAGATCCACAGAAGCGACCCACAGCTGATCATGCAGCTGCGTTTCTGCGGGCGCCAGTCCTGCGGTCGCTTTCTCTGTGCCTACCGTGAGGGGGCGCTGCGCGTCGCCCTGCAGAGGTGCTTGGCAGCGGCTTTGGGCCAGCCCTCCCTGCGGCTGCAGCTGGAGCTACGCGCGGGGGCCGAGCAACTGGATGCTTGGCTGACTGATGAGGAGCGCTGTGTGCAAACCATCATGGCCCAGAAGGTGCAGCTGGCTGGGGTCAGGATGGGGCTGGGGGGGATTCGCTGTCAAGAGCCCCACTGACAGCTCATTCCCTCCCCCAGCCCGACCGGCTCCGGGATGAGGAACTCACTGAGCTGGAAGATGCGCTCAACAATCTGATGTTGGGCCCCGCGGGTCAGGGTGGCAACGCAGGGGTCACTCCAGCCTCTTCACAGTCCCTGACCTCCTCCTCATTGGAGAAGCTGCCACCATCAGCTGACCAGACCTTTCTGTTCCAAGGTCACCCTATAGGTGAGGTGCAAGTGCAGAGGCAAGGTCCCCAAGTTGGGCCTGGTGGGTACCAGCTCTAGGGTACTCTGCGCTTACCTGCCGTTCCACTTCCTCTGCAGTGAACCGGCCGCTGAACCTGCAGGACCAACAGACCTTCGCACGCTTAGTGGGCCTCAAGTGGCGCAGGGTGGGGCGCTCCCTGCAGCGTGGTTGCCGGGCACTGCGGGACCCTGCTCTCGACTCACTGGCCTATGAATTCGAGCGTGAGGGGTTATACGAGCAGGCCTTCCAGCTGCTGCGGCGCTTCGTGCAGGCGGAGGGTCGCCGTGCCACGTTGCAGCGCCTGGTGGAGGCCCTCGAGGAAAACGAGCTAACCAGTTTGGCAGAAGACCTGCTGGGCCTGGCAGATTCCAACAGTGGCCTGGCCTAGGCTGGGGACCAAGGGTGTGGAGCACCTGGATGGATCTAGGGTTCCAGCTACTGCTACTGCTACTGCTGATGCCTCCCCCTTCCATCCAAGGGGCTCTGAGACCACATGTAGCACTTCAGTTTCACTGAGCAGCTGGGGGCAAAGCTTCTCAATGAATCAAAGCATCTCCTGAGCCTGCAGGGTGCACCATGGTGATCCTGCCACAGAGTCTTTGATAGAGACAGAGTTTGTATACCTTCCTTTTTGGCCAGCCCTCACTTCTTTATTCATAGAAAAATGACGTATTAAGTTCCTGGAACCTCTGTGTTCTAGGTATCAACCCTAGTGCGGCAAAAACGGTGAGCAAGACACAGGAATCCTCTCCCCAGCTCACATCCAGAAGTGATAATAAAGGGTAACACTTTTGCACACAGTGAATTGTGGGAGTGTGGAAGCCTATTCCAGCCTGGGGGTAGACTTCAGGAGTACATAAGTGGGAATGAGTGTAGGTGGGAGTTGTGAAAAGGGAAGTGTTCTGGGCACAGCAGCCTTGGGCAGTGTCTAGAGGAAGGCAAAACAAAAGGGTGTGTAAAGTACAAATTTAGGTCAGGAGTGGTGCATGCTTATAGTCCCAGCACTTGGGAGGCTGAGGCAGGAGGATCATTGCAAGTTCAAGGACAGCCTGGGCTACAAAATGAGCTGGCCTGAACTGCATAGCAAAGTCCTGTCTCAACAACAAACAAACAGAAAAAAAGTACAAGGTTAGAGTAGTTGGATCGCGTATGGTAGAGTGGGTGAGTAGGTCACTGAGTGACCCATTGGTGAGGGGGTGACGTGGAATCTAGTGAGTCATCGTTTTTTTTTTTTTTGTACAGGGTCTCACTATGAAGGACAGACTTGTAGTGATCTTCCTGTTTTCAGCCTCTCCAGTGCTGGGATTAGAGGCGTGCTCCAGTGCGCCTGGGGTGGGGCTGGTACAGCATGCAGTACCAGGGATTGAACCCAAATCTCTGTGGTTGCCTAAGTAGGCGCTTAGTCCACTGAGCTATCTCACCGGCCCAGTGAGCCATCATATAGCTTGTATTTTACAAGGCCAGTGAGAAGTCTTTGAAGAGTTTGGGGAATTAACAATGGGAGGTTTGTGAGGCCAGAGGAAGGGGTGGGGAAGACAAGGTTGGGACAGTGGCTGCAGAGGAAGAGGAAAGGGACTGAACACCAAGAGCTGTTTGGGAAGAAATGGTAACAGCCTGGTGACCTGAGAGGGAACCTGGGGGAGGCCCTTGTTTGCTCTGTTCCCAGGAAATGATGATCCTGCAAGGCATCCAGGGAGGTGGTGTAAGGGACACTGGCTGTATAGTTCTGAGTTAAAGAGATGAGTCAGGCTAAAGCTTCATGAAGCTGGAAATGGTGGCTCACGCCTATAATCCCAGCACTCAGGAGGCTGAGGCAGGAGGAGAGTTTCGAGTTTGGGAGCAGCCTGTGTGCAAAGTGAGCTCAAGGCCAACCTGAAATGCACAGTGAGACAAAATATGGGGGCATGCCCATTACCTGAGTTCTTTTTTGTTTTTGTTGGAACCAGGGATTGAACTCAGGCCCTTGTGCTTGCCAGGCAAGCGCTTATTCTACTGAGCTACCTCCCTGACCCTACCTGAGTTCTTTCAGTGCCTACTGAAGCAGAGCAGTCAGTCTCAGGATGCTGGGGTTTGATCCCCTTATCCTCATGCTTTACTAGACCTGCCGTGCAGGCACCCTGAGCCAAAAAAAAGTCATCAAAAAGAAAACACCTGGGGACAGGCAGTGAGAGTGCTAGCAGGGTTGTTTTAAGAATTGCACTATTTGTCTTGTTTGCGTGTGTGTGCCTGTGCTCTGGTAGTTGGTATGTTGAGCCAAGAGTAAGAGGCACTCAGTTGTTCCAGAGGCAGTTTATGGTTCCTGCCTGGTAGGACCAGGGCTGCTGAGGAGAGGCACTCTTAAGAATGACCCAGGATAGTAGCCAGGTAGACACGTAAGACTCTGCCCCAGGGATTTGGGACTAGTCAGCTCATGGGCTCTTGGCAGCCAGGGCCCTGCCCTATCTCTGAAGAGACAGCAGTGAAGGGTATCCACAGACAGGATACTTTCAAGCATCAGAAAGGTAGATTTGTGGAGTCAGACAGCGCCAAGACCAGGCCTTGCTCACCGGCAGTCCTCTGGTGAAACCTCTCTGGAGTTAATTAGTCCCTCCTTGGAATTGGCTCTCCCAGCCGGCCGCACTGGGGCGGAGCTGAGCTCCAGAGGTCCAAGCACAGCTGGAAGGTCACGTGGCACGGCGGGTTGGGTTGGGTTGGGTTGGGAGGGGGGCTTCCTGCCAACACAGCATTTGGCTCAGGCCCGTCCATGGCTGCCCTTGGGACCCTACGCTAAGCCCTAGAAGCTCGGGCATTAGGGGGTCGTGCCACTCCTGAGGGTCTTGTGTGTTGGGATCCCCACAGACCCAGGCCGGAGCAAGACTGTAAAGGTATAACTAACGGACTTAGCCTTAGTGCGGGGAGGAGGGAAGGAGCAGGGTTCCGCATCTCCCTGCCGGACCTTGGGGCCTCGTCCTAGGTCAGGTGGGGGTTAAGTACAGAGGGGGTGTTTCTTCTTTCCTTAGCCCGCTGGTCTCAGCAGTGCGTCGTCGCGCTGGAGGGGGATGAATGTCCAGTAGCCTGAGGCTCCTGGGGCGTGGCCTTTTGCCCGCTCCTCTACAGGAGTGCAGGGTCTGCTCGCCATTCTTGGGAGGCCCTGCTAGCGACCCTCTGAAGGGAGGGACAGTGCTGGCCACGCGGACATGAGGAGACTGCGCCTACGCGGGGACGGGTTGCTCACACTGGTTCTCGGCGCCGCCCTCGCCCTTCTACTCTACGCGCAGCGCGACGGCCCGGCCCCAACCTCGAGCGAGCCCCGAGAGCGAGGGACAGTGGGACGGAGGCCAACGCTGAGGCCCCGCATATTCCAGGTACCAGTTGGCACAGCCCATCTGGCCTATGAAGAGGACACGCCGGCACCCCCTACACCCACAAGCCCTTTTGACTTCCGCCGCTACTTGCGCGCCAAGGACCAGCGGCGCTTTCCCCTGCTCATTAACCAACCGCACAAGTGTCGTGGCGACGGCGAACCTGGCGGCCGACCAGACCTGCTCATTGCTGTCAAGTCTGTGGCTGCCGACTTTGAGCGGCGCCAAGCTGTGCGCCAAACATGGGGCTCTGAGGGTCGCGTGCAGGGGGCGCTCGTACGCCGTGTGTTCTTGCTGGGTGTGCCCAGAGGCCCAGACAAGGAAGGGGCAGATGCAGGGGCGGCCACACGGGGGCACTGGCGTGCCCTGCTGCATGCTGAGAGCCGTGCCTATGCAGACATCCTGCTCTGGGCCTTTGATGATACCTTTTTCAACCTAACGCTCAAGGAGATTCACTTTCTGGCCTGGGCTTCAGCCTTTTGCCCTGATGTGCACTTTGTTTTTAAGGGCGATGCTGATGTGTTTGTGCACATAGGGAACCTGCTGGAGTTCTTGGCCCCACGGGATCCAGCGCAGGACTTACTTGCGGGTGATGTGATCGTGCAGGCACGGCCAATCCGCAGGCAGGGTAGCAAGTACTACATCCCTGAGGCTGTATATGGCCTGCCTGCCTATCCGGCCTACGCAGGCGGCGGTGGCTTTGTTCTTTCTGGAGCTACACTGCGTCGCCTGTCCAGCGCCTGCAAGCAGGTTGAGCTCTTTCCCATCGATGACGTCTTTCTGGGAATGTGTCTACAGCGCCTTCGGCTTACACCTGAGCCTCACCCAGCTTTCCGCACCTTTGGCATCTCCCAGCCTTCAGCTGCACCTCATCTGTACACCTTCGACCCTTGCTTCTACCGAGAATTGGTTGTAGTGCACGGGCTCTCTGCTTCTGATATTTGGCTTATGTGGCGCCTGCTACACGGGCCATATGGGCCGGTCTGTGCACACCCGCAGCCTGTTGCTGCAGGCCCCTTCCAATGGGACTCTTAACTACCAATCTTATAGGGCTCCCCTCCCCGTATTTAGGTCAGAGTCTACAGGATCTCACTATGTAGATCGGACTAGCAGTGATTAACCTGTGTTCATCTTCCCAAGAACTGGGATTACAGGTATTACAGACCGCCACACCCAGTCTCCATCCCCCTCCCAGTGAACCCCAAGGGCAGGGCCTGCATCGCACACTGAGGATCAAACCCAGCCAGTCACTACACTCTGCCTAAGCAGGCACTTTAGTCCATTGAGCTATCAGGCCAGCTCTTTCTTACCTATCAATCGATAGCTGGCTTCTTTCATTCCACCCCAGAATGAAAGTTATTTTTTAAAATGTATTTGGTTGTTGTAGGGTCTCACTACACAGCTCAGACTCCTGGTGATCCTCCTTTCAGCCTTCCCTGTGCTGGGATTACAGGTGTGGGCCACTACACCTGGACTGTGGCTAGCTCACCCTAGGGGCGGGGCTGGTGCAGCATGTGGTGTTGCTTGTCTAAGCAGGCGCTTTACTCTGCTGAACTATCTTGCCAGCCCTAAGAATGGAGCTTTTGAAAGGGGTTTCTTACCTGGATTACTTGCCCAGACAACTGGGTGTCTGCCTCAGGATCCTAAAGAACATTGAGCTTGGCTCTTGGTGGCCCACACTATCAGAAGCAGGTCTAGAACCATCATGGTGATCCACTAAGACAGCCAGGGCTGGAGGGTTAGAAGACCATGTCTTGCCCAGCAGGCTTTAGACCAGTAGATAGTTTTCCTAGTAGCAAATAGATGGGTATTTTGGTGGGAGATTGGTTTGAAACCCATGGCTGATGAACACACATGCAAGGGGCTCATCCTCTTTTAAGGCCAGGCCTCACAGCCAAAGTAGACTTGGCAGGCATAATGCTACAGCCAAATCTTAAAGTAGACATTCTGTCTCAGCTGCTCCTCCAAATTGAATTCTAAGTCTTATCCCTGTCTACATCTTTCCCAAAGATTTTCCTGGAACCAACCATTCCTGGGCCCAGTTCTGACAGGAAGACCAGGGATAGTCACAGGAACAACTTCGTCATGGTCCTACTTCTTTAGTCCCCTACACCCACACCTTTTTGTCAGTGTCCTTCTAAGCCTCCTAGAGTGCCCTTATAAGACTCCTCCATTATAATTTTTTTCCACAGTTTTCAACTATCCCCTTAAAAAAAACACCACCTCCACACTTATTTTAGTACAAACATCCCAGCAACAGCACATGGCAGGCTGCTGCTGAGGGCATAGGTGCTTTATTGGAAAGAGAATGTGGGCAAGAGATGAGGAAGGCTCCCCATTCCAAGAGGATGGGAACAGTTCTGGCTACCCCTGACAATGAGATATGCAGGGTCTCTGGCCAGACTGGTCAGAATGGGAAGACACTCAGTCACAAAGTCATGGGCGTGCCATACAAGCCTGGCTGTAGGCATGAGAACCATACAGGCAAGCACGTGGGGCAGGTTCCCTGCACATTCATCATGAACTATACAGAATGAGGCTGTACATGAGTTAATTACAAAAGAATCATATTTACAAAAATCTGTACACACATTTGAAAAACTCACAAAATTGTCATCTATGTATCACAAGTTTGCTAGACCAAAATATTAAAAATGGGATAAAAGTATACATTTCTCTTCTCAATTCTTTTCAAAAGGATTAATATTTTAAAGCACATTTATGCTACTTTCCATTAGCAAAACCTATGAAGAGATCAAGCAGCCCTGCATTCCTTGAACCCCCAGAGGCCATGAGCCATGAAAGGTCTAGCCAGGGGACAGTGGCTAGGGCTAGGGTAGGGAGCTGACCCACAGTGCAGAACAAAATGATAAAATACAACAAAGAAAGATGTCTTTGGCTAAAACTTTGGCATTAAATAAAGATACAAACAGAATGGAAACATAAAGCCCTACCAGCAAGGCAACCTTGAAAGCTGGCTCCAGAGCAGTGGAAACCAGGCCTGGGCACATACTTGGATGGTAGAAAGCTGTGCTTCACCAGGTGGGTGTCTCTTGGGCCTGGCAGGGAGCACGCACAAAAGGAACAGGGAAGGGCAGGTGGGCCACTTTCACCATAGCCAGCTCAAGTAACTAAAGTAGATGTAGTGCAAATGTTGCAACCGAGTACTATGAACACACTACCTGTTTGCCTCAACGGTCACATGGCAATGTGCAGCCAAAGGCAGGACTCTGTCCTTATCCTGGATTCCTGTATCAGCCACAGAAAGGGCCCCAAGTTTTCCCAATGTGTGTAGGACAAGGGTTGACATGTCCTGCCTTCTTCTGTGTTAGTCCAGATCTCCTGGGTCTAGGTATCAAGGCTCAAAGTTTGTGCTTCTCTTTGCAGTCTGTGTTCCCTGCTGGCAGCAGCAGGCTTAGGACCGACAGAGGAATACCTGGGCCCCTTGTCCCACAGCAGAGCGCCCAGACTGAGCCTACCTCTGAACATTCCAAAAGCCCTTCAATACTGACAAGATGTCCAAGCAAACCCACAGGGTGGCACACAGACCCACTGAGCAGGATGTCACCCACAGTTCCATGGGCAGAGGAGCACAGGTGGTGATGTCCCTAGGGGAGCTCTGCTGTTCTCAGCTGGGCACCAGGCCTGGGGGGGCCATACAGGGTTACAGAGGCAATGTGGTTGTTCTGCATGATCTGGTATAAGAAGAGGACAATGGGTCAAGGGGGAGGGGTAGAAGAGATGGAGGCGGCTCTTTTGTTAGAGGGTTGAATGAGCCTGGAGGTTGTGCTCATGACCTACCTATACACAAGGCCTGGGCTTCCTGAGCTCCCAAGCTTTCCTACTTTATACTAGTGGGGAACTCTGCCCAAAGGTGTGCCTGTTCTTATGGAATATACATCTATTTTTCTAGTCCTTCTGGAACTGCTCTAAGGGGAGGCATCCAGATAGAAAATAGGGGCTAGCCAATGTTCTCTTAAGCCATCAATTCTCAAGAGTCACTCACAGTACTTTTAGTCAGATGGTTCACAATGGCCCCCAATATGCCCAGGTTCTGCCCCATTTATCCTGAGGTCTCCTTCCCTGTCATATCCATTTTCAGATATAAATATGAGATCACATCTTGATAGAATGCTTCAGCTCCCATAACTCCAAATTTTTTTGTTTATTCTTGAGATAAGCTCTCACTCTATAGTCCAGGCTGGCCTTGAACACAAGGTGATCCTGCTGCCTCAGCCTCCTGAAGGCTAAGATAAGAGGTATAAGCTACCATGCCTGGCTCCCCAGATTTTCCTGTTAAGTGTGGGGAGGCTAAGCATGCAAACAAGATTGCTGAGGAAGGATTAATCTGCTCAACTTTGAAGTTAAGACCCTCCCCAATTCCTGAAATCACTTGCCAGGACCCTGTGATAACCACCAACCTCTCAGTGGCTTATTTCTAGAGACTCTGGGACTTACCTCAAAGATCATCCGCTGAAGACCAAAACAGAATGTGGAGCCAAATGGGTTAGTGTTGTTTGGGGATGAGGACCTGAAGCCACAAAGGCAGAATTAAAAGGGGCAGACAAAAGGCAAAGCCAGAAAGCACCCAGTCCATTTTGGGATGTGGGCTACTGGCCAGCAGTCTCACATGATTGCTAGTGTGCAACAGTTTACCATATAGCATTCATGGTCCTTGGGTCAGGATGACCTCACCCAACTCAGAACCTACATAGTCCTATAGGGCACAGAAAGTCACTGTAGATCTGAATGGGAGTGGTGAGAAGTCAGGAGGCCCCTTTCAAGTGAGAGTTAGCCTCAAGATAGCCAGGATAAAGCCTGTAGGTAGTAATGCTGATGGTTTAAAAAAAAAAAACAAAACCAAAAAAAAGTTCAGGTGATCCAGTCAAGACTACTTCTCTTTCTGAATAACTAAGGGTAAGAGGGAAGTAGGGCGAAGGGAGATATACCAGGGATAACTTATCTGTTACCAATAAACATGTAGAACAGTCGGTCTAGTCCTAATGTGTAGGGTAGGCCAAGAAGTATGTTTTGGTAGTATCAGAAGCCTCTGGGCTTTGAAGATCAGGATAAGGGCTCAGAAATAACAACTGTCTACTTACCTGTGCAGAATAACAGGCTTCTCCACAGGATGGCCCAAGAGCTCATGGATATTGTCCCACTGCAAGAAGGAATAGGAGACTGCAAGGGTTGGCTGAGAATTAAACATACCTGTGCCCAATTATTCGCTCAGAGAACAAAGCCCCAGAATGGGGGCAGGCTCATACCCATCTCATTCTTTGGCTATCAGGTAGGAACACAGGAGCTCACCTTGCTATAAGTTGTACACGTTTCTGTCTGACCATCTTCATTTTCTGAAAAGAGGACACAGTGAGCAGGCTGGTAGCTACCCCCCACCCCAGCAGAATTCAGACTTAGCCACCCTTTGTACTGGGACTGGAGTGTGCAGGGAATATAGGCTGTTTAGAGCTCTAGCAGGTAAGAGATGGAGGGATAGAAGATGGTAGTCAGGTGTAAACTACTATACAAACTCACACCAATGGTGGGAACTAACTGGATGACCATCTGTAGATAATAAATGCTCCCCCTTCCAGAGGCCAATAATCCCTATTGTTGGTCATGCACAAAGGCTGTAAAGGTCCCTAGGCCAAGGAAAATTCACTCCCCAGAAAAAGGGGCTACTTCCAGAAGAGCTGAGCCCACTGGCAGAAACAATTAGGCAAAGGCTCCATTAACCTAACCACTACCAACTTCTTTGCTTGGATCTTTCCCCCTTCTCTGAGTGGAAAATGATTCCAAAACCCCTTCCTTACTCTAACAGCACTCCCTACTCACCTTTCTTTATGGTTAGTGGGATCTTGAACTCACAGCGGTGATAACTAGAAATAAGGCAGAGGAAAGTTAAGGCTGGGTCTCCTGCAAGTCCTGAATACTTCTGCATTCCAACCCTGTACCTCAGAAAAATTAAAATCATACACACTTGTGCAAAGTCCTGGCTCTGTGCCTCTGACATAGCATTCACTGGGGGAGGTCAGATTTAGGCACTGAACTCAATCAGAAAAGGGTCTAAGGAGCCTATCCCCTTGGACAACATATCAGTTTCTGATCCTATTTGTAAATGGGTACAAAGAGAGAAGTTAACGCATTAGACATTGTTGCAGGAACATAGCAGGAAATCAGTAAAGGTTCATTTCCCATGAAACAGCAAGAATTTAGGTAGAGACTGTAACTCAGTGGTAAAGCAAGAAAGAAAGAAAAAAAGAAAGAATTCAGATAGAGATAAATTAGTGAATACCCAAAGCCATAAGTTCTTTTTCCTTCAGATTTTTAGCTCACAGCACACTTCTCAGAGGTATAGGACTAGGGGTTAGGGTGACTCACATGTTAAAATTATAATGCCCAGGATAATTGGTATGTAGAACAAACTTCTTCACTTTGTGTGTATTTGCATCAAAAAGGATGTCCTGAGATAGAAAACAGAGATGCTCAAGTAGGCAGAATTCCTGAAGCAGAGCAGGGACATTTCTAACTTTCTGAATGTCATGACGTGCCAGAGCCTCCTGGCTTCTATTACACTCTTTATGGAAATTGGTAACCCCTGGACTAAGTTCCACTTGACTTCTAAGCACTTGGACTTGATGCTATCCACTGAACAGGTATGTCCGCTTCTGCTAGCTGCTCAGACCTGGGACCCAAGGGTTACCTCTAATTCCATCCCCATTTCAGTTGCCAATAAAATCCCATTAAAGCTGTCCATTCTTGCCAGCTTTTCTGCTGCTATCATTGGCCCATGAATTTGGGGTGGGGGTCAAGGTGTGAGTACCTCCTGCCATCCATCCTATCCCCAGTTTATGACCCCACAGCAGCTTCCCAACAACTCCTGGTTTCGCAGATAAGAAAACCTAGTCTCCTCTCTCTGAAATCTGTTCTTTCCTGACTCAGCACATCAGACCATGGATGCCTCAAAGCTAACTTAAAAGACCCATGGTCCAGACCAGCCCTGACTTGAGGTATTTCTTGCTGGTATACTGGTTGATAACAACCATTTCTCATATATGCATCCCATCTATCAGCTGGACTACTAAGCACTAATTACAGCTACCATCTCCATCCATGTCTTAAGTCCATGTACAAGGCTGTAGCAATGTTTCTGGGCCAATCCTCTAAAGACAGCATGTTCCCCTCAGAAAAGAAGTAAAGACAAACCAGAGAACCTAGTATTTCTTAGCATTTTTGGTGGAAGGAAATGTCTAGTTTGTCAAGAAAAGCCATCTGAAGCTAGGTTCCACAATTTCTAAGCACAGTTACAGTTACACAAATATGCTCTCTCATCCTGGTAGAAAGGAAACGCTTCTCTAAGGCATCACAACTTACCACTCCAAGAGTGAAGTAATTAAAAAAGTAGTCATTGCACTTGGAAGGAACTTGTTTATGAGGGGAAGGAGAATGAATTTTCATCTGTTTGGAAAAAATAACAAATTAAGATTCAACCCTTAATAGTTTTTAAAGAGCTGGGCATAAAATAAATAAATAAAGAGCTGGGCATAGTAGTGTACACCTTTAATCCCAGGACTTGGGAGGATGAGGCAGGAAGATTGCTGTGAGTTCCAGGACTGCCGGGCCTGCATAGAAAGACTATCTTAAATAAAAAAAGTGTGGGAAGTCTCAGCTCCTGGTTGAGTCCAGGAGCAAAATGAGGCAGATGTGGCTAACTATGGACTAGACTGATTTATAAAGAAAGGTAAGCACTATGGACAATCATTGAGGCAGGGTCATCTGACCAACAGGGGTAAGTAAAAAAAAAATCTTTCAATTTGGTTCACCATCAACTTTAAGTACAAATTTTATGGGAAAAGTTTACATTTACTGCTATTTGGATTTGTTTTTTGAGACAGGGCTTTTCATGCTTATCAGCCTCTTGAATTACTGGGATTGTAGGTAATCCACCATGTCTGACTTATATTTATTGCTGATGGGAGAAAGAGATGAATAAAAGGACTGGCTACTCACTCTATAAACACATTTCTCCTACCTTGTCTTCTGATTTATAGAAGACCTTATGTGGAGAGCCAAGCATGCTAAGAACATCTTGGCAGGAATCACCAAAATACACAGAACGTTCAAATACCCGCATCTTGGCATCTGCTAAGAGGCCAGGTCCGCAACCTGCAAATAACGAGAGGTTATTCTGGTTAAAATGAGGACTGGGAAGGCTGGCCAAATAGCTCAGTGATTAAAGCGCCTGTAAGCAGGCACAGGGGCCAGAGGTTCGATCCCTGGGCCTGTGCGCTGAGATGGCAATTGAGACTGGGCATGATGGTGCATGCCTATAATCCCAGCACTTGGGAGGCTGTAAACAGGAGAATCACTAAGTCCAATCTAGTAGTGAGACCCTGAACACACTGTAGACCCTTTCCTAAAATATAGAAGAGAAAAACAAAAACAAAAACTCAAAGGCAAGACTATATTCTGGTAGGAACACCAGTAACTAGAGCTTAATTAGGACTCTAAAAGAGATCACTATCTACTTGAAAATATTTCCAGGGACTTATTCATTCTTTTTTTTTTTTTGCAGAACCAGGGATTGAACTCAGGTCCCTGGCAAGAGCTTATTCTACTGAGCTACCTCCCCGGTCCCCAGGGACTTATTCAATGGATCCCTAAAAGTCATATGGATCTTCAATCATTCCTTTAACAAATATTTTTTGGAAGGATTTTTTTGGCTGGTTCAGGATGTCTTAAGGGTAGGTCTGGAAAGGCATGAGGATCTGGGGATCGAACCACAATATCCTGAGCCTGACTGGCTTTGCTTAAGCAGGGATTTAAACAACTGAGCTAATGGGTAGGCCCCTACCAAATATTTCTTGGTTCTTCTACTAAGCAGTATTCTTTTTTTTAAAATTATTTATTTTTGTGTGTGTGTGTGTGTGGCCAGCTCAGCCCACCAGGGGGCGTGGCTGGCCGGCATGTGGTGCTGGGGGATTGAACCGTGGTCCCTGTGCTTTGCTAAGCTTGTTCTAAGTAGGTGCTTTAGACCACTGAGCCATCTCACCAGCCCATAAGCAGTATTCTTTAACTTTACATTTTTTATTAGTACATATGTCATATATACTGATCAAAATTCATCATAGGGTTTTTTTTTTTTTTTTCCCCAGCCGGGGATTGAACTCAGATCTTTGCGTTTGCCAGTCAAGCGCTTATCCTACCTACTGAGCCATCTCCCCGGCCCCCATCATAGGGGTTTTGTATCTGTATGTAACATATCTTGATTCTTTTTTTCCCATTCCCCTCTCTTCAACCCTTCCTTCCCTCTCTGTTTACAAATGCTGTTTCCATTTTCTTTCCTTTTCTTCCCCATCCTTCCTTCCCCTTCTCTCTTTGTTCCCCTTTCCATTTGAACCAGCTCTTTCCACTTCCTAAAATCCTCCCCCCCTTTTTTGTATAGGGTCAACAGGATCTCACTACACAGATCTGACTTGTGTAGTGATCCTCCTGTGTTCAACCTCCCAAGGGCTGGGATTACAGGCACACGCCGCCATGCCCAGTCTCAATCCTCAATTGCTCTCAGCACCCCCAGGGGTAGGGCCAGCAAGGCAGGCCAGGGATCGAATCCCACCCCTTGCATCTGCCTAACCAAAATCTATCTTCCATTATGTTTTTCTGTTTACCCTTTGGGTTTCTCACACAAGAGAAACAAGGGGACATTTAAACTTGTGTGTCCAATTTATTTTGCTTAAGATTATGGTCTTGAGATGCATCTGTTTTCCTACAAATGAATCAAATTTATCCTTTACCAAGTATTTCTTTACTACCTACCACAGCCTAGGACACAGTATTAAGAGGCTGAGAAAATACTGGTGAGTAAAACTGTAGCACCTGCCAAAAGGTCTACCACTCAAGCTAATTGTGTGGTGGTAAAGATGACAATCTTATCATCACACTGCTATGCTAAGATTAGAAGTCACAGCAGCTGTAGTGGTGGTGGTGGCAGTGACAGCAGCAGGTATCATGGATGTATATGATGACACAAAGATGTGTATTAAGAAGTACTTCCTTTTTTTTGAGACAGGTCTCACTGTGCAATTTAGGGTACTCTGAAGTTACTATGCAGCCCAGCCTGGCCTTGAACTTGTGGCAATCCTCTTGTCTCAGCCTCCTGAGTGCTGGGATTACAGGCATGCATCGTGAGCAAAATATACTTCTTAGAGGAGTATACCCAATCAAAAATAGCCTACAAGGTCATTTCTATAGAAAAGACACAGTTGGGTTTGGGAGATAGCTCTGGCAGTCTAAGTGCCTGCCTAGCAAGCACAAGGACCCTAGTTTGATCCCTGCACTGCAAGCCATTCCTAGCCCTAAAGTCAAGCATGTGGCACATGCCTATGATCCCAGCGCTGGGAGGCTAAGACAGGAGGATCACTATGAGTCTGATATGTGTAGCAAGACCCTTTACAAAAAAAAAAAGAAAAGAAAAAGACACAGTGAAGCTGAAGCTGGGTGTGGCATACACCTGTCTGTAATCCCAGCACTCTGTGAGTCTGAATCAGGAAGACTACAAGTTTAAGCCCAGCCTGGGCAATTCAGCAAGATCATGTCTCAAAAATATAAAAAGGCCTGGAAATGTATATCAGTGCAAAAGGGCTGGGTTTAATCTCCTGTAGTATAAAGAAAAATGATGCTCTGCCCAAAATGAAAAAAAAGGAAGCCAAAAATCAGCTGTAGCAATTTCTAGTACCAGGACAACCATTAACATCACCCTACTCTACACAAGGTTTTTTCATGTGTAAACAATTTGTTATGTATATAGATGACTTCAGAGAATCAAATCTGAAATAACTAGGTACAGAATTCTCCAAATAACTCAACTCTATTCTTAGCACATATACACTGAGTGTCAAATAAAGGCTGTGTTTAAGTTAACTAGGTTCTGGAAAAGCACAATCATCATTAACTTTTATCAATAAATTCTGCAACTTAGGCAAGGCAGAGTAAGCTACAAAAGGCGGGCCTTGTGTGCCAGCCCTAACCCAGGGGTGTGCTGAGCCAGCGACTGAGACTGGGCATGGTGGCACACGCCTGTAATCCCAGTGCTTGGGAAGCTGAAAACAGAAAGATCCCTATGAGTCTGATTTGTGTAGTGAGACCCTGTAGATCCTGTACTAAATACATTTTTTTTTTTTTTTTTAAAAAAAGGCATAAACAGCCTTGCCAATCAGGGTCTGAAGTCTTCATTTCTCTGGGTACCAAATAACTGTGAATGTCTGGATGGAATTGAAGGGGACACTGACAGTTGAATTTTCTCTGGTTTTACTTTGCTTGCAGCCTATCCAGATTAAACTACACTGCTTCAGAAGACTACCTAGTTTGTGAAGTATGTCTTCCCATAAATTATTGCTGGGCTTAAGAGTGTTGAGCTGACTTTCTGTGTGAAAAGTATCATGGAGCTGGGTAAGGTAGAAGATGCCTACAATCTCACATGAAGCCAGGAATATTGTTATGAGTTCAAGGTTAGGCTGGACTACACAGTAAATTTAAGATCAGCCTAAACCATGGAGACCCTGTTTCAACTCTGTGCATGCCAAAAAAATTACCAACGACAAATGGATTGGGCAATAATTCTGTGAACCCTGACTTAACCAAAAATTTTTCCCCTTACCAAAACACTATGCAGGTGAAGTGTGACTATAGGAGAGCTTTTTTCAGGGAGGTAGCCAGAATTAGCTGATACCCTTACATTTAACAGGCTTCTCTCGCTGTCACCTCTGATGATTAATGTCGGATTCCCAACCACCCCATTTAAAGCAGTGATTCTTCTGACCTTGCTACCACATGCTGATTCTCTGTAAATAGCACAAGTGAAATACTTCTTTTATTTCTTTGGTGCTGAGAATGGAACCCTAGGCCTCTGGCAAGTATTCTACCACTTACTGTATCCTCAATTCTCAACATTCCTTTAAGTAGTTCTTCTATCTTGTTTTGAAAACCACATTTTAAAACATTTTTAACCTGGAAGCTATAAACTGTTGAGGGAAGTAAGTGCAGAGTTTACATACAGAATTCTTAATATTTAAGAACCATTGTTTCAGTGACTGATACCACTGTCTAAATTTATGAAAAAGTACTAGTTAGATAATGAGATGATGGCCCCTTTGTTGACTTTTAGGCTGTCTTTATGGGAACAAACTCCACAAAGGAGATCAAAGTCCTAATTAGGCACAGTCTAAGCCTCAAAGCAGCTGACACTAGTCAGTCATAAGGACACAAATGAAGTATCAGTCCTGGAAGGAAAAGCTACTGAAGGTGAAAGCTCTTGTTTGTGGTCAGCAGAAACACAATTCACTAAGTCCCTCTTGCCTGTCTACTCCAAAAACTTGGCATTAAGAGTAGAAGAGGGAAGGGCAGACAACACTGCAGCCCAAAGGATATACCACCAATTGCTACGAAGTTATATAAGTACATTGCAGGCTTTTATGCACGCTGAAAGAGTAGTACCATTGCTGTTTATTTTATTTTTTTAACATTTATTTAGTGTGTGTGTGTGTGTGTGTGTGTGTGTGTGTGTGGCCAGCTCAGCCCACCAGGGGGCGCGGCTGGCTGGCATGTGGTGCTGGGGGATCGAACCGCGGTCCCTGTGCTTTGTCAAGCTTGTTTCAAGTAGGTGCTTTAGACCACTGAGCCATCTCTCCAGCCCACCATTGCTGTTTATTAAGATTTGCTAAAATCAGGTATGACAGTGCATGAAACTTAAGAACTAAAGACCCTGTCTCAATACACTAACGAAAGCACTGGGAATGTGGCTCAGTGTGAAGGCCCTGAGTGCAACCCCCCAACCCCAAATTTGCCAAGGATATGACTATTTCTTGCTGGACTTGGTGTATGTCTATAATCCCAGCACTTGGCCGACTGAGGACAAGAGGACTATTGTTAGTATAAGGCTAGCTTGGACTGATTATACAGTGAGTTTAAGGACTGCCTGAACAACAACAACAACAACAACAACAACAACATTTTATCCCTTGATAAAATTAAACAAAACCCAGGCAGGTATTGCAAGCCTATAATCTCAGCACTTGAGAGGCTGAGGCAGGAGGACTGCCTTGAATATGAGACCAGCCTGGGTTACATAGTGAGTTCAAGGTCAGCCTGAACTCCATATAGAGACTGTGTTGCCAAAAACTAATTTTAACTGTAAGGATCTTCTCTCAAGTGTCTATCAATAAACTAAATGTATATGTTCCCTTAAAATTCATATGCTAAAATCTGAATTCCTTGAGATGATGGTATTATGAGGCAGGACCTTCAGGAGATTATTAAGTTATGAGAATAGAGACTTGATTGAGATTAATGCCCTTGTAAAAAGATCCCAGACACAGTAGAACATCTATGAACCAGAAAGTGGGCTTTTACCAGATGCTAAATCTACCAGTCTCTTTTTCTTGGAATTCCCAGGCTCCAGAGCTACAAGAAATAAAGTTATTATAGGCCCCTCAGTTTATGGTATTTTGTTACTGCAGCTTAAATAGGCCAAGATACATCTCAAAGTTTGTGTTTTTAGAATGCCCCTATGAATGCCTACAATGGGAAATCTACCCATCTCAAAGCCAGTAACTGACCTGCAGCAAGTAGGCGAAGTCGTAAACCTGAGGGTCCAGTTCCATCACGAAGAACATCTACACTCTCAGCATATACATTACCCATGAAACAGCTCAGTGGCATCATGGGAGCCCTGGGAGGCAGGCACAGAATGAGTAAAGTCTTGGTTCTCTCTCCCTGGTAGCCCACTGCCCTGGCATGAAGCCCCACACTTACTTGGTATCTTGTAGGCTGTTTCCGCTATAGATGTACATTCGTTTTACAGTTGCTCCATGGGGTATCTGGAGAGAAGCTAGACCATGGGCAAAATTGGGCTGCAAACACAAGTTTTAGTTGGTATACTATAGGTCATATAACTCAGGTTCTTGGTCAATAAACTCATGCTAACAATGTAAGTTCATCTTAAAGCAAGAAGTAACTGAAAATCAAGGGTACAAAAGTTCCAAACCCTTGGTCACCGAGAAAACTGAAGTGATAGAACCTTTTTTTTTTTTTAAATTTTATTTATTTATGTGTGTGTGTGTGGCCAGCTCAGCCCACCAGGGGGCGGGGATGGCTGGCATGTGGTGCTGGGGGATTGAACTGTGGTCCCTGTGCTTTGCGAAGCTTGTTCTAAGTAGGTGCTTCAGACGACTGAGCCATCTCACCAGCCCCAATAGAACCTTAAAGACGTGGCTGGATTTCTTTTTCTTTTCTTTTGTTTTCTTTTTTTTTCAGAACCGGAGGTTGAACTCAGGCCCTTGCACTTGCCAGGGAAGCACTTAATCTACTAAGCCATCTCCCCAGCCCCTGGATTTATTTCCAAAAAATAAGCCTGAATACCCTCTACAGTGGGCAGTGGTCCCTTTTTGGGAATGCTGGCTTGAGCCTTGTTTTCCTGTCAACTCTACCCTCTATGCCTCTCTGACCCTCAATGAACTCTGAGAGAAATCAGAGGCTGTCTACCCACACCCTACCCCACACAATGACTGCTGCTGATCTATGCCATATGGGCAACAGATACCAAGGAACAGGAAGGGCTAACCTCATACTTGGGAGCTTCAGTCCATGAGTCTAACTGAAAGGAGAAAGACAGTCCTCTGAAGTTGAGGTGAAATAGCTGCTCGGCAGAGTTGTACACTATGGGAATAGGAGATAAGAAAATGATACAGCTGATTGGCATCTGAAATCACTAATATAAACTAGCCTGGCAGGGAGTAATGACTAACAATACCTTTATGTCTTATTTCTGAACTGATTTACTAGGTTACAAACATGGGGAGGAGTTTTCCTTCACACACCCAAGCACCAAACCCACAATCCTCAAGTATGGTAGATAGTATCACCTGTTACAGTATGGCTAGGGGATGCCACTGATGACCAGGGAAATGAAATTAACTTAGTTTACCTCCAGGATGAGTTGCGCCAAAAGACTGGTCAATCTGTTCAATGGTAGGAGCTATGGCCTGAGAGTTGAAGTGCACTCCACTGAAAAATTTAAAAAAATTCTTTAATACTAGGCTTTGCAAGATGGGCTCACAGGTCATGGGGGATGGAAAAGTTATTTTTAAGATTCAGTGAGTACAATTACATAAAAATAAGACACTTAATCAAAAAGTTTCTAAGTAAGAAAAAACTAATGAAGTGAGAAGGTCAATTCTCATAAAGCTGATATACAGAGTAGCTCCTCTGGTTTTCCAAGATATGACGGACTTTGAGTTAGGAGACAGAGAAGACAGACCTTAGTATAAAGGCAAGACCAAAACACCACTGAACCTGCAGAGGCCAGTACGGTTATGTATTTGCTCATCTACTCTTTCATCAGCAAATACTGCCTGAGCTTAGTCCAGAGAGCAGATCTTCATCATGCTCTTACAAAGGGAAGCTTACTGAAGGAGTCTTCTAGATGCTAGTGTAGCACCATCCCACAGTATGGACTCAAGAATCTGTGAACTACATAGGTCAGTGGCAGTGAATCTATAAGCACTGTTAATTTGTTTTCCTTAAGACAAAAGATGTTAATGTATAAGTTGTTTTTTTTTTTTTTTTCTAAACTAAAACCTCAGCATTCCAGTTTAATTATAGTGTGCACTTTCGTGCTTTCATTCTAAAAATAATTTGGCTCTAAAATGGTGGTAGTCTGTATTCTCTATAGCCTTGGTTTTGGCATCTAAATTATCTGTTTTTTTCTACTTCTGCTACTGATGAAAATGCTAAAAGAGGTGCCAAAGACAGGCTGTGCAAGGGAGAGCAGTTATGTCTTAGGAGATTGCCACATCACCTCGAATGAGGTCATGCTTTGTTGAAAGTTAGATGACATATATGTGAAGTGTTTAACACAGCCTATCTTTCATGTGATTAATTTCCCCAGGAAACTGAGCAGACTGGGCTTCAGGAAATCAAAGCATTAGATTATAATCCATGTGCTGCTGCCAATGGAATCTTTTACTAACTTAATGAAGACAATAGATGAAGTCTATCTGTACCAAGCATGACCTATACCAGTGGAAGGGGAACTCACCAATATTTTAACTTTACTTTAGTCAAGTCATATACTTCAATCACCTAAAAAAAAAAAAAGTTAAAGAGTTGCTAATGTTTTCAAGCTGATTAAGATAAGACTAAAAAAGATTAAAAATAAATTTATAGAGATTAGGGGTATAGCTCAGTGGTGTGAAAGTGCAACATCAGGGGCTGGAGAGATGGCTCAGTGGTCTAAAGCACCTACTTAGAACAAGCTTAGCAAAGCACAGCGGACCACAATTTGATCCCCCAGCACCACATGCCAGCCCGCCCCGTCCCCTGGTGGGCTGAGCTGGCCACACACACACACACACACACACACACACAATAAATAAATGTAAAAATAAATAAATAATTTAAAAAAAAGAAAGTGCAACATCATAGATCCATTTCCAACAATAACAAAAACAATCCCCCCAAAACAAACAAACAAACAAAACCCCAACAAAAAAAAAAAAAAACCCGGCTAGATATAGTTCATGCCTGTAATTTCAACTCTTTTTTTTTTTTTTTTTTTCTTTCCTTTTTGAGATAGGGTCTCACTACGCAGTTCAGGCTGGCCTTGAGCTCACTTTGTAGCCCAGGCTGGTCTCAAATTCCCAACAATTTGCCTGCCTTAGACTCCTAAATGCTAGGACCAACTACTCTTTTTTTAAAAAAATTTATTTATTTATTTATTTATTTATTTATTTATTTATTTGTGTGTGGCCAGCTCAGCCCACCAGGGTGCTGGGGGATTGAACCTCGGTCCCTATGCTTTGCTAAGCTTGTTCTAAGTAGGTGCTTTAGACCACTGAGCCATCTCACCAGCCCCATGACCAACTACTCTTGAAGCTGAGGCAGAATTGCAAGTTCAAGGCCAGCTTGGGATATTGCTTAGTGGTAAAGCATTTGTATAGTATGGATGAGGCTAGGTCAACCAACCCCAATTATCAAGCAATCAATAAATTTCTTGAAGCACTGAATATAATCTTTTATTCTCATTTTAAAATTAGAGAAAAGACAGCCACGCATGGTGGGCATGCTGTGATCTCAGTACTTAGGAGGCCAAGGCAGGAGGACTGCTGAGAATTCAAGGCCACTGTTGGCTACATAGTGAGTTCAACACCAGCCTGAACTATATACATAGTGAGATCCTGCCTCAAACAACAAAATATTAATAATAAAGTAAAATTAGAAGGAAGAAAAATCTGGGAAGCTATTTTGATCCCATCTGTAGGAAAGACTTGTTTGTTCCTCCCTCTACAGGGCCCTCATGGCACTTAAATAAGCACTTTCTTCCATACTTTTATAAGCTGTTCACTGATATCGCTAAGTTAAGTTTCTTGACTGACTCATTAGTTTACAGGGGGAACATGCTCAATGCATGTCAAGCAACTCTATCTAGTTTGAAGCTGGTTAAGGGTAATATGAAACTTGGAAGCATGAAAAGCTGGCAGGAGTGGAGCTGGGCAAGAAGGCAGGAGAACAGCTGTGATTCACAAGATAACTATGGGCCCCTTTGGAATGCCTTGGTTATACTGGGTGTGGTGGTACACACTATAATCCCAGCAGCTGGGTGGCTCAAAGGGAGGATCACCATGAGTCTGAGGTCAGCCTGGGGTACATATGGAGTTCAAGGCCAGCCTGTACTACAACTACAAAGTGAGACCCTATCTCAAAAACAACAACAAAGAATTACCTGGGTTATGGCAGTGTACCATACCAAACTGGCATGTCATTTCACTGAGGTCAAGGCCTCATGTTGGCAGAGCCACCATTGTATCAAAGTCTTCTGGAAAGGCTACTTTATAACCTAATCAGGAAAATGGCTATGGCTATGGTATGCCACTGTTTAGAACTTACATTCATTCAACCTCATGACTCTGAGGCAAGAGTTTATTGTCATATGACTAAAATGTGAAGCCAAGGCATTTGAAAACAGTACACTAAAAACATCCTGGACTGAAACAGGTACTAGCAATGTACCCATGTATTTCAATTAAGACACCCTATACACCAGCAAGTTACATTTCTACAGTCAATTCTTTTTTTTTTTTTTTGTGCGGAATCGGGGATTGAACTCAGATCTCTGCGTTTGCCAGTCAAGCACTTATCCTACTGAGCCATCTCTCTGGCCCCATCTACAGTCAATTCTTAGTGGTATTACTTTCAAGACCCAGCACTACAAAAGAGCAGTTTCCATTTTTTATCTTTCAAGTTATATTGTTTGACACAAAAAATGAAGTAAAACAAATCAAGGTGCATAGGCCTGACTAAAGCCATTTGTTCCTATTCCGTACTTAGGGACCACTCTTTAGCACTTCTCAGTCTTTTCAACTACCCCCTCTCAGGCTACCTTCCCCCCTTTTTTTAGGCAAATTGGCACAGGTTCAGTTTCCTACATTGTGATGGTCTCTGAATAAAAAAGCTTCACACCCACTTATGAATTTCTGAAACACCACACAATAGCATAGATTAATCAGCTCTAGAAAGACTGGCTTAGCCAGACATGAAACTATAGTTATCGTTTATAGTTACCTTAAGTCTCTGATTGAAAGCGTCAAACAGCAGTTTGATCCCGTCCTGAGTCAGGTTAAGGATGAGGTCATGGCTTAGAGGAGACTATAAAACAAAAATAAAACATACTCTGAACAACTAATTTATTCACCAGTACCAGCATATACTAAAAGCCTTACAATATAAATGCAATGCACAGGGGATGCCTAAGAGCAGGAAGTCCTTCTCTCCCCAAACTAATAAGGCTTGGAGACCAGAAAAACTGTAACATGAATGCATAGTGTTTTGTACTTCTAGCTTGTGGCTTCTACTTCATAATATTGGCTGAAAAGAGCCTCCCCCTCCCCCAGGTTAAGTAAAAGTATCTGGAAGAAAGGAACAAAAATCATGTACTATATTAACCATTCTCATCTGAGGCTCCAGGGTCCACATCTGTTGTATCAGTTTATTGCTATCAAAATTACAGAGTATTCAATGAGCAAAGCCTGTCATGTGAAAAGACAAAGGATCTAAACTCAGCAGATGTTGCTTACACATGTCAGTGGAACCTATATCCACATCTATGCTCTCTGTACATGCTTCAGGGAACACATTAATTCTGTGAATGTCTTCAGCCAAATTCTACTATTAAGAAATAACCTGAGATCTGATTATATGTAAGACAGCACTCTTTTCTTCCTTCCCTCATTCTATATCACATGTGCTTCTTTCTGAAAAGCCTAAGATCTAAGGAGCCACATTTCTACATCTTCCCCTCAGAGCCTAGCAGGAGAGGAGTAGCAGTATAGGTGATGAACAGTGCCTTGACGACCTTGACTGACACTTAAAACTTTTCTGAACTCTGGTTTCTACCCAAGAAAAGATCAGAAATCCCAAGCACAAGTAGGGTGTAATGGCTCATATCCGTAATCTTAGCACCCTGGGAGGCTGAAGCAGGAAAATTACAAGTTTGACACTATGTTGGGCAACTTAGTGAGCCCCCTCTCAAAATTAAAAAAAAAAAAAAAGGGCTGGTGATATAGCTCAGTGGTACAGTATTTGTCTATCATGCACAAAGGCCAATCTCCAGCACTGAAAAAAGGAAAATAAAAAATAAATAAAAAGTGCCGAGGCTGTAGCTCAGTGAGAAAGTCATCAGTTCAAAGCCCAGTACCGACCCATACCCCCAAAAGAAAGACTAAGCACAGACATGCACACAGAACTTTTTCTCCCTCTTTCCTACTTCTGGCTCAATGTAATCAAGTCAAGGACTCAAAGTCTGAAGACTCACTGCTCTGACAAAGGCTGCCTAGAAGTAAAAGCAAAAACATCACCATTTAAAACATGACCCTTTTTGAAACTGACACACAATGATTCAAAAGATTCAGAGTTTTTTCAAGTGAAGCTTTTTACAGTAAACAAATGACAGAGATGTGGCTGTTAGAGACAGGGTTGGAATGCCAAGTTTCATTGCTGGTAGGCCTCACCAGGAATGTTTTCTCTTAAGAGCCTTCAGGGATTAGCTCAGACTGTGTTCTACTAATATTCACAACAGAGCAGACCCAAATAGTACCACTGTGCTTGGCAAAAACTAAGAGAATGTCATCACCATTTTCCAGTAGAGTCTACATAAATGTCTAAATTATTAAGTCTCAAGCAAGATAATAAAACAATGAACCCTGAACTTGGGTTGCTCTCAACCCAGAACACAAAGTTTCACTTTGTTGTTTTTTAAAAATTAATTAATTAATTAATTTGTGTGTGTGTGTGTGTGTGTGTGTGTGGCCAGCTCAGCCCACCAGGGGGCG
>NW_004524587.1:15207777-15245435 GCF_000260255.1 Octodon degus
CTGGCTGGCATGTGGTGCTGGGGGATTGAACAGCGGTCCCTGTGCTTTGCTAAGCTTGTTCTAAGTAGGTGCTTTAGACCACTGAGCCATCTCACCAGACCCAAAGTTCCACTTTGGAGAAGGCCATTCCAAGGAAGTAAAAAAGGAGAAGCAACATTTTTCTTTTAGGACTCTTTTTTGAAGGAGGAATGCTGGGAGAATCTACACTGACACTTTCACTAGATCTGATGTTTTTCTTTGGCATTGTTATAATTTAGGACATAACTAAGTACTTTTTGAAAGTAAGCCAATCACTTTTACAATCTATGTATGAAATCAATGTGATACAAATTCATATTTTAGAGGAGGGCCAGATAGCTCAGTGGACTAAAGCTCCTGCTTAGGCAGGCACAGGGACCAGGGTTTGATCCCTAGTGTGCTGTGCTGGCCCACGCCCAGGGCCCACTGAGCGGGTGAATGGGAGTGGTGGCCTGTAATCCCAGAGCTTGGGAGGCTGAAAATAGGAGGATCACTGTAAGTCCAATCTGTGTAGTGAGACCCTGTACTAAATAAAAAACAAATTCATATTTTATATCCGTGGAACCAAAATACAGACCAACTATGTGATGTTTAAGCATACACAGAAAGAATACATGTTACGGAGATCGAATTCCTTGAGTAATTTAGCTGACTTCCATATGAGACAGTTTAATAAAGCTATCTGCTACTAGTTGTTACTGTCTTTTCTTCTGTAACAAAAATGGGATCTAGCTGGGCATGATGGCACAGGCCTATAATCTCAGCCCTGGTGGCAGAGTAGGAGGATTTTGTGTTGGAAGCCAGCATGACTATCTAGAAAGTTCAAGGCCACCTCCAACTATAAAGCAAAACTTTATCTCAAATCAAAACAAAACAATAAGGGCCGGCCAAACAGCTCAGTGGATTAAAGCACCTATAAGGAGGCACAGGGACTGGGGCTGGATCCCAGGGCCTGCCATGCTGGCCCTGCCCCTGGAATGCACTGAGAGGCAACTGAGACTGGGCATGGTGGCATGCACCTGTAATCCCAGTTCTTGGGAGGCTGTAAACAGGCAGATCACTATGAGTTCGATCAAGTATTGAGACCCTGAACACCCTGTAATACCAAAAAACCCCCCCAAAACCAAAAAACCTCAAACAAACAAACAAACAAACCCAAACAAACAAAAACAAAAACACCCAAAACCAAAAACAGGTGGATCACTATGAGTCCGATCTAGTGGTGAGATCAGTCTACACCCTGTAGACCCTTCCCTAAAATACCGGGGGGGGGGGGGGGGGATGAAATGGGTTCTACTTGATGTGCACATTTAATATCTAAAGGATAACGTGTACATACAGTAAGATATTATAACACTTATATGGGGAAAATGTTTTCTGTACTTGGTGGGAAGCAAAGAAAGGGACAAAAGCACTCAGAAGAGAATAAGACCCACAATAAAGGAATACATTAGACCTCAGAGAATCTTTTTGACCCTTGTCAAAAGATTTTCTATTACTAATATACTAATTTTACAGGAAAAAAAATCAAGACTGGTTATTAATTTGCTACAAGTTACACAACCAAGAATTAGAAAGAACAGAGATGTGAACTGAGATCTAGACTCGAAAACCCATGCTGTCCAGCTAGTTACACAGATCCACAGAAGATACTGGGGAGAATGAGCTTAATGTTAACACTCCTGAAAACACTGCAAGGGCAGATAAGAAAGGCAGTGATGTAAGACATAACTTTCATTTTTACAAATTGATAAAAGAAAGCCTGATGCCTATTTTCAAAAGCAACAAATCTTAAGAATGTCTGAATCTAATTCAACTTAACATATACACAGACATAAGCTCAAGAAGCAAGCCCATCTCCCACAGCTGCTATCATGAAAGTAATTCCCTCAAGTTTGATTTGAAAGTCAGGCCAGGCATACAACTCAGCAGTGCACCACCTGCCTGGCAAGTGTGAGGTTCTGAATTCAATTCCCAGTACCAAAATTAAATAAAAAGCTGAAAGTTAAATTGTGTTAAAGACGATCTGACAGCAGAGAGAAAAATAACAATACCACCACTATCACCACAAAGGGACTTTGAAGGCAAACACTGTTGAAAACAAGACAGTTCCTCAGGTGGCTTCTCACTGTGAAGATCTCTTTTGTTTGTTTCCTATACTAGGGATTGAACCCAAGGCCTTTGCAAAGAAGATAGGATCTTGTTAAGTTATTCAGGCTGGATGAACTTGCAACCTCCTTGCCTCAGTCTTTCACAGTGCTGGGATTACAGAAACACTCCTACACATCTATACATCCAGCAAAGTCCCTACCTTCAGACCACTGGGTGGGTCAAGCACAGATAAAAAACATGTTTAGTTCTCACTGTTCTTTCTTAAGCTGGCAGCACCAGTTAATTCAAGAACAAAAGTTTCAGAATCCAGAGATAATATTCATGGTAATTGATCTGTGCTGAAAATGCTCTAACTGGAACATAGCAATCCCTGTCTGTTGGCCTCTCCCTGGTCACCTTCAGAGGTAACTCACTAGGCATGGATGCTATTTCAGCAAATAAACTGGCCACCACTCACCTGCTCACTGTAGAGAACCTGGACATTTTTGATGATTCGACAGTGCTTCTGAAGAATAGCCACTGCCTGGGCCAGGGGCATTCCTGAAATAAAGCGAGGACACCTGTGTGGTTATTTGGGCTATCCAGGTACTGACACCAAGCAGTGGCCTGAAAGTCTTCAGACTGAGCGAGGCTAATAACGTCAACATATATGAGTAAATAAAAGTTCAGTGAACAGTGAGAGACAGAATAAACTCTAAGGGAATAAGGTTGCCCAAGGGGAGAAAGTGATTTTTTTTTTTAAGTACAGAGTCTCACTTACACAGATCGGACTCATAGTGATCCTCCTGTTTTCAGCCTCCCAAGCTCTGGATTACAGGGGCGTGCCACCACGGCATGTGGTGCTGGGGACTGAACTGATCCCTGTGTCTATCTAAATAGGTACTTTAGTCCGCTGACCTATCTGGCTAGCCTGGAGGCAGTGAATTTAGAAAACAGCTTCCTAGAAATAGTAACATCTTCCACACTGATTCCAAACAAATGAAGAACTAAGAGAAGGCAAAATCAGCATGTACCAAAAAACAGGGCAAGAAAAGCACTGTCTCTGCAGACAGCCCTTCAGACTGCCAATTCTAATCAGTATTCTGCCATGGATGATTTATAACCTTGGGAAGGTCCCTTCTCTTCTTTGACTTTGTCTCAGGAGCTCTAAAAACAGGTCTATTGGGCTGGCCATGTACTAAATAAATAAATTAATTAAAAAACAGGTCTATCAAATCATGTTATGTATAAAGGCCAAATTAAAAAGTTCAAAATTAGCAGGTGTGCTGCCACATGATGGCAATCCCAATACTCTGGGAAGCTGAGGCAGGAGGGTTGTTAGTTCAAGTCCAACTTGGGCAGGTTAGCAAGACCTTATATCTGAAAAATGAAGCAGACCTAGAGATGGAATTCAGTGCAAAGGCCCTAGGAACAATTCCCAGTACCACAAAAGAAAAAAAAAAAGTTCAAAACCTGCCAGAATCAACTTATTTTACCAAATATTTCAGTGGATCCTTAACTTAAAATCCACAAATCTCATGACCCATTATGAACAGATTTATGAATGTTCCCAGTTTAAGTAATCCAAATCTCAATAACATCTCAAACATTCCAGGGACTTACAAAGAAGTTCTACCTCTTTTGTTGTTTATGGTACTGGGAACAGAATCCAAGGGTGTTATGGCATTGAGCTATATCCTTAGCCTTATTTTATGGATTAAACCCACTAAAGGCAGTACCCCGCAACCTAGTATCCCTCACCCTTTTAAAATTTTGAGACGTCTGACTAAACTGCAAAAACTAGTTTTCTCTTTTTAAAAAAAACTTCAACTTTACAAGAAAAAGTTTTAATTTAAAAGTTAAAAATATGGGGGCCGGGGAGATGGCTCAGTGGAATAAGCACTTTCCTGTCAAGTGCAAGGGCCTGAGTTCAATCCCCAGTTCTTAAAAAAAAAAAAAAAAAAAAAAAAAGTTAAAATATGGTTAAGACACTTTAGTGTTAGCTTGAGAAGTTGACAAAGATGAAGGTGACCCTTAGGAGAGTTGTTGGGCATGGTGACACATGGCTGTGATCTAAGCACTTGGGAAGCTGAGTCAGGAAGATTACTTTGTGTAGAGGCCAACCTGGGCTACATAGTGAGTTAATTATATACCAAGGCCCTGTCTCAAAAAAACAAAGTCAGACAAAACAAACAAAAAAGATATAGAGAGGAGTAAGAAAAATAGGAATGGAGGGGCCAGCCAGCTAGCTCAGCAGATTAAAGCGCTTGCTTAGGCAGAGCACAGCTGCAGGGGTTTGATCCTCAGCATACTGTGCTGGCCTAACCCCTGGGCACCCTGAGACAGCACTGAGACTGGGTGTGGTGGCACCCTGAGACAGGGATTGAGACTGGGAGTGGTAATGCAATCCTGTAATCCCAGGGCTTGGGAGACTGAAAAGAGGAGAATCACTACTCTCTACAAGTTAGATCTATGTAGTAAGATCCTGTAGACCCTGTCGTAAATATTTTTTTTTTTTTAAAAGAGAAAAATAGGGAAGGAGTCCAGGCTGAGTAGCTGGAGGGGGCACATTTTTATAAAGGGGATTAGCCCCATCTCAAATTCTTGATCCTCCTGCCTCACTGTCCCAAATAGATGGGATTACAAGTATGTCCTACAGTGCTTGGCCTCACTCTGTCTCTTTTTTGGCTGTAGTCTCCTGTACAGCCACAGCCCTATCCCTTTTTAAATTTTGAGACAAGGTCTCAAGTTGCCTATGCTGGGTGCAAAGCTGTGATCTTCCTGCCTTAGCCTCCTGAGTATCTTGGGATCACATACATACGCAGCCAGGCCTGGCTTCTATTGTATTTTAAGGAACAGAATCATACAGAGAGGTGTGTTCTGGACAATGTATAAATAAAGGCTCCCCTGGGAGTGGTGGTGCCAAGAATAGCCTGAGGATAGGCCCCAGCCAGGACCACTCTGGTGGACAAATCTTGGGGAAAAAAAAAATTCTGAAGCTGGGAGACTGAGGTAGGAGGATCACAGCGAATCTCAGGTCAAATCAAACTACAGAGAGATATTCTGACTCAAACAAAACAAAAACAACAAAAACCTGAGGACATAGCTAAGTGGCACAGTGTGTGCCGGGCAATTGTGAGGTTCTGAGCTTGATTTCTGGTACCAAAACCACAAAACATGCAACAACATCATCCAACAATATAAAATAAAACTTGTGGCATATCTACTTAGGTATAATCTAATCCCATTCTCATTTGAGAAGCCAATGTTGAGTTTGAAGCCAGCTGAAGCGCCCTTTACTTCTTATACAATATTATAATAAAATGAACTATTCCTGTCCTTCCTTACCACTAGTTAAGGTCTTTAGGGCATAAGATCATTATTCAATTTCCAACGTTCATGAGCAGATCCCACAAGCTACCTTTGCAATGTGATCCTTCCGTCTGCTAAGCAAGGTAATCTCAGAGAAAGCTGAGATTTTATCCAGTGGCTTTTCAACTCTATCTTCTTTAGACGTTTTAAAGACTAATTTAAAAAAATTGAGAAATGCAAACAATACATTCTACAAGTCTCATTGAAAACATTCTTTCAAACTTGCATGGCCGGCTGCTTCCACAATGCTGGCAGCCTCAGTTTGCTGTAGTTCGATCCCCACAACACTCCAGCCATGCAAAAGTGCCCTGAAGACATTCAAGGAGCAAAACACACACACAAAAAAAAAAAATTCTTTATGGGCTGGAGAGATGGCTCAGTGGTCTAAAGCACCTACTTGAAACAAGCTTGGCAAAGCACAGGGACCGCGGTTCGATCCTCCAGCACCACATGCCAGCTAGCTCCGCCCCCAGGTGGGCTGAGCTGGCCACACACACACACACACACAATAAATAAATGTAATAAATAAAAATAAATATCAAACTTGCATGGCCTCTATCCTGCCATGGTCTAACCATCATGGTATTCAGATTCCTTTGGTCTGCTTTCCTGTCCCTGTATAATCTCCCCAACATTATATAAAAGGCGGGAAGGCAGTCAAGGCCTTGGATGCCTCTCCCTACTGTGGTACCAGAAGAAGGACTACAAGAGCCAGACACATCTACATTTGTAGATTCCATTAGGAAATCTGGTGACAGAAACTGCGTTCATCCTTGTTAGAGCTCAGAAGTGGCAGCAGGAAACCTTGTTCAATTACAGTACTTGTTTATCACCTCTGTCTCTTCTCTGAGCCTATTTTTTACCTGGAAAATTAAAAATATACCTTACAGAGCCAGGGATATAGCTCAGTGGCTTAAGTGCCTGCCTGGCAAGTGCAAGGTTGCAAGTTCTATCCCCAATACTGGAAAGAGAGAGAGAGAGAGAGAGAGAGAGAGAGAGAGAGAGAGAGAGAGAGAGGAAAGCTAAGAAAATACTTTACCATGTTCTGGTGATAAAATGTAAACAATGACTGGTTCTCTAGCCTTGGAATATAATTCTATTAGCACATTCATTTTTTAGACCTATCCCTACCTAATAATCCTAACAACATTTGGCTGTATTGAGGGTGATGGAATTTAGGGAGCAGAAAAAAAAATGACTTGCAGTATTTAAAAATGCAATTTTTTTTTTTTTTTTTTTTTTTTTGGCAGAACCAGGGATTGAACTCAGGCCCTTGCGCTTGCCAGGGAAGCACTTATTCCACTAAGCCATCTCCCTGGCCCCATAAAAATGCAAATTTTAAGATCCACAAAGAATTATGAAAGTTTAGGTTAGGCTCTCTCTTTGAGTCTCCTCTAGAGAGGTGAAATTTTGTATAATTTCTGGAACCATACAGGAATGTCCTAATTTTGGTTGCTTTTTGGAGGGTGGTGGTTTGAGACAGGGTTTCCCTATGAAGTTCAGGCTGGCCTCGAACTCACAGTGATCCTCTTGTCTTGGCCTCCTGAGTGCTGGGATTACAGGCATTCTTTGGTTGCTATTAATATAGTCTTAAATAATTATCTAATCTGTAATTCTTAGAAACTGACAGTTAGGATTTGGGATTAGGTTGTTGAAACAGTTACCAGAGGAGGCCTTGTTTTTCCACTTGGTTTTCTGAAAATCCTGATCTCAACCCTAGTCACTACTTTAACCAAACAACTCTGAATGTTTGTACCACACACAGAGTTTCATAACGTTGTTCCCATCATTAGCGCAGTTAGAAGGTATAGCTGTGGTTTTTATTTATCCAGACTTAGAAGGCCCTGGTGTGGGCACAAGCTGTGTAGGGAGGGGAGGAAAGCAGTTAACTAGAAATCAAACAACATTAGCATGTCACTACTAGCTTCTCAATCAAGGTCTTGGTGCTTGACAAGAATTTAGGACATTTCCTATCAGCTAAAACTGTGGGGAACTCCAGAAGACTGGTCTAAGTTTTGAGAGAAACTGCAAAGACGCCTCAATAAAACTGACTCCTACAGCTTGTAAATTGCACCAATACATTGACCATCAGCTGGGTCTTACCAGATCTCTCCAATACACTGTATCCACAGACAAGTCTCCCACACTCAAGGATAAACCATGATCCAGGGAAGCAGTTGACTAAGTTTTACAGCCCACACCAGAGTGACAAAAGTTCATTTGGCAAACAAGTGATAACAACACCTGCTTCCACCCTCTTCTTTTAGTGCTGGAACATCAAAGTAAACACACTGAGGTTACTGAATGCAAACATCCTGTTAATAAAAATAGTGATGTTGGGGATAAAGAGGGCGGTGAGAGAAAACTGGGCTAACTAAACTGTGATTACAAACAGTAGATTATTTTCCCTAATTCTTACTTCTCAAAACACAGAGCTGGATTTACTATTACACCATCATACAATAAGACTATATTTCAAAAAAAGGAGGCAAGTCCCAAGGAAGTTGCTCTAACAGGCACAAAGTCAGCCAGGTGTAGTGGTGCTCACCTGTAATCCCTGCCTTTGGGAGGCTGAAGCAGGAGGGCTGCCATGAGTTTAAAACTAGCCTGAACTACATAATAAGACCCTGCCTCAAACACCACCACCACCACCACCACCACCACCAGGCATAAATCAGTTTCCCTTGGTCAGATGCCTACCGTCACAATACAGATCTGAGTTTAGGTCTTCCCAAAAAGGAAGCTACATGAACAAAAAGCACAGAAAAACAGATAAGAGACCACTCTAGATGTCAACCACTTCTATTATGCTGTACAGTGAGAATAGGAATAGATTCGCAGACACCAGCGAGGGTTAGCTAAGTATGCCCAAAAGAGCCAGGTCAGCCATGAAGTGTCAGCGGTGTGCAAGCTCTTAGAATCATTACTACTATAGTCTCTGTCCCAGGAGCCACCCTGCTAAAGCCTGAGGCAAGGGTGTCTTTGTCCCACAATGTGACTGACAGGCACATCTGGCCAGTTGAAGCAGGAATCCAATGCCTGGAGACTAAATTGCCTGAGGGACAAACAGGGCGTAGGTGAACTAGACAGAGGAAGAGCCCACAGGCGGGCGGCCTAGAGAAGAGAAGTAAAGGCGAGAGCCGGGCGCGGTGGCGCACTCCCGTCATCCCACCACTCGGGAGGCTGAGGCAGGAGGATCAAGAGATCAAGGCCAGCCTAAGCTACATGGCAAGTTCGAGGCCAGCCTGGCGTGTAACACGAGACTCTGACTCAAAACAAAACAAACAAAAAAAGACAAAAAGTAAACATCAGTGCATGGGGCCTAACGAGCGACCCCATACTCACCCAGCGTGAATTCCCATTGCTCGTTCCCCAGAGAGCGTTCAGGTACCACCTCCAGGTCCAGCATTGACTCGGCTGGCCGGGCCCGGGTGGCCTCCCTGTCGTAGGGCAAATGGGACCAGACCTGAGGAGACAACACAGTGGCTACTAGCCGCACTCGCCAAATGGTGATAGCTGTGCTATTCACCCCATCACCGTCCCCGGGCGGCGGTGGCAGTACCTGCCACACTACACACCTCACTTTACCTCACCAGCGGCAGAAGCGGCAGCAACAGAAGCAGCGAGGGCAGCTGCCGCAAAAGTGGCGTGCCAGGCCGTAAAGTGTGGCGTAGGCGTGGTTCCAGCGTCAGGGGCGGGGCCATAAGCGGAGTCGCGCACGCGCAAAGTCCAGGTCAGGAAGCTGCGGGTCTAAGGGTTAAGTTTGGACAGTACTATCTCGACGGTCGGCTGCACTAAGAGGATCCCTGACGACGTGAGCCCCCACATCTGCATACTATTCCTTACACGTTTCACACGTCTATACAAGGAAGGTTACACCACGCAACGCACGCACTAGACGGCTACACAACACCCATCTACCCATCTACCGCCCACATACACACTCATCGGGCTCAAACAGACACACTGAGGCCCATAGGGAGGAAGGACGCCGAGTCCCAGAGCTCCACGGCCGGCAGTGGCCCCACCCGGCTGCTGTCAGGTGCCCAGGAATGTACTCCCTCCCCAACCCACCTGGCTCACGAGGGAAGAGTGGGAAAGGGTTGATGGGGACTGGGCAAAGGGGGGACTCCAGGAAAGGCCTCCATTCAGACCGCATTCAGAGGTGCAGGTGCGAAGGCTCGCGAATCCAGAGGCTGTCCCAGCAGGTCGGACTCTTGAGCCAGTTCAACTGCCTTGTGGTCCTCTCTGTGCCTCAGTTTACTCATCTACTAGCAGGAGAAGGGCTCCTCTAGCGTGTTCAGTTAGAGTTTTTTAGCTGGAGCACCCTAGGACAATCTGAAACTAAAAGGCAGCTGAGATCTCTTCCGATGCCAAGCCTTCCATCATACCATCTGTGGATTTTCATAACCACTCAGCAAACTAAGATTGCACCCCATTTTACAGGTGAATGAATGAGTCCCAGAGAAAAGAAATCTTGCCTGAGGTTCCTTGGTCTTAAGCAGTACAGCTCAAGTTCTTTTCATTCCAGTAGTCCCTTAAGTAACATTTTTAGCAGCAAGTGACATGCTAAATTTTTAATCTTGACAGGAATATAACACCGGAGGATCCATCAAAACTGGAAGTCACTGCTACTGGCCTTAAAACAATAGGATGTCAAAGAAAAAAAAAATAAGATGTCCATTGCAGCATCATATGGCAGAATAACAGCACTACGTCACTGAATGCTTAGTAGAGAAGTGGCTAAGCAAACCTTGATGTGTGTAATAAGATGTGTAAAAGTTCCAAGGGAAAAAAAGAGGTGTAGAAGTGTACATGGAATTTTTTTTTTTTCCTGCTGTAAAACAGTAAGAGATTGGCCACATTACATTTCCGGAAAGATAAAAAATTATCAATAATACCTAATATGGAACCAGGTGTGGAAGCACAAACCTGCAATCTCAGCTATTAGGGAGGCTGAGGTAGGAGGATCTCAAGTTCAGTGCCAGTCTGGACTGCAAAGTGAAACCAAAACAGCAACAAAGATAAACTTTATAATGAAACTAATATGGGAAGTGGAGGATGGAGAGGCGAGTCAGGTTTTGTGGCACAAGAGATTAAATCCAGAGCCTTCACACTGCACTGCGTCCCTAGTCCTGGGGCCTTTCCCCTTTTAAAATCTTGAGACAGTGTCTTACTAAGTAAATTATCAGGTTGGGGTCAAACTTGTGATCCTTCTGAGTCCCCCAGGGTGCTGGGATTACAGGGGAACACTTAACCCTACCAGAGCAAGCATTTCTTACTCCTAGTCTCTTCTGAAGGGGGAGAAAATTAAAATTTTTATATGGGATCTCATTATGTTGTCCAGGCCAATTTTGAAATTGTGATCCTCCTGCCTCAGCCACTGGGGCAAGCATTGAAGACGTGTCTAGCTACTGGAAGCAAACCTGTTGAACAGAATGGAGAATGTACAAACAATCCCAAACACCTTTAGTGTTTAGTTATTCTATTTTATTATTTATTTTTTGTATTTTAGGACAGGGTCTACAGGATCTCACTGTGTAGATCAGACTCATAGTGATCCTCCTGTTTATAGCCTCTGAAGTGCTGGGATTACAGATGTGCATCACCACTCCCAGTCTCAATTGCATCTCAACACCCCTGGGGGCAGGGCCAGCAAGGCAGGCCCAGGGATACAACTCCCTGCCCCAGCGTCTGCCTAAGCAGGTGCTTTAATCTACAGAGCTATTTGGCTGGCCCAGTAACTCTATTTTAGACAAAAGGGCCAAAAATGTATGCTAGAAAAATTCTCTTTTTAAAGAAATGGTGCTTGAAAAACTTGTTACCTGCATACAGAAAAAAGAATCTTGATCCATATATCCCACTCTGTACTAAAATCAAATCAAAATAGATCAGTGAAAAAAAAAATGGATCAGTGGTTTGAAAGAATTTCATCAGATAGGTGGGGGTAGGGGTAAAAAAAAGTGGGGGGGGAGGTTCTTGCAAATAATCCATATTGGACAGGAAATATCAAGATTCCATAAATTAGTTTTATGTCACATTAAAACATTCTGGACAAATGCAAACACAGTCAGGCCCAGGATACCACGGTTCAATCCCCAAGTCCACATGCCTTACCAGACCTATCCTTAAGGCAGGCTGAGCCAGCTTTAAAAAAAAAAATCCTTTCCAAAAACCTTTTGGATAACAAAGGAATCAACCAATGGAGCCAAGAGACAAAATGAAAAAAATTTTTTTACCAGGTACTCCTCTGAGAACCAACATTTAGAATAGATAAAATTTTTTTTTAAAAAGTTCCCCTGGGGCTGGGGAGATGGCTTAGTGGAATAAGTGCTTGCCTGGCAAGCACAGGGGCCTGAGTTCAATCCCCAGTTCCACAAAAAAAAAAAAAAAAAAAAAAAAAAAAGTTCCCCTAAAAGATTTAGTCAAAAAATGGAAGAAAAAATACATCTCAAAAGAAAAAATTCAAATGGTCAATAAATGAATGCATGAAAAAACATTCATCTTTGGTCAGAGACATACAAATCAAAACAATATTGTACCTTATATTAGCAAAAATGGTCATAATCAAGGACTCAAAAAACAAGTGCTGGTTGGGCTGTGAGGAAAAAGAACTCTATGCTGTTGGTGAATGTATAGTACAAATACTTTGGAAATCAATATGGGAGATCTCTCAAAGAAAAAACCCCAGAAATTCCTAGGTATCTTTCCAAAAGATGTAAAGTCATCATACATACCTGTTCATAGCAGCACAACTCATAACAGCTCTATCCTGGATGCCCATTAACAGATAGATGGATAAAGAAAATGTATGTAGTATTTATACACAATATAATGGATTACTCTTCAGCCATTATGGAGTATAAATTTGAGTTATTTGTAGGAAGATGAATAGTAAAAGTATTCAATCATAAAAGGTTAGGTAAGATGGGCATGTTGGCACATGGCTATAATCTCAGAACTCAGGAGACTGAGGTAGAATTGCTGTCAGATTGAGATCATGTTGAGGTATATAGTGAGTTCAGGACTGGGCTGAACTACATGAGAGTCTGTCTCAACAATAAAAAAACAATCCAGGGGCCGGGGAGATGGCTCAGTAGGATAAGCACTTGACTGGCAAATGCCAGGATCTGAATTCAATCCCTGGTTCTGCCAAAAAACAAAAACAAAAACCAATCCAAACAAAAATTCTAAAAGGTTAGATAGTGTGTAGTTCCTCTTATATAAGAGACCCAAAGCATAAACAATTTAAAGAGAGAAAAAAAAGCCACATTAAGAAGCAAGGAGGAGGGGCTGGTGAGATGGCTCAGTGGTCTAAAGCACCTACTTAGAACAAGCTAAGCTAAGCGCAAAGCACAGGGACCACGGTTCAATCCCCCAGCACCACATGCCAGCCAGCCCCGCCCCCTGGTGGGCTGAGCTGGCCACACACAGACACAAAATAAATAAATAAATAAATAAATAAAGAATTGAAAAAAAAAAAGAAGCAAGGAAGGCCGGGGAGATGGCTCAGTGGAATAAGCGCTTCCCTGGCAAGCACAAGGGTCTGAGTTCAATCCCTGGTTTGCAAATTGTATATATAGTGATCCCACAAACTAAATGTAGTAACTATGTGTCACAGATACATACTAATAAAAAATTTTAATGAAAAAATATGCCTAGAAAAGAATGGGTAGATGTTTTCAGTGGGATTATGGGAGAAACAAAATAGAGCCACAGACGTTTAACAAAAGTAAAAAAGGATTTTTTAGTTTAGATAAACCAAAACTGAGTAATAGGGAGGTACATGTCTGTGAAGAATGTCACCAACAAACTTTATCCTTCCTAATTTAAGTAGGATCTGCCCAAGTTTTTTTTTTTTTCCTGGAACCGGGGATTGAACTCAGGCCCTTGGCTTGCCAGGCAAGCGCTTATTCTACTAAGCAATCTCCCTAGTCCCCCAAGTTTTTTTCAAAGGAGAGAATGACAGCTTTGGAATGGTCATACTAGGAAGGCATAATCCAGAGCTCACTATGTGCAGCAGTAATAGGTAACTCAGGGAAGCGGGTCAAGTAAAGACCATACTACAGCAGTCATTTCCTCAAAACCAAGGGCGGGGTTGTTCAGTATTAATTGCAACAGGTAATCAACTACAGATTCAAGAAGACAGCCATGGCAGCAATCTAGGCCAGGCATACAGGGACAGCCTCAGGTCAGCACAATAAAACTTATTTTATTTTTATTTTTTTGGCGGAACCAGGGATTGAACTCAGGCCCTTATGCTCACCAGAGAAGCACAAATTCCACTGAGCCATCTCCCCAGCCCCTAATAAAACTTATTTTAAAAAGAATTGTTTTGTAGCGGGTTTGAGACAAATCTCCCTATGCATTTCAGGTTGGCCTTGAACTGATAGTGATCCTCTTGCCTCAGCTCCTAACCACCACACGCAGCTTGAAAATTTGAATTCCAGTTGTACCATTTAGTAGCTATTACCAGAATGCTGGAATCTTGTCCCATGGTGACAAACAGACTGTGAACAGAGGAAGTAAAGCTTAAGCAAATTTATTTAAAAGATACAAAGGTAAGGAAGTTCCTGCAAGCGTGGAGGAGATTCTGAGCAGTACATCTATGAGAACTCTTTGTCTAGGATTTTTTAAAAGGCGTAAGAAGGGAACTCTGGCCATTGTGCAGTATCATCTCTATCCTATAGAAGACTATGTACTTTTTAAGTGTCCAATCTATGTGACATTCAAGTAGCATCCATGGAGGTCCCATATATCCCTAAGCATAGGGCCTGTTTGATCACAGTTTGGGGTTGGGGGCCAATCCTAGACAGCTGAATATCTTGGAGAGTTACTCAGGAGACTCCATTTGGGACTGCTGCCCTTTTCTTATTCGGGTTGCAGTTTAGGCATTTCTCTTTCACAGGTTTGCTACCATTACTCTGTATTTTCTTGTATCTTACCTTATTGCTGAAACCTGGATATTAGGTCAAGGAGGACCTTAACTATAAATGGCTTAAAAGTTCTTCTAATCAAAAGCTGAGAAATAAAACAATGGTCTATTTGTTTTCAAGTATTCTATACTTAAACATACTAAGTTGCAATTTCCAGTGACCCAAGTTTTAACCTTGGACAGTTTCTGAACTGTCATGTGTATGCATGATAGTGATGCACAAAAGCTGATGGAAATCTGGCCTTCAATCTGCTCTTGAAAGGCTGAAACCTCTCTTTTAAAAAATGTTTAGAAGATTAAGACACCAAAATTGTCTTATAAATACTCTGATATACACATAGAAAACACATATATGGTAATATGGCCATTGTAGCTCCAAAAATAGGGCCACAAATTCTTGAACACTTCACCTTTCAAGAGATGGAACTCTGCTAGTTGTAGTAGCACATACTTGTGATCCCAGCACTCAAAAGCCAAGGGAGGACCATACCACTAGTTTGAGGCCAGCCTGAGCTACAATCATGAATTCAAAGGGGACCTGAACTATATCCAAGATTCCGTCTCAAAATAAAAACAAAAATACAAGGGATTAAGGTTAGTTAGGTATGGTGGCATATAACTATAATACTGTCTCAATCTCAAAATTTAAAAGGAGTGTGTGTGGGAGAGGGGAGGTTGGGGATGTAGCTCAAAGAATGCGGGAAAGTGGGCAGGGGAGGGAGAAACTGGAACAAGTAATCACAACCTCCAGGATAGTGAGGCAAGAGGATTTCCACCAGTTTCAGGCCAACTTGGGCTAATGAGTTCAAAGCCAGCTTGAACAGCCCAGCAAGATCCTGTCTCAAATATACACCCAAAGGGGTAGGGGATAAAGATTAATGCTCTTTGAGGGTAGAACTGATCTAGTGACCCCAATTCTATGGCAAAGAACCCAAAACTCTATAGACATGTGCCCTCTTGTGTCACTTACCCAGGGGCAAGACTGCTGCTAGGCTGTGAGTTGCCCTATGGAGAAATTCATACAGCAAGAACCTGCAGGTTTCTCACACCTAGCAAGGAGCCAAGGCCTTTTAACAGGCTGTTGAGAACACAGGCCAATGATCATAGACAAGAGTAGGCATTGAAAATGATTCTTGGGGCTGGAGAGATGGCTCAGTGGTCTAAAGCACCTACTTAGAACAAGCTTAGCAAAGTATCGGGGACCGGGACCGCGGTTCAATCCCCCAGCACCACATGCCAGCCAGCCTCGCCCCCTGGTGGGCTGAGCTGGCCACACACACCACACACACACACACACACACTCTCTCTCTCTCTCTCTCTCAAATAAATAAAAATAAATAAATAAATTAAAAAAAAAAAAAAAAAGAAAATGATTCTTTTGGGAGCCAGGGCGATGGTTCAGTGGAATAAGTGCTTCCCTGGCAAGTGCAAGGGCCTGAGTCAATCCCCAGTTTCACTAAAAAATGAAAATGATTCTTTTTATCTGTACTCAAGCTTTCAGATGATTGTGGGCTGGGATGACTCTAGCCCTGTAAGACCAGAACTACTGAACCTCGCTACTTCCAGATTTGTGGCCCACAAAAACTTTTGAGAAAATATTGTTTTCTTTAATGCTACCAAGTTTATGAGTCATGTGTTACGCATACAGCATAGGTTAAGGCTCATAAAAAGCTCCCCACTGCCTCAAGAAGCATGACTCAAGTAAGACATTTTTTTAACTAAGCAGCTAAAAACTAGCATACCCTTTTTTCTAGAAGAGTTGTACTTACTAAAATTACGTTGTTAGTGCTCAAATGGCTTTTGAAATTAACACTGAGTATAAAAATTGTTCAAATTTCTGTAATGGTCCCAACTCAGCATTTAAAATTATTTGTCATCTGCAGTGAATGTGGTGAATAATTAAATCTGCTCATTATGATGGACCAAGCTTAAGGTATACTTATTTCTGAAGTAAAATGCTTAACTTTCTGGTTGGAAACATGCTAGGACATGTCCTAAGAGTAAAATGGAAACACAATAAAACCATATACTTCTAAAACAAATAGCTTTTAAGATGGGACTACCTTGAGGACAGGTGTGTTAGAACATGCCTCTAGTCCCTGAACTCTGGAGGTTAAGGTAGGAAGATACGGTCAGTTTGAGGTTAGCCTGGGCCTCCAAAAAAGAAATGATAAACTTGTATATAAAAATTTAATCTCTTTCGGGTCCTCCTTTCCAAGATGACAAAAAAAAAGAAGGAACAACGGTCGTGCCAGAAAGGGCCGTGGTCATGTGCAGCCTATTCGCTGCACGAACTGAGCCCGGTGTGTACCCAAGGATAAGGCCATTAAGAAGTTTGTCATTCGGAACATAGTGGAGGCCGTCGCTGTCAGGGACATTTCTGAAGCAAGTGTCTTCGACGGTTATGCGCTTCCCAAGCTGGATGTGAAGCTGCATTATTGTGTGAGTTGTGCCATTTATAGCAAAGTGGTCAGAAATCGATCTTGTGAAGCCCGCAAAGACCGAACTCCTCCATCCCAATTTAGACCTGCTGGTGCTGCACCATAACCTCCACCAAAGCCCCATGTGAGGGGAGCTGGGTCTTAATGGACTGAAGAAAACTTTCTTGAGAAAGAAATAATGAATTGAATGTCATACTTTAAAAAAAAATTAAATGTTCTTACTTTCCCCAAGGTCACTGATTTATGGTCATACTTCACAGCAAGCTTAGTTTTGAGAATCATTATATACAATGGGAAATTACAGTACTGTGCCTTCTGCAATCTCTACATTTAAGGAAAAGGTCATCTTAGCAGAGGTGACCACCAGATGTCACTGTTGTGGCTATCCTTTTGGTAAAGTGAAAAGAAACAAAGGTTCAGAAATAACTTTCACGTCATAATAACACCAGGACAGAATTATTAGATTACATCAATGAAGAGCCAAGACTTTGTCTTCACTACATAGAAGTTTATTGTGAAAGTAAATTAAACATACAAACACACAGTATGGCTAATGGTGGCAAAGCAATTGGGTAGCTTAAGGCAAGTTTTAATGGAGATAAATTTAGAAATGATGCAATGATGTAATTTTGTTTAAATACACATTATGAAAAAATACCAAATTGCATCAATAACTTAAGTTTTCAAAGCCTTCACTACTGGAGAAAAAAGGCTTATGATCTTAATGCCAGCATTAAGACAGACAGAAGTAATACAGTGCTAAATAGTAGGAAAAATTCAGTATTTACAGAAGGATGGCAACAGGGACACTTGTAACATTTGACCTTATTTACTGGTAGACTGAAAGCCCTTAGCGAGAAACAATAGAAAAAAAATGTACCATCATGTTATTACAAAAATTAAGTGCAGAAGTCAAAAACCAAGGAGCTCTGTGATTAAAATAACCTTAAAACACCACTGTAAGGATCACTTGAAAGGTGATTCCCTCAGGGGAAATCAGGGCACTGAGTGTGTAAACATGTGAGTCGAACAACAAATACCAACCAAATTCATTCATAGTACTTAGTTACACAAGATTGGCATGGTCTTTTCTGATGCATTAATGTTTATAACAATTTAAACACACTCCTTACCATGCATGACTTCAAATATATAAACAAATATTTTTATTGAGATACAGGATATCTGCTTATGAATTATAAGACCTATATACAATGAAAGTCACATCTCCTTCATCAATCAAGTATATTTATATGCTTTTAAATGTAATGATCTTATTCAGATTTCATTTTCTGAATTAACTGTCAGTTTTTTGAACTATTTAAAATAATGCCATTCTATTATGATAAAATACATTTTTGCAAAACTTCAGAAATATAGTAACATTTAATGAGTATGACCATGAAAGGTACTTGTAATGATATGAGAAATGCTTTAGCACTTTTTTCCAGTCTTGTATCAAAAAACAAACAAACAAAAAACAAGTTGCACTCAATTTGACAAGCCTATTTAAAAAATATCCCCACACTAATTCCTCTCAAAAGGTGCTATATTAATAGTCCTTTTTCAAAATACCATATATACTTGTGGATGTTTTTCTAAGAATAGTTAATGGAAGAAAATGCATCCTCTGCACAGATGAACATTTTCTAAGACTAATCTCTCATTACCCAGTATTGTTTTTACAAAAGCATGCAATATAAAATACACATCAAAGCAGCTATCTTAAACACAATTTTAATACAATATCACCTTTGTAGCTGATTCATCACTGTCTCCAGTTTAATAAGCTGTTATACACATGAAGAAGCTCCAGTATCCCTTTTTCAATTGACTTTTAAAAAAATCCCTGAATAAAACAGAAGCCAGCCTGCGACTTCTTTAAGCATTTCAGTAGAATATTATCGTTTCTGGAGAATATCTCCACCCAAACTCATGATTACAGAACAGAATCTAAAACATTTGGGACAGATTACAGTTAACACCAATTTTTTAAAAATTTATATTTAAAAAGGAAAGAAAGGGCACTGATTATTAGTATTTAAAAAGGATACTGCAACTTTAACCACTGTAAACTCTGAGTTAGAAAGCTGTGGCAGACAGCTCTATGCTACTAGGTTTTTAGTTTGTAAATAATGCAAACACATCAACAGTTTTAAATGCTGCAGACTATAAAAACACATAAAGGGAGAGGGGGAAAAAACCAAACCAAACCAAGAGTGCTTATCTAAAAAAAGCTGCATAGCCAACAAATCTGAAATACAAAAAAATTTAGAGCAACTGATTAAAGAAAACCCTCAGATACAAATTTTAGTTATCTTGTTTTTAAATGACATGAACTTTTAAATTAAAATTCAGGGAAAAAAAGCTTTACAAGTACATAGTTTGAACTCAACTAAAGTAATGCCAACAAGATAAGCTTGCATAGAAAAAAATTTCAAATTATTACTGGCTACATGCTATAAAAAATAGAAACGCAGGTATTATAGTGCAAACCATAGCAGTTTGTGGTGTCTTTTTACTGCCGTAGGTTAAGAAATAGATGGTAGTACCTCCAGTAATCACAGTTTCTGGTCTTATAATGAATCATTCCTGCCAGCTAGAAGCACGTGTATGTAAAGATGGGCGGCACATCTGCTGTGCTACTATTAACGAAGTTTGAGATCATCACTACCACCTAAATTGGAACCAGGACTAGGGTCTTGTTGTCTTCTTGCCTGCAAAGACAAAACAATTTATGATTGGAAAGCAGTGTGAAAATCAAAATAGTATATAAAATATAAGACAACGTAGCACATAAACATATAACCAAGCACATTTCAATGACTTCACATGTCATAGACAAAAGAAAAAATTATATATGACGTATTTTGTTGACTATAGTTTTAAAAAAAAAGAATACACAACTTTACATTAAAAATATGATCATAAATCATGTACTACATATAAGAGAATAAAAATGTTTTCAGTTTTGGAACCAGAGGGGTTAATGTTAATACAATATGGCCAATCACAGAAACAAGTGTTTCCTTTTGGTAACAGTATTTACTGAACACCAATAATATACTAAGCACTATTCTAAGCATTCTCCACAGATGAACTAATTTAACCCCTTCCAACATTGGTCACCTTTGTCAGAACATATACTAATGCCTCCCAACAATCTAAGACATAGGTGCTATTATTCTTATCTTTTTATAGATAAGAAATAGTCACATAAATAAATGATCTGGGGCTGGGGAGATGGCTCAGTGGAATAAGCGCTTCCCTGGCAAGTGCAAGGGTCTGAGTTCAATCCCCGGTTGGGGGGGGAGGAGAATCTATATCTATCTATATCTATATCTATATCTATATCTATATCTACCAGGGATTAAACTCAGGACCCTGCACTTGCCAGGCAAGCATTTATTCGACTGAGCTATCTCCCCAGCCCCATGATCTATAATTATACAATTTAAAAATGTAATTTAAGGTGGGGGAGATATCTCAGTAGCATAATCTCCGTTACAAAAAACAAAAACAAAACAAAACAAAAAACTCACCAGAAACAGTAATTTAGAATTTCTATGGATAAAATGCTCATAAGTAAAAATTTTATAATATACAAAAAATATGTATTTTTTTTTAATATATCCCTGTACCAGGGATTGAACTCAGTACCTTGCTCTTGCCAGGCAGACGCTTAAGTCGCTCAGCTATATCCCCAACCAATACTGATAATTTTATTTATTTATTTTAATACTGATAATTTTAAACTCAGAATTTCAAGATTCCCAGTAGAATTAACACCCTATTAAACTATTTAGGGCAAATTATTCAATAGAAACCAACTGTGTGTGACATTCTGCTTACATAATATGACATGGTGTCTCTCTGGCCCACATACAATTTTTTCTTTAAGTCTCTTACAAACTAGGATGTTTTTCCATAAGCTTTCAATGCCTATACATGTTGGTCAAGCATAACCATCTATTTCTATCCAGAACCTAGTTCCTTTGGCTCAAGTTTTCCTATGTTAGAAAAGGGAGACTCCACTTTATGTGCTATTCAGGCAAAAAGCCTTGAGGTTACCCTGAATTATGTCTTTTACACTCAAAGTGAGTTCTGATGGCTCAACTGTTAAATATATCCTTAAGCTGACCATTTCTGAACATTTCTACCACTCTCAGTCTAGTCCAAGACACTCTCATGGTCAACTGGATGTTGTTTTTAGTCAACTGTGTTATATGACAGCAATTGAAGTTAACTACAATTACCTATACAGTATCTTTAACTAAATGGAATTATGTACTAATAGCACCAACTGATTCTCCATTGTTATCATTTTTTGGAATCATAACTAGCATAAAATCATCTAATTAAAAAAAAATTTTTTTTATGAGACAGGTTTCCATTATATAGCCTAGACCAACACTGAACTTCTTATGGAGCCCAGACTAGCCTTGAACTTTTGATCCTCTTGCTTGAGCCTCCAGAATGTTAGAATGACAGTGTGCCACCATCCTTGACTCACATTCTGATTTCAAGATGTAAAACAAATAAACAAAAGACCTAAAACAGCTATGAATATAGCTGACTTTAAAAAACCAAAACCTCAACAAGTCACATTTGTATTGTAAGATCAGATTTACTTTTATTTTTTTGGTGCTGGGAATCAAAACCAAGGCTTTATGCACGCTAAGCATGTCCTCTACCACTGAGCTACAACCCCAGTCCTTTTTTTTTTTTTTAAACCCCAGGCCTAAAGTGAAATTAATTAATTAATTAATTTATTTATTTATTTATTGGAACCAGGGATTGAACTCAGGGCCTTGCGCTTCCAGGGAAGCGCTTATTTCACTGAGCTATCTCCCTGGCCCCTAAAGTGAAATTTAATCAGAAGTTATAACTATGTTATTTATATTATTTAGCAAAAATAACAGCTGCCTTATTTACTTTAAAAGAAACAAAATCTTACATGAATCCCTTATAAATTTTGATTTTTTTAGCAGATTTTAATTACTTTTGTTAGCAGACTGCACACTGACCAAATTTTAGCATATTTATCTCAATTAAATATGAAGTCAGGTTATTCTCCATGATTATAGACTAAAAGAACTATGTGCATGCATCAGAAAAACAATTTATGTTCTATATACAATCAATGTTAAGTGTGGTACAATACAAGGACAGATCAATTCTGTAGAATCACAGATGGTGATATAAGTATCTAGTTTCAGTCAGTGAAGGTGAGAAAGAGGGTGAGCAATGAAGAAACACTGAGAAAAATCAATCCCTATTATATATTTATAAATCACTAGTAACCTACTAATAATCCTCTGCGAGAAGAAATTTCTGCTTTTGGCTTGGGTAAGAATCTTCAAATTATATTAACAATGGGATGGCTCCAAGTAGGTGACAAAGACGAGTCAACAACAGCTAGAGTTTTCCTTACTGGTTATAGTAGTGGTTTGTTTAAAACATTATATTAGTAGCAGAGTATGTATTATGGGAGGATAGGGCAGGAGGATTATAAACTGGAGCCCAGCCTGGGCAATTCATTGAGACTATGACTCAAAATAAAAAATAAAGAGGATTGGTACTGTAGTTCAGTGAAAAATTCCTGGGTTGAATCTCTGCTAAGAGAAGAGGGTTAAAAATCATGGAGAAGCCAGGCATGGTGGCATGCATCTGCAAACCCAGCACTTGGGAGGCTGAGGCAGGAAAATCATCATGAGTTTGAGGCCAGCCTGGGCTACGTAGTGAGCTCCTGTCTCAAAAATCATGGAGAAGAGGAATAAAGTTATTTTGCTATTTATTTGTGGTTTTGTTTCTATCTGCCTTGTGCTGAGAAGAATAGCCAGACATGTTTACAAAAGCCTATAATCCCAGAACTCCAGGAGTCTGGAGCAGGAGGAAACCAAGTTCCAGCCCAGCATGAAAAACTTAGTGAGAGACTGTATCTCAAAAAAATGAGAATGATTGATAAGCAATGGAACAAAAATAGAAACAAAAAGGGCTGGCCAGATCGCTCAGTGGACTTATAACAAAGTGCCTGCTTAGGCAGAGCTCAGGGCCTGGGTTCGATCCCCAGCACCACATGCCATGCTGGCCCCATCCCCAGGGTGCAATGAGACAGCAATTGAGATGGTATGGTGGCGCATGCCTGTAATCCCAGCGCTTGGGAGGCTGAAAACAGGATCACTACGAGTCCAATCTGTGCAGTGAGACCCTGTACTAAATACATTAAAAAAAACAAACCAAAAACCAAAAAACCCAAAACACCAAATGGCTTCTAAGAATAGACACAAAGGAGGAGAAGCCCAAGGGATACGAATGGGAAGAAAAGAGGGATGATGGGCTGGGGAGATAGCTCAGTGGCTTAAGTGCCTGCCTGGCAAGGGCAAGGTCCTTGAGTTCAATCACCAGTACCAAAACAAACACAAACAAACAAATAAAAAAACAACACAAGCCAGGAAAAAATGCTAGTAGGGAAGGTGTATAAGCTGTCATATGGGGCTGGCCAAATAGCTCAGCAGATTAAAGCCCCTGCAAGCAGGTGCAGGGGCCTGGGGTTCAATCCCTGGGCCTGCCTGCTGGTCCCACTCTCGGGGCATGCTGAGACAACAATTGAGACTGGGCATCGTGGCATGCGCTTGTAATCCCAGCTCTTACAAGGCTGTAAACAGGTGGATCACTATGAGTCTGATCTAGTAGTGAGACCCTAAACACCCTGTAGACCCTTCCCTTAAAAAAAAAAAAAAAAAAAAAAAAAAAAAAAAAAAAAAAAAAAAAGCTGTCCTATGGGAAGACACCAAAACAGGCTCATGATATAGCTTCCACAGGACAGAAGTTCCACAACTGGATGACATGCCTTGAGATTCCAATTCTGGCAATTTCTCATGCAGGGAATTTAAAAAGAATTCTTCTTCTATGGCTAATGAGCCAGATTAAATGTTTGCATAGAGGTTCTTTTACCAACCTAAATCATCTAGTCTACAGTTTCTTTCTCCTAGTCAATGTACATGGACATTTGATTCTAACCTTTCATTAGTATTAGATTTTGAATATAAAACGACATCCATCAACCTCATTCAGGATGTTTATTTATTTGACTAGGTATTGTACCAAAGGTCTTTATACTGAGCTACATCTTCAGCACCCCCCACTCCCGTCTTTGGAGACAGGGTCTTGGTAATTCAGGCTGACCATGAACTAATTATGTAGGCCAGGCTGCCCTTGAACTCATAATGATCCTTTTGCCTCAGGTCCCAAGTGTTAGGATTACAGGCATGCACCACCATTGAGGACTCCAGCCCTTTTCTAACAGTTTTAATTTTGAGGCCAGGTCTTGCTAAATCACTTAGGCTGGCCTTAAACTTGTGGTCCCCCTGCTTCAGCCTCCCATAGAGCTGGAATTATGGGCATATGCTACCATACTCAGCTTAAAAACAAAACAAAAAAAAACCCCTATCTTTCAGTATAGCACAGCGTCACCTAAAAACATGACAAATCCAGTTTCTAGGAGGCAGTTGTGAGATGACTCCAAAGGAAAGACAAAGTACAGTTACCATCCAGCAGCTGAAGTTTTCCCAAGAAACTAGGGCTATACAGAAATAGCTGGCCAGGCATGATGGTGCATGTCTATAATCCCAACACTTGGGAGGCTGAGGCAGGCGCATTGCTGTGAGTTTGAGGCTAGCCTGAGCTGCATGGTGAGTTCAAAGCTAGTCTCAACTACATGGTGAGATCCTGTCACACAAAAACAAAATAAAAACCAACAAAACACAAAACCAGCGGACACTATCACCCCAAACAGAAATAGCTAACAACAGGGATATCCAAATGAACAAAAACTTTTTGGATGGTCTCTAATCTTTTATTATTCCCATTAACAAAAATAATTTTTAGAAGTCTTCATGGCCTGGGTACAGTGGTACATGCCTATAATCCCAGCACTTGAGAGACTGAGACAAGAGAATTACAAAACGGAGGCAAGCCCGGACTACATACAAGTTTGAGGCCAGCCTGAGTGACACTCCTGCCCCCTTCTTCCCATCAGGAAAAAAAAAGTTTAAAAAAATTCTTCATAGAAAAATGCTCTAATAATTACAAATAGGTCAAATTCCGCAAGCATGTACTATATCTAATGTGTTGTTTGCTTTGTGTTTGAAAGTTGGCTACAAGTCACAACACAGAATTACAGAATTTGAGACTAGAAAAGTACTTCAAAGATCTGGTTCAACTCTTACTATAAAGATAAGCCTGAGATCAAAAAGGTTAAGTGAGGCCTATCCTTATCAGAGCTGCAGGCCAAGTCAGCACCTCTGGAAAAGATGATCTTTAAAACCAGGACTAGGGTCAGCCTCCTTGGTCACTGCTATTTCTTCCTGTTATTAAGGCTGAGGGAGATACAAGGCAGACATTGTAAGTCTTAACATGAGAGTGAGGATTATGCTTTTCCCAAATCCATTAAAAAGGCAAAATCAGAGTCAGCAGAAAATTATAAACACCTGTCAGATAAGCAGACTGTAAGGGCTGGTCCAAAAGGCATGTTATAAAAAAAAAAACACTCTTTTTAAAATTTTTATTTTATTTTTTCCATAATTTTATTGAGAGACAAAAACCCCAAATTCTTAAAAAGCATTCAATTTCAAGCAGGGAATGGTGACACATACCAGCACTTGGGAGGCTGAGGTAGGAAGGCTGCCACAATTCAAGGCCAGCTTGGGCTACACAGCAAGACCCTGTCTCAAAAAACAACAAAAAGTATTCAACTTCAGGAAAATTTTAAACATAGAATAAATAGTGGAAGTCTACACTTCTGGGTTTGGGTAAGAGTGGTTGTGCCACTTTAGCTATGTGGACTTAGGCAAGTTTCATCCTTAGTTCCTCAAAATGGAGACTCAAGGGCCTTATGAGTACCAAAGGATCAAAGGTAACTGCATGTTGGCATATACCTATAGTGCCAACACTGAGAGGCTGAGGCAGGATGATTGCCATGCTCTTAAGCCCAGCCTAGACCACAAAGCAAGTTCACAAAGCCAGGCTGAACTACACAGTGAGACGCAGTCTCAAAAAAACAAAACAAAACAAAAAAGTAAAGCAAAAGTCATTACACACTGACACACTGATGTTGCTTCTATTACAACAAAGCTGCTTATTACCGCTGGGCATGTTGGTGCACACCTGTAATCCAAGCATTCTCAGGAGACTGAGGATTGTACAAGTTCAAGGTCAGCCTGAATTATGTAGTGAGACCATGCCTAAAAAATCCAAGCCAAAACAAACTACCCACCCCAACCTCCTGCTTATTATTTGTCCAGTTTATCCATATGAACTTTTAGACTACCTTTTCAAAATGCTAAAAAAATAAGAATGTAATCACTATGTACTGCAAACACATACTAATAAAAATTATTTTAGAATTTCTATTTGTAAAAAAATTGTCCACCTCATGAAGACAAGACTAATTTTTACAAAAGTTAAAAGTTAAAGCAAAATTTATAGTTTATAGCTCTTATGATAGCAGATAAATCAAGACTCTTCCTCTCTTAGTATGACGGCAGTCAGATTATAGTATCCTCTGCTTCTTATGCTCTTCAACTCTCATCTGCAGTATCATTTCACATTTGTTCCCATTTTCACATCTAATGAATTTTCAGAAAAATGCATCCCAGGATGGCTTCATATAGACATATTCTGATGATATTTTTCTTACAAAAGAATGAACAGTGGTATAGTTAAATGATCAGAAAACTCAAGTCTTTGGGAATTTAAAGGCTTTTTTTTTTTGACCACACAGAATGGAAGATTCCAAAAACATGCAAAACACAAATACAAAAACCACATAAAGCTTTTTATTTGTTTTTATTTCCAAGTGGTTTTCCACATAAAAATTCTATAATTTACTGAACTGTTTTAAAACTCCTTATAGTAAAATATGCAACAATTATATATTCACTTTAACATTAAAAATAACCATTTATTTTCTAACATTTTAAAATTTAACCAAAAGAAAGACATTTTCCAGATGACAGAGAAAATCTGTTTCAGTACCCTATCCCATTACAGCTGCTGAATTAAGTGCCAATGGTACTGTGTTACAGTTTAGGTCAAGAGGCCAAGCAAATTGAAGGTAGTCTCTAGAAATTGTACTAAGGTAGGTATAGTGGTGCACACCTGTAATCACAGCCCTCAGGAGGCTGAGATAGGAGGATTACCTGGCCTATACAGACCCTGTTTCAAAAATTCAAGAAAAGAGGTTCCATAGGGAATACAACAGTGTTTTTCAATCAAGGAAGGAGTCTCACACAGAAAAGGCACTGGAATCCTTCTACACAGCAATGACACCAATGAGGAGCACTCTATATGTTCTTCTTTCTTGGTATTTGGGATTGAACCCAGAGCTTTCACACTGAGCTATGGTATTTCACAACCCCCCCCCCTTTTTTTTTTTTTTTTTCTTTTCCTGACCCTTACATTTGGTTTTCTTCCCCTTTTTTTTTTTTTTTTTTTTTTTTTTTTTTTGTATTTTAGAGAAGGATCTACAGGGTGTTCAGGGTCTCACTACTAGATCAGACTCATAGTGATCCGCCTGTTTACTGTCTCCCAAGAGCTGGTATAACAGGTACACAACACCATGCCCAAGTCTCAACTGCTGTCTCAGTATTGGGGGGGGGTGTGTGGCAGCATGGCAGACCCACGGATTGAACCCCCGACCTTGCGCCTGTCTGCAGGCGTTTTAATCCACTGAGCTATTTGGCCGGCCCTTATTTTTTAATTTTGAGACAGGGTCTTACTAAGTTGCTGAATTGCTCAGGTTGGACTTGACCTTTTGTTCTTTCTACCTCAGCTTCTCAGTTTCCTACAGTGTTGGGGTTATAGGTGTGTACTACCACTGCTGGTTTCAAAATTCTTTCTGGTTGTTTTAATAATTAAATCAACTAATCACCAACCAATCTAAATAAATAGACTATTATCTAAAATAGGCTGGCAAATGATATCTTTGATTTTCTTTTTTTTTTACAATGTCTCACTACCTAGTTAGGACTTGTAGTGATCCTACTCTCAGCCTCCCCATCAGTGCTGGGATTACAGGCGTGTGCCACCACACCCAGAATTGAGGGTGGCACAATATCTTTGATTTTCATAGTCGTAAAAAGTTAGGAGGAAAAAAATAAATAAATAAAAAGTTAGAAGGACCGGGGAAATAGCTCAGTAGAATAAGTACTTGCCAGGGAAGTGCAAATTCCTGAGTTCAATCCCCGGTACCACCAAAATAAATAAATAAATAAATAAATAAATAAATAAAGCTAGGATTTGCTTACTTTTACTGCTATGCCAGATATATTTTAAGCCAAGCGCACAGAAAGGGGGATAAAGACACTTAACTTCCAATTGTGTCTCCACTCTAAGCACTAGACATTGAGAGTAAGGAACCTGTGAGTGGGTTTTACAGAAGAAACTTGAGCTAGGAATGGTGAGATTACATTCAGGAAGTTGAACAAAAAGCTCAGCCAACCTGGGCTACCCAGCAGATTACATTTTCTTTCTTTTCTAAATAGACAAGAGATGCATGTGATATAAAATTCATAAAGAAAAACAATATGCAGACCCAAGTAACAACCCTCCACTTTGTTCCTCAGATAGGTATCTAGGCTTCCCCCTCCAGTTTCCAGTTTCATTTTCTCACATACCCTACTAGAGAGTAACTATGTACTTATATAAAGTTGTTTGTTTTGAGACAGAGTCTCACTATGTAGTTTAGGCTGGCCAGCCTGGACTCAAACCTGCAGGATTCCTCCTGCCTCGACTTCCCAAGTGCTGGAATTACACGTACCACCATGCCCGGCAATTATGCACTTTTATCTATTTATTTATTTTATTTTATTTTTTGGCGGAACTGGGGATTGAACTCAGGCCCTTGCGCTTGCCAGGGAAGTGCTTATTCTACTGCGCCACCTCCCTGGCCCCAATTATGCACTTTTAAAGTAATATATTCCTTTTTAAAATACCCATGGTATAATGTAATATATAGTATTATGCACCCTCTGCATAACATTTTATTGTGTATCAACGATCTAATAGTGCTTCACAAGAGTTACTAAAATAAATGTTTCTTCACTTCATGATATGCTTTCATTTGCAAATTGAATGATAATCTTCCAATAGCCTCTAAAAGTAAAAAAAAAATTATACTAGTAAAACAGCTTTTTCTGGGGGGGAGGGGGACCAGAAAGAAAATGCTACATCTTACCATGAATGATGAATAGAAAATTTTCAAATCTTTACACATGGTAACATGCTCACAGTGTTTTATAACTGATTTCAGGTTAAAAAATATTTTGAAAACCAAAACTTGAGTCACCAACCAAAAGGAGTTCTTCCCACAGTCAGAACCTTAATTTTACATATACTTTAAATTCTCATGAGCAACACTATTAAATTTAGCATGACAGGGCAAGAGGCCTCAGAGGTTATCCAAACAGTGACAGATATCCCTGAGCCTCTGTGCTGCCAGAATCTTAGGCTTCCAAAGACCATTTACTGGGTTCCTGCCACCCACGAGTTACCACTGTTCCCTGGCCCTCAATTCCAGTCAGGCATCAGGACCACCCAGTGGAAGCAATATTATTCTTTTCTGCCTCAGCTTTTTCTATTCCAGGCTAAATGGTTTCTAACTTCTGGCAGACTACTTTTCAGCTTGATCATCTTTACTAGTGGTATGGAAACTAATTTCCAACTGTTAGGCTATATTTGCAGAGACCTCCTAGTTAGGAAACTGTGGTTTAAGTCCTCATGTTTTCTTTCATTAACGAACTAGATGAAGAGAACAAGTCAATTTTTCTGGGATTCTCATCAACTGTAATAAGAATGACAGATTAGATAATGCTTAAATCTACAAAGATGTTTGAGTTGCAGAATGGAAACATTTCCCTGCACCATTCTTTTAGACAATTTTTTTTTTTCTCAGTACCAGGGATCAAATTCAGGACCTTACACTTGCCAGGCAGGCGCTTATGCCCCTGAGCTATTTCCCTGGCCCTGCACTGTTCTTTTAGAAACAAGGAGGCAAACTACAAGAAAATAAGCTGACAATGAAAAAGACAAAACAACAACAAAATCAAGGAAGCAAAATGTGTACACAAAGTTCCAAGGATATGCAAACCCTAAAGCTCTGCATGTCATTGCCTGGGTGTGTGCTGCAGACAGATTCCAGCCCTATCTCCCAAATGACAGCTCCCTATGAAAACTGATGTTTTAAATTACTGCTGCAAGGAACTACAGGGTCTTAAATCATTGATGAAAATGTAACTGTTTACTCTGTGCTTTAGGTCTAATGCAGGTAAAGAGCTTTGATATACTTAAAAGAACTAAAAGGATGTTCTCGCTAGCCAGATAATTCAATTAACTGGAACCAGCACTGCAGTAGAGCTTTTAGTGCTAAAGTACATTAGAGCTATTATTTATTGTAGGCATACACATACTGAACGCCACGCTAAGTGCTTTATAAGCATTTTCCCATTTAATTCTTCCAACAAATTCTATGAAAAAACTGGAGTTTAAGACAGACTGATTTGATCCCCGGGGCCTGCCATGTCGGCCCTGCCCCCGGGCGCGCTGAGCCAGCAATTGAGACTGGGTGTGGTGGCACAAGCCTGTAATCCCACCTCTTGGGAGGCTGTAAACAGGCAGATCACTATGAGTCTGATGTAGTAGTGAGACCCTGACTAACTTGTAGACCCTTCCCTAAAAAATACACACACAGACAAAAAAGAAAAGAAAAGAAAAAGAGGGAAGACAGATTGACAAGTGATGGAACAAGAGTGTAGACTTGGCTACAAAGCTCATGTTCTCACTGATAAAAAACTGAATAGAAACAAACATATGAGCCACAAAATATTTGACACCTCTGTCAACAGACTGTATTTTTGTTCACAGACACACATAAACACACACCAAAATGTTTTAAGTAACAATACTGTAAGAATGAAACAATTTAAAACTGAAAATTTTTTGTCAATTAATCTCTAATTTTCAAAGTAAAACTTTTTTTTTTTCCCCCGTGGAACCAGGGATTGAATTCAGGCCCTTGCTATTCTACTGAGCCATCTCCCCGGCCCTAAAACATTATTTAAAAATCCTAACAAATGGTTTTATTGTCAGTTACTCTTCAGTAACATTCATTTAGGCCATCTTAGTTTGTACCAGAATGACTGACCAACTGACCATGTTCTCTGCCTTGCTAAGTTCCAATACTCCGTTGTGCCTTTGTATACACTGCTGCTTCTACCCAGAAAGCTTCCTCCAGCTATCCAGCTGGCAAACCACACTCTTCCTTAAAGTTCCTTCCAAGGGTATTCTCTCCTAAATCTCCCAAGCAGAGGCAGACTCATGCATCCCTTTCTATATCCAGCCACTGTCCCTCTTTGAGCCTTCAATATATATAGTGACTACTAAAAGGACATTCCAATTTCCTGCTCACACAACCATTTTTCCCTCTGAACTGATAGATGCTCAAAGACAAAGTCGTGCATTTTGTTTTTTGAGACAGGAGTCTTACTATGTAGTTCAGGCTGGTCTTGAATTCATGTTGATCCTTGTACTGTAGCCTCCTGAGACCTGGGACTGCAGGTCTGTGCTACCATGTCAATCTAGAAGCCATGCATTTTATCACTATGTTTCGAGGCCATAATGAAGGATCCAGGACAACATACTGGGACTTATTATTACTTTAGTACTTAATATAAGCCAACAAATTGTAAACTTTTACAATTTTTGCAGAGACTACTGACAGGTATTATCTACTTCATCCCACATGATGTCCTGTAATTTTGGCATACAGATAGTTAGAATGGAACCCTACTTGAAGATGTACATGCAGATAACAACCAAACAAAATGCAAAAACACTGTGGGTTGCATCTCATGGGATCTCAAGAAAGGAGAGGAGAGTCAAATTTATAGTTGTCTCAACAGTTTTCATTAGTACTTACAAAAGTAAGTGTTATAAAAACTACAAAGTGGAAGAGATAATTACAATCAAGAAGACTAGGGAAGGGCTTGAAATATTTAAGCCACACCTTAACAAACAGATGGAAAAGTACATTCTATATCCCAAAGTATAAACAGCATGAGCAAAGCTGGTCAGAAGTATACGGTAACACAAACACTGTAATACACATTTAAAAACTTCAGTTTTACAAATAAAGAATGAAAGAAAATGACATGGAAGCCCAATAACAAGAATTGTAAAAGCTTCAAAGAATAAAAAGGATGTTACATATATCCCTTCTGTATTACTCTCCTAGGACATTCCTGGGGACATTTTCAGTTGTTATAAGCCCATTAGATAAATTGACTTACTGACAAAGGGATTTATCAATCACTAAAAGATAATGAATTTTATCTAATACATAAACCACTAAATAGGTTTGAAGCAATAACAATAACTTGGTGACACATATTCTAAAGTGCTTTAAAATATATTTATTTTAATCCTCACAATGACTCATAAGATAGTCACAACTGTTCTATTTTATAGATGAGGAAACTCAATCACAGAAAGGTAAAGTTATACACAATGACAAAGTAAGTGGCATAGCCAGGGTCAGATTCTCAGTTGCAGCTCACGGCTGGGTTCGCAACCATGGTTTCTGTGTACACATAAAACTGTAACAAATTTTATGTTAATAAAAATAACAACAGCATATATAGAACTCTGTCCTTAAAAACAAATGTTCTGTATGTAACACCAATGTTTAAATTTTTGAATTGTAAAGTATATAATCATAAAACTTACCATCTTAACAAGTTTTAAATGCACAGTTCAGTAGTGCTATATTTACAATGTTGTATGACTACTCTCTAACACTTTTCATCTTGCAAAAAAGTCTATATCCATTAAGTAGCCATTCCCACTTCACCTGGCAACCACCGTTCTACTCTCTGTAGTTGAAAAATGACCACCTTTGGTATGCTTGTTTTTCCCCCCATAAATTTATTGAGAAACAAATAGCAATGAGACAGTTTCAAACCAAACTGGTAGGACAGTTTCAATAATTAACACACTGTATACATTCTTCCTAGTGGTTAATTGCTGTAGAAGATGCAGACATGATATCCTACTTACAAACACCATTAGAACAAATCCCTCTATTCATTAAGAGAATGTAACTGTATATTGATCCTAGCCATTTGAATACACAGATACAAAATGGACATTCACCTGCATCCCCTTTTTGTTGTTGGTATGCTTTTTTTTGGGTGGCACTAGGGGTTGAATTTTGGGCACTGGCATTGAAGTATATACTCAGACTTTCTGTATTTTGAGACAGGATCTTGCTGCATCACTAAGTTGCCCAGGTTGGGCTTCAACTGTGATCCTTTTGCCTTAGCCTCTCAGAGTATTGGAATGACAGGACTATCATTGTACCTGGCTCTAGTACAGCTTTTTTGGTGTACTGAACCAAAGAATGAACCCAAAGATGTTCAACCACTAAGCTAATACTGCAGTCCTTCCACTCCCACACAGTTCTGGGGGTTGAAGCTAGGACTTTCACACTGACCATACATTCCAGCCCTTTCAAAATACATAAATATTTTTATTATGAGACAGGGTCTTGCTAAGTCACTAAACTGCCTAGGCTGTGCACAAAACCATGATCCTCTAGTCTCAGGCATACAACCCCCATGTGCAAGATGCAAGAGTGTACTTTTCACTGCACCACATGCCATGCCAGTCCCACCCCTGGGTGCTGAGCAGGCCACCCAAGGTGTGGTGGTGCATACCTGTGATCCCAGTGCCGGGAGGCTGAAAACAGGATTACTACGTGTCTAAGCCACATAGTGAGACCCTGTACCCAACACATTTTTTAAAAAACTGTACTTTCCAAAGAATCTATACTTCTCAACAATTTATATTATCTAAATATTAATTTTTAAAGCAAGGTAACTTTATATTGAAAAAAATTAAATGTACACATTAATTAAAAAAATCCAATTTATCTTGACTACTTAGAAGGCTAAGGCAGGAGGACTGCAGTTAAGGGCAACCTAGGCAACTTAGCAAGACCATGTCTCAAAAATAAAAGAAAAAGGGCTGGGGTCTAGCTAGAGGTAGTACTCTTGCCTAGTATGTGAAGCCCCTGGGTTCTAATCCCATTTCTGTAAGAAATAAAGACATCAATTTTAAAAACTGGGCAAGACTAAATTTCAGTGTCTAGCCGGGTGTAGTAATGTAGGCCTATAATCCCAGCATTCAAAAGGCTGAAGCAAAAGGATTGCTGTAAATTTGAGGCTAGCCTGGACTACACAGCAAGACTCTGGAACTACATGGCACGGCCCTGTCTGAAAAAAAAAAAAGGTTGTAAATAATGTTTCAATAATGTAAGGTAACTTTTACAACTAGTTTCAAAAAATAATTAGAAAAAGAAGATATCTGTTGGCCAAGCAATGGCTGTGGCTCATCCACATGGCTGACACTGACAAAGGTTCTACAATCTGAGGTACAGGATCTCAGGATAAATCCTGATGGGATTTCACTGACCTTATCAGACCAAAAAGCTACAACTCTTGTTGCACAGGTCCTGCTTTACCTTGGTCTTAACCATCCAGTAGAAAAGTATGAAGACGAAATATAGGAAGTAAAGCCATGCTGTTATGTTGAGCTGTGGGGGACTCGGGTCAATAATTTCTGACATTGCCAGTTAAACAGAGGACCCAATGCTATTATGGTCTGCTGGACCCTTTTGGAATGTTTTGCTGAGTTTACACACCTATAATATTCAATAACGGAACTTAGAAAAAAATAGGGTATACAGATGAATGTCCATTTTGTATCTGTGTATTCATGGTGGTTAGGATAGATATATAGTTGCATTCTCTTAATGAATAGAACGATTTGTTCTAATGGGGTTTGTAAATAGGATCTCAAGTCCGCATCTTGTACAGCAATTAACCACTAAGAAGAATATATGCAGTGTGTTATTTGTTGAAACTGTACTTCCGATTTGATTTGAAACTGTGTCATTGCTATCTGTTTATCAATAAAATTATAAAAAAAAAGAAAAAGAAGATATCTGGATCAATGAATTAAAAATATATATACTTTGTAGTAAAATGACTTTTATGGAGATCATTAAATGAGTTGATGTTCAACCTTTCTTTAGAACAATTGCATTTAATAAATATAAACTAATAACCAAATTTTTTTAAAGTGCAAGACAAAAAATCAAAGTATTAAAAGACATTATACACAAACATCACAAACACAGCCTGAAGTTTTGGGGAAAGTACTAACCAGTTACTGCCAGCAGCTGTGAAACTCTCACCTCCATTTCCTCCCGGTGAGACCTGTCTCTGTCTTCAAATTCACGTGTTCTTCTCCGAGCCTCTTCAAAGGCCTGTTGTGCTAATGCATCTTCCTGCTGCCAGAATACATAAAATAGCTATTTTAATTTTGATTTAAAATAAAATGTAAAATTTGGGGATGTTTTATTTTCTGAAGGAAACAGCATTATTTAAAATGCATCAGTCCCCTCAAGTCCCAAAAATAAAAGTGTGGGTATGCTTTTAAAAGAGAAATTTCAAATTACTAGTCATGTTTTATCATATTGTAACTGAAACCTTGTTTCTCCTTTTTCCTTATCTCATCCTCACCAATATAAAATCCTGTGTTAATATTTAAAGCACAGAAGTATAAAAAAATGACAAATATATCTATCCAGCTGGGATAAAAAAGGCCTTCTCTATCATACAAAAGCTATCAACATTAAAGAGAAGAATAACAGAAGCAACTGTGTGGATATTAGAAATTTCCACACACGAACAACAAATCTATCCTAGTCGTTTCCCAATTAGTTACTAAAGATCTACACATGAAGGAACCCAAATGTCAACAAACTCATTTTGTCTAAAAGGCAACTACTTATTAAGTGTTCACATCTGTTCTTCATTAATCTCAGCTGGTACCACCACTCACTAATTTCTACTAGGAATCTGAGCCATCTCTGACATTTCAACTCTCCCCTTGTCTCCAGAGTCAATCTTTAACTTTCATTCACTGATCATCTGTGTAACTTTGGGTTTCTTAGACTCCTCATCTTGTCTATAAACATTCTCATTGTCCTCCATCGTTACTCCACCCACTGCAGCTATCAGACGCACAGTGTCTATCTTCTATGTTTTTTATTTTTCCTGGCACCAGGGATTGAACTCAGGAACTTGTACTTGCCAGGCAAGCCCTTATTCTACTGAGCTATCTCCCCAGCCCTGTTTTTTATTTTTATTTTTATTTTTTTGTGGAACTGGGGATAGAACTCAGGCCCTTGCACTTGCCAGGGAAGCACTTATTCCACTAAGCCATCTCCCCAGCCCTCCTGTTTTTTATTTTAATTTTATTTTTTTCTGTATTTTAGGGAAGGGTCTACACGGTGTTCAGGGTCTCACTACTAGAGCGGACTCATAGTGATTCTCCTGTTTACAGCTTCCCAAGTGCTGAGATTACAGGTGTACCACCACACCTAGTCTCAGCATGCCCCGGGGGCGTGGCCTTCACGGGGGTGGGGGGAAAACCCCCCCCACCCCTGCACTTGCTTGCAGGGGCTTTAATCCGCTAAGCTATTTGGCTGGCCCTTAGTGTCTGTCTTCTCAAACATAATCTAATTACCACCCCCCCCATTAAAAAAACGCTTCCCCACTCTACTGCACAGGATTTTCAATCTTTGCAGTCACATACTTCTTTTACCTTCATCTTTTTTTCCCCTCACCAGTGCTACAGAATGAACCCAGGGACAATCTACTGCTAGGTATATATTTCCAGCTCCTTTTGAGATAAATTTTTTAAAGCTTTTTTTTTTTCTTTTTTTTGCGGAGCCAGGGATCGAACTCAGGCGCTTGCTAGGCAAGCACTTATTCAACTGAGTCATCTCCCCGACACCCGAGATAAATTTTCACTAAATTGCTAAGGCTGGCCTCAAATTCGTGATTCTAGCTCAGCTTTCTGAGTAGCTGGGATTACAGGCATGCACTACTATTCCTGGCTTGCAGTCATTTACTTACAAATGTGTACTAGGATTTTCAATAGTACCCTTGAAACTAAAAGATCCAAAACAATATCCAAAACATTACAACATTCACTTTCCTAAAATCACTTCATAAAGGAGTGGACATGTGACTTGTTAGTCAATGAGATTATAACGGAGCTTCTAAAACAGTCATTTAAGAGACATTTCACCATCCCTTTTCCCTGAGAATTGCTGCAATGTCCAGAGATGCAGCAGACATCCTGCATTCATAATGAACATGTAGTCACTCGCTGGGCCTGGCAAAGCAGGAAACTGAAAAGATGGGGGTTCTGATTATTTATACCATGCCTGGTCCATGTATTGCTGGATATTTTGCTCTATGGACTAAATTCTTCGTCAGTGGTTAGCAGAATTTTTAAATACTTACACAGTTTTCAGTGACACAATGTCTATAACATAAACAACTGAAAGATGTAATCAAATTGTTATTCTTGGGGTTAAGGAGGTAGCTCAGTGATAGAGTGCTTACCTTGCTTATGGGTCTAATCCAAGCACCACAAAAACACAAGACAAAACCCAAACTAAACAAAAATAACATTTTTACCATGAACTCAGAATTAGGGTATCATATCCCTAAACATCAATAAATTCACATATAAAATGGGTACAATAGTACTTACAAGAACCTCTGTAAAGGGGCTGGAGAGATGGCTCAGTGGTCTAAAGCACCTACTTGAAACAAGCTTGGCAAAGCACAGGGACCGCGGTTCGATCCCCAGCTCCACATGCCAGC
>NW_004524587.1:15245555-15252951 GCF_000260255.1 Octodon degus
AAAAAAACCTCTGTAAAGATTAAATAACAAAAAGTACTTAGTAAGCATAATACCTGATAGCTATTAGTTATAAGCATTTATGAGTACATAAAATTTATAAACTTGACAATAAACATTACACATATCTACTGTATTCTCAGCAGGTACTATAGAAACCAGAAATATCTGCTTCAATAAAGCAGGTGGAACATACAATCAACAAATCAAGGTAAAAGTATCAACCATGATTAAGTATAAAAGAGGAAAATGAGAAGATAAAATAAGAGTTATACCCTTCTGTCCTCAGACAGCTTTTTCCCCCACTCAACAAATTCTCCTACTATTAAAAATAGAATGAGGGCATATAAAAATGATATATCTAATTCCCCCAGAAAATTATTAGCTATGATTATGTATTCAAGCAATGCTCGTGGATTTTTTTATTAAAATAAAACATTAATAATTGTGGCAGTAAAACAAGCTAGGGGAGATTTGTTAGCCCTCTACTTTCTAGTTTCAACTTGTCTTGGTAACAAATGAGAAGCATGTATAGTGAACAGAATACACTCTTTAACAAATGGTAAAATTAGAAAGATGATTGGCAATTAAAAATTACCAGTGTCATCCTGATCTTTCCTGTTCCAACACAAATAGTATCTCCCTTTCAAGGACAGCCTTTGCTGCTTCAACTATCTGCTACATATGAAGTAGATTAATATTCAGGGACAACTATCCAGCCTAAAGTGATGACCAGAGGGGCATCCCATATTCTAGTCCCCACCAGCTTGTCATATTAACCCCTTACTCCACACTCTATATATATCAAAACCTGCACAAAGCAGCAGGTGGAGACAACATAAATCATACATCATAGCTGTGTGTCTGTGAAACTCATATTGAAAATAAAGGTTTAAAGACCTATGCGGAGGGACTGGGGAGATGGCTCAGTGGAATAAGCGCTTCCCTGGCAAGTGCAAAGGTCTGAGTTCAAGTCCCGGTTTCACCAAATAAATAAATAAATAAAATAAAGACCTATGCGGGGCCAGGGAGATAGCTCAGTAGAATAAGTGCTTGCCTAGCAAGTGCAGGGTTCTGAGTTCAACCCCTGGGACCGCAAAATAAATAAATAAATAAATAAATAAATAAATAAAACAAAATAAAAAAAAGTCCTATGCGACCACATAGAGAATATTCTGACCACTGCTGTTATAGTAATTAATGGACTGACTGATTCTACACAAACACACAGACACATACACCCTCCAAAACAAAACAAAATAGACATTTTCCATTCTATGGAGGTCAGAATATTACTTTTCACATAAAAACCAAAAGAACGGGCCAGGGAGATAGCTCGGTGGTCTAAGTGCCTGCTTGGCAAGTGCAAGGACCCAACTTTGATCCCTGGTACTGCACACCGTGTCAGCCTTGTGCCAAGCCAGACATGAAAACTGGGCGTGGTGACACATGCCTGCAATCTCAGTGCTGGGGAGGCTGAGACAAGAGGATTACAAGTCCAAGCTGCACAGCAAGTCTCTGTACCAAAAAACAAAACAAAACACCAACAGAAATCTGCTGAAGTATTAATATTTACTTCAAAAGCAACAATTAACTCATCACTTCAGGACACAAACTTAAATTCAAATCAAATGACTCTGAAATTAATTTTATCCATTCTTATGCAAATATAAAACCCAGTACTGTTTATATACTAGCTTTTTTTTTTTTTTTTAAATGTATTTAGTACAGGGTCTCACTGCACAGATTGGACTTCTAGTCATCCTTTTGTTTTCATCCACCCAAAACCAAAAGCTGGGTTTACAGGCACTACGCCCTCTCCAGGCACCCTGGGGACAGGAGCTGGCACAGCACGCTGTGTATATGTGTGTGTGTGTGTGTGTGTGTGTGTGTGTGTGTGTGTGTGAGAGAGAGAGAGAGAGAGAGAGAGAGAGAGAGAGAGACAGAGAGACCCCTCCCCCCCAGGTCTCTGCGTCTGCCTAAGCAGGTGCTTTAATCTGCTGAGCTATCTGGCCGGCCCCTATACACTAGCTTATTAACACAAGAACCTTACAAACAACTAAAGGACACCCATTTTACATCAGATACTTCACATTTAAAATTTGCTAATTCCAGTAATGTTTTTATTTTCTAATACAGTCATGAAACCAACTAAATTTTTTGAAAGTCATTACAATGAAATACAACTTAAATGTTTCATTTCAACTTAACTCTTTTGAAATTTCCAAAATAAAAACAACTAGCAAGTATAATGAAGATTAAGATTATGAGCTCTTACATTGCTAATACAACTACAAATGTTGGTAGGACACATATTGCATAAGAAAACATTTTCACTGAATCGAAAAACAAAACAATATACTAGGAACTAGTTCTGGCATACATGTAATTTTAATACTTTATCAAAAAAATCAGGTATCTGTTATCATGTATGATTTATGTAACTTACAAATAAAGAGGAACCAACCTAGTTCTTACAATGGTATCGATCTTTTTCTGGTAAATAGTAGTTATATTTTGTTATATAATGAGCTCAAGGTCAGCCTGAACTGTGACACCGTGTCTCAAATAAACAAACAAACTCATTCAACTCAGCAGAATTTACATAGTGCATGGTCACACAAAGAAAAAAATATGTAAGAAAGAATAGAACAAACACAGCAGTGGGAATGAATTTCACAAGTATATTAAGGGCACAGAACAGAACATTCTGTATTCATCGATTTATACAAATGTATAAAAACAGGCAACACAATGTGTCAGATGTGAAGACTGCAATGCACCCTAGAGAGAAATGCTAGCTTCTAGAATGCAGCAGGTGGCTGTGCTACAGCAACACTTTCTTTTGTCTTTATTGGAGAGTATGAAGAACTAAAACTATTTACAGATCTTGCATTTCATCCAATACCTTAGAAACTCATGTTGCTTTTTCTAGTAGTTTGTACATTATTTTAGATTTTTCTAAATACAAGCATGTTCTGCAAATAAAGATAGCTTCATGCCTTTCTCTCCAATTCTAATGTATTTTCATCTTGGAAGACTGATGGAGCGCTCCATTTTTAACCCTTTGGCAATGGGGCTTGAACTCAGGGTCTTCATATCAAACTATACTCCAAGTTTTATTTATTTATTATTTATTTATGAGATGGGTCTCGCTGAGTTGACAAGTTACCTAGAGTGGGCTGCAACTTGCACTTTTCCTGGTCTCAGGCTCCTAAAAAGCTAGGATTACAGCTGTGAACCACTACACTTAACTTATTATTTTTCTGAAAGATTTAGGGTTATTTACCAATTTCAAAATCAGGGTAGCAAGAAAATTTTCAAACTTTGAAGGCAGACAAGGTGGCACACAGCTGTAATCCCAGCACTCTGGGAGGATGATGTAGGAGGCTTTCAAGTTCAAGGTTCACATGAGCAGCTAAAGGAACAGTCTGAAAATAAAGAAAGAACGGGGAGAGCACTGCTCAGGGGAGAGCACTTGCCCAACATGCGCAAGACTGAGGTTTGAGCCCTAGCACCAGAAGTGTGTGTGGATGATTCAGTGGCACAGCAATCATGGGTCTAATTCCCAGAACCAGCCAAAAAAAAAAAAAAAAAAAGTCAATTTTGAATCTTAATTTTTTACTAGGAAGATGGGTTTGTTCAACTTACGTACTGGGGATTGAACTCAGGGCCTTTGCATTGCACTATTGTCCATTACTTTCTTATTTTGAGAATGCGTCTTGCTAAACTGTGGAGTGCTTTAATTTTTGATATCTTTTATTTCTGTGGTACTTGGGATTATACCTAGAGCCTCACAAATGTTAAGCAAGTGCTCTAGCATTGAGCTATATTCCCAGCCTTTTTAACTTTTTAATTTTTTTTTTTGCGGAATTGGGGATTGAACTCAGGCCCTTGCGCTTGCCAGGGAAGCACTGATTCCACTGAGCCATCTCCCTGGCTTTTTAATTTTAAGACAGTGTCTTGCTAAATTGCCCAGGCTGGCCTAAAGCTTTTGACTCACCTGCCTGTAGCCTCCTAATTACAGCAGTGTGCTATCACACCCTGCTTTTTTTGATCTCTCCATAAGAAAATTCTCAAATCTCTATATATGGATACAAATATAGGAAAAGACAACAAAGAAACAGGGAGCGTCTTTTTGATACTATTTTAAGCTTTATTAAGATTAATGTTAATTAAAAGACAATAACACCTGGATGTGCTTTTTACATTTTATTCCAACGTTTTGAGTATATATCATCAGTTACCTGTAGGGCTCCATGATCTCAAAAAGGAGCCTGCTGTTAATCTCATGAGACTTCCTTGTATATAAAAAAACCTTACAGCTCCTATTATTCTCTCTGTCCTTTAACAGATTAGTTATGATTCATCTAGATGTGTATTTATGTTTATCCTACTTGGAGACCACTGGGTTTACTGCATAACGTAGATTAATACTTGACACCGAATTTGAAGTTTTTAACTCATTATTTATTCCCAAACTCCACCCCATTCTTTTTATTATTGGCACATATTAATTATACAGACCAATGGGTTTCATTGTGATCTTATTTTTTTTTTTCTGGTTTTGGTTTTTTTTGAGACAGAGTCTCTTTATGTAGTTTAGGCTGACTTTGAACTCATTATTCAGCCTAGGCAGACCTCGTTGGAAAGAAGGAGGCAGGTGGATCAAAAGTTTCTCAGCCAGGTCAACTTAGTAGTTTAGTGAGACCCTGTCTCAATATAAACAACACATAGGCTGGAGATGTAGCTCAGTGCAAGGCTCTGGGTTTAATCCCCAGTACCATAAAAAACAAACCAACAAACCAAAATAAAACCTATTGATTTTCTTTAAGAGCTGTTGTCATCATAAATTCCTTGTATTTTTCTTTAAAGCCTTGGCTTCTCAGTGATCCTTTTGCTTCAGCTTCCCAAGTGCTCAAATTACACCTGGCTTGGTTTTGTTTTTTATGAGATAGGGTCTGGCTATGTGGTTCAGGCTGGCCTTGAATTTACTATGCAATCCAGGCTGCTCTTCCAGTCTCAGCCTCCAAGTGTTAGGATTACAACATGCTTCACCATGCCAGGCTCTCATTATTTCAAATTATAAAATGTAATTTTCTGACCTCCCTTCTCTCTTTCTGGGTTTTTATTACATTAGTAGTATGTGTGCTGGTGTTCCAAGTCTCAGAGACTTTATTTTTTTCTTTCTGTTCTTCAGGCCAGATAATTTTTATTAATATACCTTCAAGTTCACTATTTTTTCTGCCAGTTGGTACCTGCTACTGAATCTAAATTTGTGTTTCAGTTACTATACTTTTCAGCTCTAGAATTCTTATTTAATTCTTTTTATAATTTAGACCTCTTAGCAGGTATGGGAGGGAGGAAGCAGGAGGATCAAAAGTTTTACTCCAGCCAGGTCAACTTAGTAGTTTAGTGAAAACTTGTCTCAATATAAACAACAAATTGGCTGGAGGTGTAGCTCAGTGCAAGGCTCTGGGTTTAATCCCTAGTACCATAAAAAACAAAACAACAAACCAAAATGAAACCTACTGATTTTCTTTAAGAGCTGTAGTTATCATAAATTCCTTTTATCTTTAAAGGAAAGAATTTTTCTTCGGTTTTCTGAATTTTTTTTTTTTTCCTGGAACTGGGGATTGAACTCAGGCCCTTGTGCTTGCCAGTGAAGTGCTTATTCAATTGAGCTATCTCCCCGGCCCCTGAACATATTTAAAGTAACTTCTCTTAAAACTTTGTCGCTCAGAAAAAAACAAAACAAAACAAAACAAAACAAAAAAAAAAACCACTTTGTCGCTCAGAACCAACATTGGGCCTCTCAAAAGATATTTCTTAGGGCTAGGGACATAGTGGCAGAGTGCTTGCCTTATGTACTACCTACTCTTTATTCTGTGTAAGAATCACACTTCATTTGCTTCATGCTTTGTCATTTTTCATTGATAACTGGAAATTTCAAATAATATACTACAGCCACTCTGAACTGGGCATCCATCTGTTTTGCACTTTTTGTATAGTGTCTTGCATTGACTAGTTATTGAAATCACTGCTAAGCTGATGTTGCTTTTCCTTTCCTTTTTCTTTGTAAGTCTTACTTTTTGGGAGGCTATTCCTGGGTCTGTATGGCTTAGCTGTCAAGTCAGCCAGTGTTTGGCCGGAGGTTCTGTTTAAGTATCTTGAGCCAGTAGGTTTCTGCACTTTGCCACTGGATGCCATGACAGAATGCTTTCAAAGTTCAAGGAGTTTACACGTTACTCTGTGCTTAGCTAGGAATTAGGAGACTGCAAAGATCCCCTAATGATCTCATTTTCTTCCCCCCCCCCCCGCCATGTTCTCTTTACAGTAGGCATAGTGCTGCACACACACACAAGTTTCTGGACCATGCAAATATCCTCTTAGTAGAGCCACTTTAGTTAACTCTTATCCTAGATCTCCATGATAAAATTCAGGCTAAAATGCCATTTTATTGTTTCCTACAACATTAGCTTTTGCTTTACCAGACTGTCAATGAGACCTTTATTGTTTTATATACTAACCTCAGGCATGGATCCTCCCCAGCCCTGCTCTAAGAATTCAGTTTTCTCTACCAGGACAGCAGAGGTATCAGCCTTTACAGCTGCAAAAACTGAGGGACCACAGAACTGGGGAAGGGATGGCAGCAGCTCTTTACTTTCAGAATTCCACACAGATTGTCACTGATCCTACTAAATTCAACAGCTCTGTCTGAATAAATGCCTTTTTCAATTTGTACAACTTAATGTCCAGAGATCTCAAATGAGGACAAGAATGTGGGTATGAGTATTTTCAGGATTCCTTAATATTACCAAAATATAATATATTCTATATTTACCCCTAAAGATTATGTAAAATTGGTCCCCAGAAAAAGGCAAGATTATAGGCTATATAAAGCAAGCGGGCTCAGCAAAGCCTGATATCACCCTACCTGGGCTCTCTCTTCATCAAATTCCAGGCAGCCCATACCATCCAGTCTCTGGAGATCAATCCAGCCTTTCCAAATAACACAGACTCCATTCAGAATCATGGGAGCCTTTAAATATACCTGAGACAGAAAAGAGACATGCAAACCATTAAAAAGCCATTAGGAGCATAAACACCAAATGATTAAGCTTACTTATTTCAACCCCACAGTTTTTAAAGAAAGATGAATTATAAAATTAAAAATCATAGAAAGCATGCACATACACACATATAAACACTCTCTGAACATATCCTAGAAATCAATCTGCCAAACTAGAATTTTTTTTTAAAGGTCCAGGGGATTGAACCCAGGGTTTTAGGCATGCTAGGAAAAGTGCTCTACTGGGGCTGGAGAGATGGCTCAGTGGTCTAAAGCACCTACTTGGAACAAGCTTAGCAAAAAGCATCAGGGACCGCGGTTCAATCC
>NW_004524587.1:15253051-15258972 GCF_000260255.1 Octodon degus
CAAATAAATAAATAAAATTTGAAAAAAAAAATTAAAAAAAAAAAAGAAAAGTGCTCTACTACTGACCTATACCCTTGGCCTGAAGGGTTTCACTTCTAGTCACAATTCTGCCAGCTTATTTCATTTTATTTATTTTTTGGAAACAAGTTTTGTTATGTGGGTCAGGCTAGACTTGAGTTCACCTATGCACCCCAAGATGGCCTTGAATTCTCAATGATCATCCTGCCTTAACCTCCCAAATGCTGAAATTAGAGGCATGTGCCACCACACTTGGCCTGGTTTTTTTTTAACAGGAAATTTTAAAAGATTTATAAAAAATGTGTGTAATGAGGTAATACTTTAAACAAGTATCTTTCAGCTGAAGCCAGGACAGGCAAATTCTTTGTTTTGATGGTCTGAAACTTGAATAGAAAGATATAAAGATGGAAAATAGTTGGAATTCACTACCTTCTGAAGACAGCATGTGCTGCCTCCCACAACTTTTGCAGCTAACCAAGGTCAGAATCTTACACTTCCTTTCCCCTTCCTATCCCAGTTTTGGGGGTTGAACCTAGAGCTTTTTAACTAAGCTACATCCTCAGCCTAATAAACTATTTTGAGAGAGTCTTTCTAAGTCATTAAATTGGCCAAACGGCGTTCAAACAAGGGATCCCCTGGTCTGAGTTCCCCTCCCCTGTATTGGATTACAGGCAAGCATCTTTATGCCTGACTTCCCTAATAGTTTTATATGGTATGGTACAGATCCTTAACATACTATTTTATGTTATTTTGGGGGAAGTTGGTAGGGGGTGGCAGAAATGACAGGATCTTACTACAATGTTCAGACTGGTCTCGAAACTGATTCTCCTGGCTTTCTTTTTGAAACCTAAGTCAGCCAGAGTTGACTTTTACTGCTTTTAACCACAGAACCTCAACTGGTAAGTCATTTACTGCTATATAACATTAGACAGTATGTAGTTTGTCCTAACATGTCCATAAATGATCCACGGCAAAGCCATGCTATGTTATAGAAGGAATTTAATTCAACTTCTAAAAGTATTTTAAACAGTATAGTATTTTTAAGGTCATGAATTTGACTGTATATAATTTCAACCATTTGTCTAAAAACTGATAAATTAACCCAAAATAGTTGTTTTAACTCACAACTGAAATTAGGTACTATACATTAACAAAACTAAAAACTGATAAATTAACCCAAAATAGTTTTTTAAACCCACTACTGAAATTAAAGTACTATATATTAGCAAAATAAAACTTACTTAAAACTTAAAAAAAATTTTTTGATTTTTTTTTTTTTTTAAATGTATTTGGTACAGGGTCTCACTATGCAGCTTGGACTACTGATGACCATCCTATTTTCAGCCTCCCCAGCACACGGATCACAGGTGTGAGCCCACCACACCTGGACTTGGTTTCCGGTCTGCCTGAGGGTGGGGCTGGCAGAACATGCAGCATGGGGGATCAAATCCCAGTGCCTGCACTTGCCTAAGCAGGTGCTGAGTCTGCTGAGCTATCTTGCTGGCCCTTTTGTTTTTGTATTTTAGTAAGGGTCTACAGGGTCTCACTATGAGTGGATCAGATCAGACTCTACAGATCTGCCTGTGTTCAGTCTCCCAAGAGATGGGATTATAGGCTTGCATCACCACGCCCAGTCATGCCGAGGATCGAACCTGGCCACTGAGTCTGCCTAAGCAGGTGCTTTAATCTGCTGAGCTGTTTGGCCAGCTCTTGAATTCTTAGTAAAGGGGAATACTTTTAGATGAAAAAATCAGCAGACTTCCTTTATCAATCATATCCAACACCTACAATATCTTATATACTATATAACATCTAATTCTCATATGGGATCAAAGTACAACTAGTCCTGCTAGACTTACTGGTACACACTTGTGCTTACTTGTAATCCCAGCTACTTGAGGGGCCAAGGGAAGAGGAGTATTTAAATTCAAGGGTAGGAGACCAGCCTAGGCAACAGGGCAAGACCTTGTCCCAAACAGAACGAAGTGTTCTCAAGAATAATTAAAGGGGCTGGGGAGCTGGCTCAGTAGACTAAGCGTTTCCCTGGCAAGCACAAGGGCCTGAGTTCAATCCCTGGTTCCGCAAAAAAAAAAAAAAAAATAATAATAATAATAATTAAAAATTCACCCAGAGAGGATGATACTAACATAATCATCTTGAGGCGAGTATTTTATTATAATACAGATAAAAACTATGAACACCAAATTTGTGTTTTTTTGGATAGTCCTAGTGACTGTGACTAAAAATATTTTTATTATCTATATAATTACAGAAAATTGGTAAAACAATTTCTCACTTGAGAAAAAAGCTGGAAGCATCATACCCTTACAAAATTCAGCAGTTTCCTCACAAAGAACATTTCATCTTCCTTTTTGAAGAGTTGTCTAATAAGGACTAATTACCAATACTTATAAATATGATAGCCAAATTACTTCTGCACCATCTCTAAAATAAAACCTATAGGATTTATACCTTTCCACTCTATGTTTATGTTATTCCCCTCCAGTGCTAAACATAATCACTTTTCCTCTGGGTTTCAATAAACCATGCTGAATTAATTTCTACTTAAACTGGGGGGGGGGGTACCCCTTCAAACTCCCAAAGCAGAAAGTTCCATTTCTCTGTTCCCTTGGACCAAGGGAAACAGTCTACAGTTATAGCTCAAACCGTTTAACCACACGTTTCCTTCTATTCTGATAAGTGCTCACTCATTCCCTTCCTCATTGTGAATTTAAAACTCCTTCAATGTACATCTAAAATGACTATTCTAATTTAATGCTCAGCACCCCAGTAAACCTAAAGACAACACACTTCATATTACTTTAACTTAATTTAGTGTATCTCTAATTAAGATTGCCACCTACTCTTTTTAATAGCACATGGTGGGGAACTTAGTTTAGCTTTTTTGAGATAAGAGTATTGTTATGTTGTTCAGGCTGGCCTTGAAGCCACTATAGCCCAGGCTGGCCCTGAACTCTCAAGTGATCCTCTTGCTTCAGCCTCCCAAGTACTAAAATTACAGGTGTGCACTAGCACATCCAGATAATGGCAGCATGATACCTCACGTATCAAAGTACCTCATGTTTTAAAATTCTTTTCATAAATTTTATTTTTTTCAGACAAAGTCTTCCTATATAGTCCAGGCTAGCCTCACAATTCTCCTCCCTCAGCCTTCCAACTCCTATGATTATAGATGTATGCCATGATCCAGCTTTAAATTCTTACACTTTAAATAAATAAAATTGTTACGCTTATAACTCATGTAATAACAAAGAAAGATCAATTTCATACCACTTTAATCAGGTTTTATATTCTTCAACAATAGTTTATGTCTTTCAGAGCTGAAAATTCTATAATCTCTTAGGTTGTTCAATGTAAAAAAAAAAAATCCCTTGGAAGTTACTAAAAATTTTGAAAAAATATTTATTTATTTATTTGATACAGGGTCTTGCTCTGCAGTTCAGACTCATGATCCTCCTATCTCAGCCTCCCCAGCAATGGAATTACAGACATGCACCACCATGCCCAGTTTTGGGGCCAGCACAGCATTAGGTACCTGGGATCAAACTTGGGATCAAATTCAGGTCCTTGTGCCTGCCAGGCAGACGCTGAGACCACCGAGCTATTTCCCCAGCCCGAAATTACTAAAATTTTAAAAACTCATTACTTCTTTATAAATGCATTCTCATGGAAAACAAAATCACTGATCCGTTTTCAGAAATTCTAAAATACTTTTAGAAAATTCTGGTCTGTCTGTCTGTCTTTCTTTCTTTCTTTCTTTCTTTCTTTCTTTCTTTCTTTCTTTCTTTCTTTTTGGGTATTGGGGCTTAAACTCTGGACTTCGTGCTTGCCAGGCAGGTGTTTATGCTGCTGAGCTATATCCCCAGCCTGAAAATGCCTATATTTCTTAACAAAAATTAATGTCAGGTATGCTAATTAAAAGCAACGTTTAAGAATTCCAGTGATTTAGACATTCCCATTCAAAAAAGTAGAATTTTATGCATAGATCTTCTAAGCAAATGTTTAGTGCTTTCACATATTTATAAACACTAAGCCTCAAAATATGAGGAAAATACAATTCTGTCTCTTAACAGTTAGTCTGGTATTTTGTAATGTAATTCAATAATGTCATTTAAATACAGACATTTTTTACTGAAAATGATTCCTTAAACTGAAAAAAATTATTAAAATATAATCTAGAAATTAAACCCATTGTTCTAGAAAAACAGAACTATTTTATACAAAATCTACAAAGCCTTTCAAATGCACAAAGAGATTTAGCTAAATCGTGTGAAGAGTAAAATACCTTATCCTTCCAGAAGTTAAATATCACAGAATAGGTCAGATTTTTAAAAAAGTTCCAAGTGACTATAAGCCAGGTATAATGGTACATTCCTGTAATTCTAGAACTCTGGGATGTTGAGGCAGGAATACTGCAAATTTAAGCCCATGGCTAGAGATGTAGTTCAGTGCTAAGGCCCTGGGTCCAATCCCCAGTGTTTTACACACACACACACACACACACACACTGACTACAGACTATTTTTTTCAATGGCGTATCAATCCAGATTTTACACAGGATCACTTTATTTTCATATTCTGTTACTTCAAACTTACTATGGGTTCAACAAAAATGTTTGTACCATCAAGTATAATACTACTGATCCCACAAAATATTATTTGGCTGGAATAAGGAATGACATGGGAAATGTCAGAACAGACAAATCTAGAGGTAGTGGTTGCCAAGTGTTAAGGGGCTGGGAGAAGTTGGAGTGACTGCTAACAGGTATGAGATTTTGTTTTGTTTTGTTACAGGTTAGGGTTAGCATTAGCCGTAGCACAGGCTGGTCTTGAACTCAACAGTGATTCTCCTGTCTCAGCCTCAAGTGCTGGGTTTATAGGTATGTACCACTGCACCTGGCAGAGGGGTAATGTTTTAAAATTCATGATGATTGTTACATAACTTAGAATGTACTAAAAATCAGTGGAATATATATACACACACACACACTTTTAAAATAATTTATAATACGTAAGTTCTATTTCAATAAAATTATCATAAAAATATTTGCAAGCTGGGGGCATACCTCAGTGGCAGAGCACTTGCCCGGCACATGCAAGCCCCATCTCCAGTGCCACCAAAAAAAAAAGCCAAGTGTGACTGAGCGGACATACATTCCTCCTTCTCTGATTTTAGGGCTAGCCTGGACTACATAGCCAGATCCTGACACACAAAAAAAGAGTTTGTAACAATTTTTATGTTACATAAGTGACATCTTAGCATCCAAAGGGAGGTTTTGGGTACACAATTTGGTAGAAATCTTGGATTCTAGCATTCTGAGATGAGATCTCAGCTGGTGTTATAAATCTGGTAACCACCAACAATGTGGAATTTAAATCTGTAGGAAAGGAAGATGAGTCCCCTCGGAAGTGGAAGACGGGAATTCAGAAAGAACTTGGAGAAAGTCCAATTTCAAGATGTTTCACAGAAGAAAATAATTCTGCAGAGTAGGCTATGCAGTGAGGTTAGAGCAAAATATGTAAGAAACCCAGAGGGTAAAGGTTAAGATACAGGCCCCCAGGTGAAAACTTCTGTTAGCTACATTAGAAACTTAAGTAGATAAAGGGATCCTTAGATTACTTAAGCCAGCACTGCTTTTATTTAAAATATAAATTCTTGGGCTGGCAAGATAGCTCAGCACACTAAGCACCTGCTTTGGCAAGCTCGGGGACCAGGGTTTGATCCCTGGTCCTGCATGCTGTGGCAGCCCCTGCCTCTAGGTGCAGTGAGCTACTGGCAGAGTCTGGGCGTGGTAGTACATGCCTGTAATCCCAGTGCTGGAGAGGATGAAAACAGGACAATCCCTACGAGTCCAAGCTGTGCAGTGAGACCCTATACCAAA
>NW_004524587.1:15259316-15260154 GCF_000260255.1 Octodon degus
AATAAATAAAAAAAATTAAAAATAAATAAATAAAATAAAATAAAAAATAAAAAAGGTACAAATGAGTGATTTTAAAGATGAACAATACAATTTCAAGGGAATTAAAACAATTTAGATTTCCAAATAAGATCCTCATGCATGTCATTGTTGGGTCATAAAATCAATATGCACAGAAAGCAACTCATAAAGGCCAAGAAGTGAAGACACCATTGTCAATTCCCTACCCTTTGTTGGGACTGGGGACTAAACCCAGGGTCTTTGCAGAGTTATATTCCTATTCCTTTTCTTATTTTATTTTTGAGATGAGTTCTTACTAATTTGACTAGACTGGGCTCAAACTTGTGATTTTCCTGCCTCAACCTCACACAGTGCTAATATTACAGGTGTAAACCATGGTCCTCAGCTTAAAAAAAATCTCTTTCAATTGGAAACATATTTTACTTCTCTGAAACAATCTACTAAAAGTTTAAATATTTGTGACTCTATTATGTGAGGTGCTTAGAAGCCACTAGCAGGGAATGATTATTACCTTTAAGGAGCCTAATAAATATTTAAATGCTGATTAATAAAAGATCAGAAAACAGGTAAAACTTATAATCTTTTCTTGTACCTTTCCTGTACTAACTTCCATTTGAAAAGAACAATCTACTCAACAAATGTTTATTACCTGTCAACTATGTGCACAATATGATCAATCAAAAACATTCTAACACCACCATGGTGCTGACCATTAACTTAAAAGTTTTTAATAAGAAAGAACTAGATAATTTTTTAATGTAAGAATTAAGATGAATTCATAAACTAAATTCATATTTTCCATTTATTTATTTTTTATTTA
>NW_004524587.1:15260433-15269547 GCF_000260255.1 Octodon degus
TAAAAAAAAAATAGAAAGACAGAAACAGGGTAACATATAACAATGCATATGTTATGGATTTTCAAAATAGGTATGGATAACTAACAATGGTAGGACCAGCTAAATAGCTCAGCGGATTAAAGTGCCTGCAAGCAAGTGCCAGGGCTGGGGGTTTGATACCCAGGCCTGTCTGGCCCTGCCCCCAGGGCATGCTAAGAGGGTAACTGAGACTGGGTGTGGTGGCACAAGCCTGTAATCCCAGCTCTTGGGAGGCTGTGAACAGGCAGATCATGAGGCCAATCTAGTAGTGAAACCCTGAACACCCTGTAGACCCTTCCCAAAAAGAGAAAAACCAAAAATGGTTGTTGTATTATCTATTTTTATCATCACATCTTTTTTTTTAAATTAATGTATTTAGGACAGGGTTTACAGGGTCTCACTACATAGATCAGACTCGTAGAGATCCTCTTGTTTTCAGCCTCTCATGCACTGGGATTACAGGTGCATGCCACCATGCCCAGTCTCTATCATTAAATCTTGCTCAGTTTAAATTTTTTTTTTTGCGGAACCGGGGATTGAACTCAGGCCCTTGCACTTGCCAGGGAAGCGCATATTCCATTGAGCCATCTCCCTGGCCCTTCTCAGTTTAAATTTTAAAGAGTAAAAACAAATAGAAACAAAGACAGAAACACAGTAACAAGTGACAGTACAAATGGTACAGTTTCAAAACAAAAATAAATTTAACAATGGTTGCTGTATTACATATTTTCATCATCAAATCTGTTATTCAGATTAATGGATACAGGTATGTATAATTGGTTAAATAATTAAACATTAATGCTTATTTCAATAAACAATTTTTCTTGTCCTTTTATATTTTTTGAAATTTATTTTGAAGAGTATACTAATTGTTTGACATTAGAAATGGTACACATTTAGAAGAACAAGATGTCCCAGCTCTTGGGAGGCTGTAAACAGGCGGATCAATACGAGTCTGATCTAGTAGTGGGACCCTGAACACCCTGTAAACCCTTGCCTCCCCTACCAAAAAAAGACAAACAAGATGAGGGATATTCAATCAACCATAATTTTTGTATTGCACCTTGCTGTCATCGATGTAATTGTTCAGATTATAAATAGCATACTGTTAGTCAAAGTGAAAATTTTAAACACTAACTACTACTTTCAAAAACTGATGGCAATGAGAACAATTGTCTCAGCTATCCTGAATACATACTTGCATGATTTTCCCCCCTTACTTTCTTCCCTTTCATCTTTATTATTTACATGTTCAGTTTCTTTCCATTTTACCATATCTATTATTCCTTTCAGAATTCAGAATTTATTTATTCTGTCAGGTTCTTACACTAGGGAGACAATATATTTACACATGTTCACCAATTAAATTTAAATAGGTAGAACTCATGTAAGGTTATGGAAAGTATCACTGACAAAAAAATAGTGAGAAAGCAGATTTAGCAACTGTGCAATTCTTTAAAGACTACAGTGATAACAAAGTTGCATGTTAATATGACTAAGTAGAAAGTACTATTTGAAGATTATCAATACAAAGATGAAGAGTCAAGTGAAAATAATGCATTGAATAGAATAGCTGCTCATAAGCACACAATAAGCAACAGCTCTGTATTAAGAGTAAATGGGACGTAAAAAATTTAAAATAGAAATTAAAACAGCAATAAAAGTGCCAAGTACTAATTTTATTAAGAAACATGTATGTTTTCTAAGAAAAAAACTCCCAGCTTTCTAAAATACTGAAAAAGATTTTAATAACTAATGAGATGCTGTGTTCTTGAATGAAGGCTATACCTGCCAATCTATCTCAAATAAATTTTTATTTTAATAAAATCCTAATGAAATGTTAAGATAATGTTTTCTGGAATTTGAGATATATGCTTATGATTCATATGAAAGAATCAGGTTACCTGAGAAAATATTAGAAACAGTTTCTTGCCTTTTCAGATATTAAAATATAGTACAATACAATCTATTAATGTGTAATAGTGCTTCAGCAATGGATAGCAGATACTTTTTTGTTGTTTTTATTTTCTGAGACAGGCTCTCCCTACAGTTTGGGCTGGTCTCAAATTCCAATTGTTATTTTTTTTTTTCTCCAAAATTTTATTGATAAACAGCAATGAGACAGTTTCAAATGAAATCGGAAGTACAGTTTCAACAAATAACACACTGCATATATTCTTCTTAGTGGTTAATTGCTATACAAGATGCGGACTTGAGATCCTAATTTTGTGTGTGTGCGTGTGTGTTTTGTTTTGGAACCGGGGATTGAACTCAGGTCCTTGCACTTGCCAGGGAAGTGCTTATTCCACTGAGCCATCTCCCCGGCCCTGGTCTGAAATTCAATATTGTCCTGCCTCAGCCTCCCGAGTACTAGGATTAGAGGAATGCACAATCATGCTTAGAGATATTACTTTTTTTTTGGTACTGGAAATTGAACTCAGGACCTTGAGCTTGCCAGGCAGGTGCTTGTGCTGCCCCAGATAAGACAGTAGAACAACAAAAAAATCCAAAAATGAAATTAAGTTTACAAGTACTTAACATACAAAAAGGCAACATTTAAAAAATCAACGCTAGGACCAGCCAGATAGCTCAGTGGACTAACATGCTGTTCAGCCAAAACACAGTGGCTGGCCGGTACCATGCCAGCCCTGCCCACGGGGTGTGCTGAGACTGGTGACTGAGACTGAGCATGGTGACACACACCTGTAATCCCAGCACTTGGAAGGCTGAAAACAGGAGAATCACTGCGAGTTGGATCTACAGAGTGACCCCTGTAGACCCTGTACTAAATATAAAAAAATTCAAAAAATAAAATAAAAAATCAATGCTAAAGGGTATTTAACCAGTTGGGTTGGCTAAACCATATTAAAAAAAAAAAAAAAAAAAAAAAAAAAAAAACTACAGCAAAATAAATATAAATGATCAAAAACGATGAAAAACTTCATCAAAAACATTCAAATACATTAAATTAAAACAAAATTTATTTTTTATTTATAATTTTCATTCACATTTTAATGAGAAAAAGATAAAATAGCAATGAAACAGTCTCAAAACAAGTTAGTAGGACGTTTACAATAATTAATACACTGCAGTGTTGTCTTTATAGTAGTTATTCAGAGGAAAAGATGCAGACATGATAAGTAGCTTGTCTAAACAGTATTAGTACAAACTTTTATTCTCAGTGAACTAAGAGAAAGTAGCTGTGTATCTATCCTACCTCTCTTGTGAAAACAAATTTAAAATTAAACTGAAAAACTTTGAGACAGGGTTTCGCTGTAGTCCAGGGTGACCTTGAACTCATTATGTATCTCATGTTGGCCTTGTCCTTACACTTATCCTCCTTGCCTCAGCCTCCCTAGTGCTAGGATTACACATGTGTACCACTATGCCTGGCTGTAAAGTTTCTATGGACACTGAATTAGTGAATAAATTATCACTTGTAGGAGCAATACTAGATTAGACGTCCCTTATAGCTTAACATCTTTCTCGCTGGATCTATACATAATCTCATTTTATGTGTCTGTCCAGACACTTTATTCAAAAGGTACTGGTAACTCATTAACACTTAATTCACAGGAAACAGCACTATAAATCATTCCTGAGGAGAACTTATCTAACATACATACTTTTCCCCATAAACACCATGGCTTTCTTGCTCTTACAAACATAGGTACTCCATCACCACTATGCTTGGGGGCCATCTTAAACAGAAAAATTAACAAAAAAACCCCATAAAAATATAAAATACATGGCACTAAATAAAGCTCAATAAAGGACACTTGTTTACAACATCAGAAGTCAAACAAGATGGCAGGGCACTGCCTTTGGTTAACCTCAACTGGGAACATGCTCAGAGAGTGACTCATTTTTTGCCACTCTTCACATGTCCACAATGACCACAAACAATCCTTGGATTTGCAGGTTCCGTCTCTGAATTCATCCACTCACTAAAATTTGTAACCTTAAAATCAACAGTTATGATGCTTTCATATAGTGATTCACAAACATGCCTATGATACATAATTGTTTTTGGAAGAAAAGGAATATCAGAATACTTAACTCCAAGACAGTATGAAAAAGTAAAAATAAAATGAGCTTTGAAATCAATAAAACCTGAGTTTTAATTATAGCTTTATCAGGTATATCTAAGACAAACTACCTTTGGTTATAAGCTTCAGATTCCTCATATATAAAATTAGGACTAAACAATACTTCCTTCACTGGATAAATGGATGTACGAAAACTTATGAAAGAGAGAACACTACAGAAGTACTGACTACTTACACATACATTTCCACCATGCTTTTTACACAGTAATTTTTTTTTCAAGGCAAAGAAGCCATTTTCCCAGACAATGAGCAGTTGTTCCTACCCACAAACCAATGAATCATCACACAAGCACTAATACTGGGATGGCCATAAGCACCCAGGAAAACAACACATTCCACTGAAGAAATGTGTACCCTGCTGTTTAGTTGTAATCACTTCTGGAGACTATTTAACAAATCCCTTCAGAAGATACTTGGTTTTGATTCATTCTCTTTCAGCTACATGCGCCTTATAAATGCTGAGTCAGCATTTTTGCTGACAGCTAATCACTACATATTCAATCTTCTTTGCCTCTGAATCACAATTGGAATGCATGCAGACATAAAAATAGCTATTTCTTTCTCTCTTTTTTAATTTTCATTTATTTATTTTTTTGGGCGGAATCAGGGATTGAACTCAGGCCTTTGTGCTTGTCAGGGAAGCGCTTATTCCACTGAGCCATCTCCCCGGCCCCTCTTCTTTCATTTTTTAAAAGAATAAAAATAAAAACATTAGAAACACTACAAAATTTCACTAAACAAAACAGGACTTCAAATAATGGCTGTTATATTACATAATGTTGTCTTCAAAGTAGTTGTTTAGATTACTAGCTATCAGCATACAAACTTGATAAAGTTATAAGACATTAAAAAGGAGGGTCAGCCAAACAGCTTAGCGAATTAAAGCACCTGCAAGAAGGCACAGGGTGGGGGTTTGATCCCTAGGCCTGCCAAGCTGCTCCCCAGCCCTTGAGATGGTAATTGAGACTGGGTGTGGTATCAAGTGCCTGTAATCCCAACTCTTGAGAGGCTGTAAACAGGCGGATCACTATGAGTCTGATCTAGCAGTGAGACCCTGAACACCCTATAGACCCTTCCCTAAAATACAAAAAAAAAAAAGAAAAAAAAAATTAAAAAGGAGAAAAATATTTAAGCATTAATTTTCCTTTTTTTTTTTTTTTTAACTTTCCCTTTCAATAGACCAGCAGAAATTACCTGTTATCCTGGATAGATAGACAGACAGATGGACTGACTGACTTTCCCTTCTCCTTTCTTTTGTCCTTTTCCTCATCCCAGTTGTTTCCTTTGAACATATTCTTTCCCTTTCACAGTATCTATTATACCTTTCATATTTTATTTAGCTACTTCTATATTTAATGTAATTTACTAGTTATTTCTTCAAGTTCAGATGAGAAATAAAAAAAACAAAAATATATTTTTATACATATAAACATATCCAGTAAATGGATATGTTAACCATTCAGAACTTTTTTTTTTTTTTTTGCAGGACCAGGGATTGAACTCAGATCCTTGCGTTTGCCAGTCAAGCGCTTATCCTACTGAGCCATCTCCCTGGCCCCACTTTTTGTTTTTTGATGGGCTCAGCCTGCCCTAGGGGTGGGACTGGTACAGCATGTGGTGCCTGGGATTGAACTTTGGTCTCTGTGCTTGCCTAAGCTTGCCTGAGTAGGTGCTTTGGAGCACTGAGCTATCTCACTGGCCCCCTGCTCAGACTTTTATAAACAATATATAAGATTCTTCTCTGTCAATTCACAAAGCATGCATTAACAGGTGCTGGGCATGGTGGTGTATGCCTACAATCCCAGGACTCAGAGACTGAGGCAGGAGGATCAAAAATTAAACTCAGTATATTAAACTCAGTATGGGCAACTTAATAAGCCCTATCTCAAAAAAAAAAAAAAAAAAAAAAAAAAAAAAAGCCAGGGATGTAATTGATGTCCAAAGGCCTAGATTCGATTACCAGTACTGGGGGAAAAAGGAGAGAGAGGACATTAACATGTTTCTAATGTGCTATCCACATAATTATTTTAAATTAATTAAAATTTAATGGAAGGGGCTGGAGAGATGGCTCAGTGGTCTAAAGCACCTACCTGAAACAAGCTTGGCAAAGCACAGGGACCACGGTTCAATCCCCCAGCACCACATGCCAGCCAGCCCCGCCCCCTGGTGGGCTGAGCTGGCCACACACACATACAATAAATAAATGTAATAAATAAAAATAAATAAATAATTTAAAAAAAAAAAAAAATTTAATGGAAATTGTGGTACATGCATATAATACTAGCTATTTGCAAGCTGAGGGAGAAGGATCATGAATCCAAGGCCAGCCTGGGGCACATATAAGTTTAAACCTAGCCTCGACTATGCAGTGACAGGCTATCTCAAAACCAAAACTAAGCATGCTGTAATCCCAGCACTGGGAAGGCCAAGGCAGAAAATCATTGCCAAGTTTTAGACCGTCCTGAGCAATAAAGTGTCCTCAAGATTAGCCTGAACTGCATAGCAAGACCCTGTCTCAAAAAAGATTAAAAAAAAAAAAAAAAAAAGCAACGCTCTATCAATTATATCTACAGATAACAATATTGCATTCAAAAACAATAGGATGCTATTTTAAAAGGATGCTATTTAAAAAGTAACATTTTTAGAACAAAAAAAAGAAAAAATTAAATGGTTAACAATAAAATTAAGATTTTATAAGAGATTTTAAGGACAAAGCATAAATTCTCTGGAAGAGAGATCAAAAATAAAAAGAAACAATACATAAGGTAATCAAGAGAATCACTCCTGGAGAATCAATATCCAAATGGTAGAGAGCAATTGTCAATTAAATTCAAAATCATTTTCTTACAAAGGTGCCATACCAAAAAGGATGTCAAGTACATTGCAAAACAAATCATTAGGTCATATAGAAGATGAATACCACAACATGGAGACAGGAACTATAGCTCTGCAGAGCTGGGGACATAGCTCAGTGGTACAGTGCTTGGCTAGCATGTGACAGGCCCTGGGTATAATCCTCAGTACCATAGGAAAAAATCAAAGAGACTTATTAGAAAGTATCATTTTTATTACCTAGAGTACACTTTGAATATCTACATGGCTACAGTATGTATGTGTTTGAAAACTAATGTTGAATCGCATTAATCAAGGCTGGCTTTTTGTTTTGGTTTTCATAGTCTAAGCTGACCTTAAACTTTATGTAGCCCAGCCTGGGCTCACACCACAATTCTCTTGCCCCTGGTCTTTCTAAGTGCATGTGCCACACATTTGGCTATTCTTTTGTTTTAATCTGAAAATGAACCCTCCTTTACATCTGAATTTTTAAAACATGAAATAGCTCAATACAGTACTTCTTGCATATATAGAAAAAAGAAAGAATTGTGTCTACAAAAATAACTTGCTGACCATTTCCAAGATGTAGCCCTTTCTTTCTCATGACACACAGGAAAACACTGTGTCTGAGGTCTGAAATGACAATACAAACTAGAGGAATATTTTAAGTGTAGACTTAAATAGGGAAATTGTAGCTGGGCCTAGTGGCACAAGTCTATAATCTTAGCACCTGGGAGGCTGAGGCAGGAGAAATGCTGTATGAGGTCACCCTGGGCTCTATAGTGGATTCAAAGCCAGCCTCAACTATGTGTCAAGACCCTGTCTCAAAAATAAAACCCTTAAAATCTAAATGTGAACAACTAGTTGTTTCCATTTCTGTTGAGGGGTGGGGGAATCATACTCTAAAGCTTTAACACAGATTTTTTTTTTCTTTTGAGACAATGTCTTAACCTGTTACCCAGGCTGACCTCAAATTTCACATCTTCCTGCCTCACCCTCAAGTATCTGGGATTACAGGTATATGCCATGCCACTCCAACAGTTATCTTTTATTTGGAATGATTTGGCTATGTAAAAATGAGCAGAAACTGTTGAATAGAAATTTCTCAAAGCTAACCTCAAAGAGTCCTGTAAACCCTGGAAATTGTTGATGGTATATAAATAGACATATTTATTTTGGGACAAAAATTTGTAGGCAAGTAAGCAAAGGGTTGTGAAGCAGAATTAGGGACCTTCCGAAAAGACTACTGAACATAAGATTCCAACCTTATTTATTAAATTGAATGCTATAAAAATATGTTTTGCTATTCTAGCTCATGATTGACAGACGTGTTGTCTTAAAGGAAAAAATAGTTGCAATCTATCAAAATTTTAAACAGTATTTACTCTAATAACATTTTACAGCTACTTCTCAATGTCTGACATTAATGCTATTTGATTATCAAGTAAAACCATAAACCATTAAGTAGAAATGCAACCATAAATAAAATGTAACTTCTCTTTCTGAGGCCAATGTAGTAAAACTAGATAGCATATTTGATTTTCATAGAAAAAATGGTCAACAAATAGTTTCACTGTAAAGTTTTGTTTTTCGAAATGATTTTTGTACTTTATATAAACTGGGATGATACAAAAGTATATAGTCATTAATTCAAAAAATGAAGCTTTATTAAATAGTGAAAATACTGATTACATAAAAAAAATTCATCTGACCACTCAAGACGTAATAGTTTATGGCCAACCATAATCATCTGCATTCATCTGAAATAAAAAGTAATTGGACATAGAGCCTAAGAGGAAACATCAAAGGAAGTTAAGAGTTGCAGGGTCCATAAAATTTTAATTTAGGAATAATTTAAATTCTGTTAAGTTGCTTCTTCTTTGTCTTCTGACAGCTAAATTAGAGAGAGGCAGTTTAAAAAGAATTAAGAACTTCTTGGCTGCCAGGGATTATAACACACTAGGACGACCACTTGGGAAATACGTTATGTTCCACAAAATATGGTCTTAAGTAAAGCTTACTGAAGATATACTACACCATCAAAATGCCATAATTCGGGCTGGAGAGATGGCTCAGTGGTCTAAAGCACCTACTTAGAACAAGCTTAGCAAAGCATCAGGGACCGCGGTTCAATCCCCCAGCACCACATGCCAGC
>NW_004524587.1:15269703-15352793 GCF_000260255.1 Octodon degus
AAAAAAAAAAACAAAATGCCATAATTCAGTTACGTATAATCTCACCCTCTAAAACCAACAAATAACCTAACTTTTTTTTTGTTTTTAATGTTAGTACACGATCTACAGGGTCTCACTACACAGACTGGACTTGCAGTGATCCTCCTGTTTTCAGCCTCCCAAGTGCTGGGATTACAGGCAGTGCCACCACGCCCAGTCTCAATCTGCTGTCTCAGCCATGCTCTCGGGGTAGGGCTGGCAGGGCATGCCCAGGGATCAGTCAAATGCCTAAGTAGCGCTTTAATTCACTGGCTGGCCCTCTAACTTTGGAAAGCTGTTTATAATTTAAAACAAATTTTTCACATATGTTGGTATCTTATGTAATCCTTATGTGAGGTACACAATGAGAGTGATATTCTGATTTCCATTTACAAATACAGGAAATAATAGCCTTTGACTATTCTGTGACTTCCTTTTTTTTTTTTTTTTTTTTTTTTTTTTGTGGTACTGGGGATTGAACTTAGGGCCCTACGCTTGCCAGGCAAGCGCTTATTCTACTGAGCCATCTCCCCAGCCCCTTAATAAGGGTTTGTTTTTTTTTTTTTCTCTTCGAATGCCTTCAGGGCACTTTAGGCTGGCTGGAGTGTTGTGGGGATCAAACTACAGCAACCTAAGGCTGACAGTTTTGTGGAAGCAGCCACTTAAAGAACTGAGCTAGGGCCAGGCCCCCCCCCCCTTTGACTATTCTAAAGCTCTAACTACTATACTGTATTATTTTAAATCTTTCCTGAGAAAGACCCTTAAGAGGCAATGCAGATGGCTCACTAGGCATGTCAAAGCAAAAGTTTCAAACATATTTCCAAAACAGAAAATAAAACTCTATGCTCTGACTTAATCACACGTGAAGTACCTATTTATAGTTATTCATCCATTAACAGACATTATTAAAGATCCCTGGTTTGAAAATATTCCTATAACCACATAAGCAAAAAAATGAGTAAAACGGTATAATTTCCATGAACCCATTTTCTTAAGTCACAAATAAAATACGGAGCTTTTTGTTTCCTCTCTATTAATAGTCTAAGTTTTTCTAAGTTCACCAAATTTAAATATTGTAGTAGCTAGCTTCTAAAATGGCCCCAATGATCTGGTTTCCTGGTATTCACAGTCATGTGTTGTCCCCTGCTTGCTGAGTGTGGGTAAACTTAGTGAACAGTTGCTAATGAACAGAAGATGCAAGTGATTCAGAAAACAGCATGAAAATCATGGCAACTTCACTCTTTTTTTGCTATAGAAGATACACACCTAGGAATTATAAGTGGGCTTGGAAATGGGTCTGTTGACTTGGTTACATCTTCAGAGACTGTATAGCCCCAGCCCACAGTCTGACTGCAACCTTGTGAGACAGCATGAGCCAGAACCACTGAGCTGTACCACTCTAGATTCCACTAAAACGGACATAGAGGAAGGGGGTGTGGCACAGGAACATCAATTGTAGTAGGACTCATATGGGTGCATACATCTGTTAAAAAACTCACAATTATATAACAAAATTAAATACATTTTATTGTATGTATGTTATACTATACTTCACTAAAGCTATTTTTATTTTATTTTTGTGTGTATCAAGAATTGAAACTAGGGGCCAGGGCGATGGCTCAGTAGAATAAGCATTTGCCTGGCAAGTGCAAGGGCCTGAGTTCAATCCCCGGTTCTGCAAAAAAAAAAAAAAAAAAGAGAGAGAACTGAAACTAATGGGCTGGCCAGATAGCTCAACACAGGGACCAGGGTTCATTCCCCAATGTGCCGTGCCAGCCCTGCCCCCGGGGTGGGCTGAGATGGCAATAAAGACTGGGCATGGTGGCGCACACCTGTAATCCCAGAGCTTGGGAAGCAGAAAATAGGCTGTGAGTACATTAAAAAAAAAGAAAAAGAAAAAAGAAACTAAGACCGCTCGCTTGCTTGCTTTCTTTCTTTTCTTCCCTCCTTCATTCCTTCTTTTTCTTTCTTTCTGTGGTACCAGGGATAGAACTCAGTACCTTGCACTTGCCAGGCAAACACTTGTTCCACTGAGCTATCTCCCTGGCCCCTAAGACCTCTTGCTTCCCAGGCAGGCACTGTGAAGCTGAGCTATGTCCCTGACCAATAAAGCTATTTTTAAAAGGCAACTAATTTTTGTTTTATTTTGTAGAGTCCCAGCTAACCTTGAACTCACTAGGTAGCCTAGGCTGGCCTTGAACTCACAGCAATACTGCTGTCTCAGTCTCCCAAATGCCAAGATTACAAGTGTGTCACCATGGCCAGCTAGGCCACTAAATTTTTGCTGATGAAGGATCATTTATGAAAGGAGTATCCTTAGCTTTAGAAGGATAAAGAAATGAAAGCTACAAAAAAAGTTACCATCAGAAATTCATATGAGGGGCTGGTGAGATGGCTCGGTGGTCTAAAGCACCTACTTAGAACAAGTTTAGCAAAAACACAGGGACCGCGGTTCAATCCCCCAGCACCACATGCCAGCCAGGCCTGCCCCCTGGTGGGCTGAGCTGGCCACACACACACACACACACACGTAAATAAATAATAAAAATTAAAAAAAAATTAAAAAAAAAAAGAAATTCATATGTTCAGCAGTGCATGGTGGTATACACACTTATAATCCCAGCACTCAGTAGGCTGAGACAGGAGGACTATCAGGAGTTCAAGGCTAGCCCAGCTACATAGTGAATTCAAGGCCACTCTGAATTACACAGGAAGAGCCTGTTTAAAAAAAAAAATCACACACCCCAGAATAATAATGGTGAACCTTTTAGACACCGAGTGCCTAAAATTCATACACTAACATCTTTTGTCTTCAAAAAAACAAAAAAAACCCCTCCCACAATAACAGAGCTTTCAATGACACAAACAGTTTTTTTATTGAAAAATACAAGTTTGCATTTGGCATGTGTTTGTGTGCTGTTATCCAGTGCTCAGCTGCTGGGGCAATGTTGGTGTCTTGTGCCAACAAAGAGGGCTCTGATGCCCTGCTGCAGCACTGGTGACATACATTTACCACCACTGCCCCAGACCAACCAAACCTGCTCCCTGCTTCATCTGCTACCTTAGGAGATGGCAAGCTCGTACTTCAGTTGCTCAAAAAGCTGAAGTTAGGGGCCAGAGAGATAGCTCAGCAGTCTAAAGTACCTACTTAGGCAAGTGCTGGGATCCAAGTTTGACCCCTGGCACCACATGCTGCGCCAGCCCCACCCCAGGGGGGCTGAGCAGACCACAAAAAAAAAAAAAAAAAAAGGCTGAGTCATTCTAAACTCCTTTCTTATACTCCATATTCAACCCATAAACAAATCCTGCCTTCCTTATCCCAAAACACATCCACCTCATACTACTTCTACTGCTACCACTGAGTTCTCTAGCCAGATTGCTGCAATAGCCAAACTAGTCTCTGCTTCGCTCTTGTCCCTTACATTCTAATATCAACCTGAAGCAAGAATGATTCATCACAACTTAACACATTCACCTGCCCCAAACCTGAAGCCACTCCCCTTTTCACTCAGAATAAAAGTTCAATTATTGCAGTGGCCTAACAGTCATTTAAACTGTCTCATCCCTGATCTTTTTAAAATTTTTAAATTTTTTTTTTTTTTTTGTATTTTAGTACAGGGTCTACAGGGTCTCACTACATAGCTCAGAATCGTAGTCATCTGCCTGTGTTCAGCCTCTCAAGAGCTGGCATTACAGGTACTTCGCACCACACTCAGTCTCAAGCACCATCTCAGTGTGACCTGGGGACGGGGCCTACATGACACCCTGGGGATCAAACCCCGGCTGCTGCATCTACCTAAGCAGGTGCTTTAATCCACTGAGCTATTTGGCCAGCCCAAAAATTTTTAATTTTTAAAAATCTTTTATTTGTTTATTTGGTCCAAGGTCTCCCTCCCTAGTGCAAGGATTGAATTCGGGTCCTTGTACTTGCCAGAAGGCACATATCGCTGAGCTATCTCTCCAACCCCATGATCTCACTTTCTACCCATTCCCTCTTTCAGTTTAACTAGTCATATGTCCTATTTGTTGTTTATCACATATATAGTGGTTGCTCCCATCCTGGGTCTTTTATTATGGCTATTTCCTCTACCTGGAACATCTTTTACCCCAGACACATCATTTCCAAGCTTCCTTCAGGTCTCTGCTTATAGACAAATCTCCTTATCAATAATCATCCTACTTTGGGCTGGTGAGACAGCTCAGTGGATTAAAGTGCCTGCTTAGACAAGTCTAAGCAAGCGCAGGTACCACAGTTGGATCCTGGGCACTACATGCTGGGCCAGCCCCACCCCCAGGGCAGGCTGAGTCAACCACTGAGTGTGGACATGGTAGTATATGCCTGTAATCCCAGCACTAGGCAGGCTGAAAACAGGAGGATCACTATGGGTTTGAGCTTTGAAGTGAGAACCTATAACAACCAAACATATTAAAAAAAGAAAAAATCATCTTACTTAAAACCACAATTACAAGGATTGCTGTGAATTTGAGGCCAGCCTTGGTTACATAGTGAGCTCAAGGGAAGCCTAAACTACATAAGACAAAAATAAAAACAAACAAAAGCAAAAACCACAATTAATCAGCCAGGTGTGGTAGCATAGGCATATAATCTCAATACTCTGATAGCTGAGGCAAGAGTTTTAGTCCAGGCCAAAGAGGAAAGTGATCGATGACGTAGAGTGTGCCTAAGGAGAGTCACATGGGGAGAAGACACTCTCTCAGGCTTTCACAGAGAGCACATTGGCCAAGCATTGGCCGTGACTCATCCACATGGCTGCACTGATGAAGGTTCTACAATCTGAGGTACAGGATCTCAGGACAAATCCTGAGGGCATTTCACTGACCTTCTAAGACCAAAAAGCTACAACTCTTCTTGCATAGGTCCTGCTTTACCTTGGTCTTAACCATCCAGTAGAAAAGTATGAAGTCGAAATATAAAAAATAAAGCCATGCTGTTAAGTTGAGCTGTGGGGGACTCAGGTCAATAATTTCTGACATTGCCAGTTAAACAGAAGACCCAATGCTATTATGGCCTACTGGACTCTTTTAGAATATTTTGCTGAGTTTACACACCTATAATATTCAATAACAGAACTTAGAAAAAATGGGGTATACCGATGAATGTCCATTTTGTATCTGTGTATTCAAAGAGGTTGGGATAGATATATAGTTGCATTCTCTTAATGAATAGAATGATTTGTTCTAATGGTGTTTGTGAATAGGATCACAAGTCCGCATCTTGTACAGCAATTAACCACTGAGAAGAATATATGCAGTGTATTATTTGTTGAAACTGTCCTTCCGATTTGATTTGAAACTGTCTCATTGCTATCTCTTTGTCAATAAAACTTTGAAAAAAAAAAAAAAAAGAGTTTTAGTCCAGCATACGAACATAGCAATGTAGTGCAACATTGAGGCCCTGTATTCAATCCCCAGTACCACTGGGGGAAAAAAAAATCCTACCCTATGATTGTAAAGAAAAATAATCTGCTTTAGTGGATAGCTAGCTTTAGAGTACAGGGAAGATGACAATTATATTGGATCCAATATAAGAAGCAGAGAAAAATAATTAACACTGGAGGAAGTTCCTTCAGTTTTCTTTGCTTCTAGTCCTAGTCCTCTGGAGACAGAAATGAAATCTAACAGCTATAAAAAGATAGCTGTAAGAGAAGAAGAGAAGTAAGGACCCCTGAGTTGCAAGATGATAAGATGATAAAATGCAGGACAGTACCTTTTCTCTAAATGTACTGGAAACCCAGGTGAGGCTCACACCTAATCGCAGCACTCAAAGAGGCTGAGACAGAAAAATCCTTATTTGAGCACAGACAAGACAACTCAGATTTCTTTCTTTCTTTTTTTTTTTTTTTTCCCCTTTTTGCAGTACCGGGGATTGAACTGAAGACCTTGCACTCATTCTATTGAGCTATTTCCCCAGCCCTCAGATTTTTCTTTCAAAATAAAAAATACAAAAAAAGAGTAGGGCTGCAGCTCAGTTCAAAGGCCCTGGGTACAGTCTTCTGCAGACTAATTAATTAATTGGAGTACTATGTCCAAATAGCATGCAACAATTTAATAGTAGAAAGACTGCTTCCTTTTCCCTCAGTGATGGGGATTGAATCCAGGGCCTTTACACTGTGCCACATCCCCAGCTGGTTTCTTTTATATTTTTAAACCAGCATCTTGCCAAACTGCTAAATTGCCCAGGTGCGGTTCCAACTATGTTCTTCCTGCCTCAGCATCCCACAGTGCTGAAATTAGTGGTGTGTACCAACATGCCCAGCTCTTATTTTTCTTCCCTTAAATGTTACCATTCTTGGAATAGGCACACTTGCTTGTTTACACACTAAACTGGCACCTTACACACCATATATAAATGGCAGAAGTGAATAGCTACCAAAGGGGCCATAAGCCTGAAAAACTGAAAAATTTTACCATTTGTCCCTTTACAGAAAAAGAAACTTCTAAAATTGATGTTAATAAACTACGTAATATTTTTGTTACTGTTGGTTATAGAACTGAAAACATCTCACTAGCGTAAGTACATGGATAATGTAGTCTTCAAACTACTGACCAGATTTCATTAATTAATTCAGGTCAACATACCTTTTAGTGGCATAAACACTCATTTATCAGTTATTAAACACTGGAAGACTTTAGTAACACTGAGGATGTCAATCTTTAAAGTCTAAAAATAGGCTAGTATTAGGGGAAAAAGAAGTATTTTTGGTTTATGCCTTTAAGTATCTGAACTACCTATCCACATTAAACAAACTCTGAAGGAGTATTTTTTGTTTTGTTTTACAGGGTCTTGATAAGGTGCCCAGACTGGTCAACTCCAGGGCTGAAGTGGTTCTTCTGCCTCAGCCTCACAAGCGCTAGGACTATAGGCATGAGCCATTGTACCTACTAAGGAAGTGTTTTGAACAAGGAAAAATAACTTTTTCATTTAGCCACATACACACTCACCAGAGAGGCAATAATCTTATAATGAGCTCTTAGTTTTTCTATGTATAAAAGAATTAACAAGTAGTAAAATTGGTAAATTTGCTTTTAATTTCTAATAAAGTGAGCTAATACACAAGAAGGGAAATTACTTGTGTATTACTACTTATTTATTTATTTATTATTTACTATGTATTTTTAAAAAATTTTTATTTATTTGTGTGTGTGTGTGTGTGTGTGTGTGTGTGTGGCCAGCTCAGCCCACCAGGGGGTGGGACTGGCTGGCATGTGCTGCTGGGGAATTGAACCGCAGTCCCTGTGCTTTGCTAAGCTTGTTCTAAGTAGGTGCTTTAGACCACTGAGCCATCTCACCAGCCCCTTACTACTTATTTTTTAAATCCTGTAATCTACTTTCCTTTTCTAATAAAGTGAGCTAAAACACAAGAAAGCAAATTATTTGTTTATTACTACTTATTTTTCTAAATCCTATAATCTACTTTCCTTTTCCTAAGATCAAACCTAATTTCACAAAACTAAACAAAAAATCCTTCATTGTATAGATGTAAGATTAGAAATCCTTTCCTTAATACAGCCTAACACAAGTCTTTTAATTAATATTCAGACATTACTTACATTTTACAAATGAAGTGACAGGTTATATACTTAATTTGATATTTTGGAAAGTAACTTATAAAGCTGACAGAAACAAATATGGAAATACACTGGAAACAGAAGACTGAATATACAATAGGATGCAAAAAAAAGTTTTTTGTTTAGAAATTTTAAGTCCTTCCTAAACTTAATCAAGAATCAACCAATCTAAGATATTATTCATTAAAATGTCACCAATTAACAGGACCCTCACCATAACACATCTTTACCAATATTTTTTCTAACTTTAACCTAAATATCCAACTTAAAATTGTTTTTCCAAAAACTTATTCTTAGAATTTATCCTTATAATTTTTAAATTTATTTCCAAGTTAAAGTTTTCACATTATTTCCCCCAAAATTGAACCTGTTGAGTTTTTAAACAAAGAGCCTTTTCCCACTTAAAATTTTATTTTTTATAGCACTATAGTCACATATATTTTTAGTAAACATAAAAAAATCTCATCAACACTTTCAAAGGAATTAAACTTTAAATATTAAATACAGGAAAGCACACTACTTTCTTTATGAGCTAGCCCCTTCTATGGTAAATATATTTGTGAAATTAGCAATGACATAATATAGACATTTAATTGTGGTTTTAAAAAACTATTATATCCTTGTATCATGGAATGAAAACAAATGTCATTGGTTGGCAAATCAAATTTATGATAACTAAAAATGTAAATCATCAGATAACTTCTCATAAAACAATTCACAGTACTTTAAAGTGCAAAGAAATGTTTCCTACCTTGCCTGCTTCTCTTTCTAAGTCGACATACTCCCGGCTAGGTGTTTGTCGTTGTTCTCCCTGCCAGCTGGCCGGAAAAAACTGGAGAGACAGATTGGTTCCTGTGGCCACAAAAGCCTTTTAGAAAAATCAATACAAACAGGATCAGGAGCAGGACATTACATAAATTATGCAGGCAGTCATTTATTTTTACATCAGTTTATGTCTTAAGCCAGGCAGCACTAAGAATACTTAAAACTAAAAAACATGCACTCATCATTTTTCTTAAGTATTAAGTTACAAACATCTGATTCCATTTTGAGGACATTTGCCATTGGCTGCTTAAATATAAAATCAGACATGGAATCAATACTTTCTTTCAGGTCATTTTTTGCTGATGTTAGGATCTTACACTGCTAATGTCTAACCAGAAGCCACTGTCCTTTAAAAACTTGTATTTTTAAATGTGAAAATCATTGATGGTCTAAAGATTTTGAATTTTAAAGCATACCACAATTAAAACTTGTATGAAAACATTTGGATTTTTCTTGATTTCTCGTGATCAAGGAAACCACGAATGATATGCAGCACATAAAAAATGCAGTACGTAAGTGCATTTTAAAGCTATGCTTTAAAGCCCATGTTAAAAACATTGCACAAGGGATTGTGAAAAGCTGTATACATTGGCCTATGATGTGATGGTTACTGCTCTTTAAAAAAATACATGTTTTCTACAGTTTTATCTTAGAAGAAATGAATGTGACTATAAGAAAAAGCAATGCATATTCATCTAATATTCATAAAAGACTGAAACAGTACAGCTTAAAGATTGATCTAAAACCATTTCAATAAAGTATTCTATGTAACCCCTAAGCAACTTAATTCTGTATTTCACGCATGTGAAAAAACAGAAATAATGCAAAGCATGGTAAACCATTTGTAATCTCAGCGCTCTGGAAAGCCGAAGCAAACTAGCAAACACCAGGCTAGTAAGGTGATCTTAAAAGAAAAAATAGGGCCGGGGATATAAGCTCAGCGGCATAAGTGCCTGCCTGGCAAGCGTGAGGTCCCAAATTCAATCCATGGTACCACAAAAAAGAAAAAAAAAAAAAAAGTAAAAAAGGTCTGAGGATGTTGCTTAGTGAGGTTTTGAGTTCAACCCCCAGTACCATACACACACACAACCAAATCATTACTCTTATCAAGCGAAATACAGAAAGAAGGAAGTAAAAAGCATACCTGGATTCAACCTCCAGTACCTCACACACACAAAATTATTCCTTGTACCAAGGGTAATACAGAAAGAAAGTAAATTGCATATTTTAAAAAAAACATTTTTTTTCACTTAAATGTAAATTCTTAGTCAAGCATCGTGGCAGTCTTGTGGTTTATCAGCACTCTGGGAGGGCTGGGGGGAGAACTGCAAGTTCAAGCCAGCCTGGGCAACTTAGCAATTTAATGAGACGCTATCTCAAAATAAAATAGAGGGGAGATGGCTGTGGCTCAGTAGAATAAGTGCTTCCCTGGCAAGCGCAAGGGCCTGAGTTCAATCCCTTGTTCTATCAAAATAAAATAGAAAGGGCCAGGGATGTAACTCAGTGAAGGTCCTGGGTTCAGTGCCCAATATGCAAAAAAAAAAAAAAAAAAAAAAAGTAAACTTTTTTGCTGGAACCAGAGAAAGTTTTGTTTGGTTTATTTTGTTAATTACATTCTTAAGCATCATTTGTTTTTAAGTGTAGAGTTTTCATCTAAAAGCAAGCGAATCACATTTTAGACAATTTATTTAAAACTGAGTGAGTTGGGGATAAAGCTCAGCAGCACAGAGCCTACCTGGCACCAAGGTCCTGAGTTCAATTCCTGGTAACCCCCCCCCACACACACCAAAAAACAAAACAAACAAAAACCTGTTAGTTGAAGCTAAGCCAGGCATGGTGGCACACATCTGCAATCCTAGCACGTGGGTGGCCCAGGCAGGACTATCGCCAAGATTGTGAGCCTAGCATGGACTACATCATAAGACCCTCTCTCAAAAAACAAATAAAAAAACACAAGTAAAACCATGATGGTTAATAGTTTATTCATCTAATGGGATAAATTTTATTTCCTTTTTTTTTGGCAGCAGGATCAAACTCTAGTCCAGGTGGAATATGCATAGCTCCTATTTCTATTGCTATTAATATTGGTGATAGGTTCAGGCCCTAGTATGAATAGCTAAAAATCATCATTGTGGGGGGGCGGGGAGACAGCTCAGTAGAGTAAGTGCTTGCTCTGGCAAGTGCAGGGTCCTGAGTTCAATTGCCTGTACCATTAAAAAGAAAAAAAAAAAGATAAAATCATCATGGTGGTCATCTAACATGGCTGAAGCCCTGAAAAGAAAGCTCATCTCCCCAAGACCACGCCCCCTTCTCCAACGCAGCCAGGACAAATTTCCTTTCAACCTTTCTGCCACCTCAGGGAAGACCCCTAATCTGTTTCTCAGGTATATCTCAACATCCCCTTCCAAACCCCCCTGGCAAAAGGCTGTAAAAGCCTCAGCCTCCCTTTGTCTAGTCCAGAAAATTTATCTTCCCCAAATTCTTTCTGTGTCCTCAAAGAAAATAAAACGCCTTTCTCCTTTTTCTTCTGCCTGCTTCTCTGACATGCTGAGTACCTATCATTAGGTATATCTGTCAACTTAACTACTAAATCTCTACATTTCTTTTGATGGCATTTCTCTAATAATTAGAATAATCTAGGGGCCGGTCAAATAGCTCAGCAGATTAAAGCCTCTGCAAGCAGGTGCAGGGGCAGGAGTTCCATCCCTGGGCCTGCCCTGCCAGCCCCACCCCACCCCCAGGGCACACTGAGACAGCAACTGAGCCCAGGTGTGGTGGCCCGAGCCTGTAATCCCAGCTCTTGGGATGCTGTAAACAGGTGGATCGCTAAAAGTCTGATCCAGTAGTGAAACTCTGAACACCCTGTAGACCCTTCCCTAAAATATAAATAAATAAATGAATAAATAAAATAAAATCTTCTCATGGTAGTTTTCTACAAACAGAAACTGAACAACAATATTACAACAGTAACCTTTAAAAACAATCCATGAGGGGCCGCGGAGATGGCTCAATGGAATAAGCACTTCCCTGGCAAGTGCAAGGGCCTGAGTTCAATCCCTGGTTCCGCTAAAAAAATAAAATAAATAAATAAAAATAAAAATAAAAACAATCCATGAGGGCTAGGGATATAGCTCAGCAGCACATCATCTGCCTGGCAATGAAAGATTGTGACTTCAATTCCCAGTACAAAGACAAAACAAAACAACAAACTATTAGCATAGATTTTATCCACTAATACTGCTTCAAATGAAAAACAGCCTTGGTGGCTCACCTGTGACCTCCTGCCTCAGCCTCAGTAGCCGGGATCCAGCTCAGGAGGGAGTATCACCACAGGAAACTTCGCAATAAAGATTTTTTCACTTGAGCAGGCCTCATGTCCTTACTTAGAAATCCCATTGTATGGGGCTGAGGAGACAACTCAGCAGCCTAAGCACCTGCCCAGTAAGCTCAAGGACGTGGGTTCAGTCCTTGGCACCACATGCTGTGCTGGCCCAAGAATCCCAGGTATTCTGTGCCGGCCACCGAAACCAGGTGTGGTGGTGCACACGTGTAATCCCAGCACTAGAGAGGCTGAGACAGAAGGAAGAATCTACGAGTTGAAGCATGTAGTGAGATCCTATACCAAATAAATAATTTTTTTGTGAAAAAAAAAGAAAAAGAAAAAGAAAAACAGCCTTGGAAGGGAAAACTAAGGTTTCCTAACAAACTGGTATTTGTAAATCAGTAACAAGTAAAACATAAGTAAATGCTTGCTGAATAATATAAAAGAAGTAACTTTTGTCTGTATGAAGTTCTCAATATGCTTCCACAGGCCAACCTCCAACTCTTTGGTCCAAAGGATCCTCCAGGCTGGGCTTGGTGACACATACCTGTAATTTGAACACTTAAAAGGCTGAGGGGTAGGAGGATCACAAATTTGAAACTAGTCTACACTGTATAGCAAGATTCTTTCTCAAAAAACAAAAGAGATCTTTCTTAGCCTCTCAAGGAATTAGAACTATAGGCAAATGCTCATATTCTTTTTTAAGAAGAAGAAATCATTTTAGGCTGGGCATAGTGGCACCTGCCTGTAACTCCAGCACTTGGGAGGCTGAGGCAGGAGAATTGGCGCAAATATGTGAAGCCAGCCTGGGCTACAAAGTGAGTTGAAGCCAACCTGACTTGCACAGTGAAATCCTGTCTTAAAAAAATAAGCAAACAAATAAACAAAAAAAATATAAACAAACCATCATTGTGAGATTAGACAGTCTTCATCTCACATAATGAAATTCTCTGAGCAGATTGGTGGCAAATAAGAGATTTAGCCCCTATAAAATATACTATGTCTAAATCCCTAAGGCATGTTTCTTCAAGTACTGTGCTCACCTTCAGTGTAGCCCATCAGCTCTGGGTTACAACATCCTGCAGATCTTATTGTCTTAGCTTCACCATGTTATATCCATTATCTTATCAAGAGTCCTAGCTTGAGAGGAAAAAATTAAAGCAAAAACTAACCTTACTAGAATAGAACTTACTTACTTACTTTCTTCCTTTCTTTTTTGGAGACAAGGTCTCACTATATAGTTTAGACTAGGCTTGAACACTATGTAGCCTAGGCTGACCTTAAACTCAGCGATTTTTCTGCCTCAGCCTCTCAAGTGCTAGGATCATAGATATGTGCCACCATGCCCAGCTAGAACAGCATTTTCCAAACTCTCTTGATCACAAGACATTTTTTCTTTTATTTATTTTTTGGACATTTTTCTTTTACGGTGCCTGGTGAAATACCCAAGGTCTTGTCCTTGCACAAGTATGCACTCTCCCACTGCGCTACATCCCAGGTTGTAACATTTTTTTAATATAGTGCTTGCACATAAGAACAGTGAAAATTCTTTTGGAAAACATTAAATGGCACACTAATTATAATGTTTGTAAGATTTTCAGGTTGTCCTAAGTATACTTTAGAGGCTTTATAATTGGTAAAATCACACACTTTATGCCAACCTAATATGCTGCTTCTTTTTCTTTCTTTTTTTTTTTTTTGGTGGAACTGGGGATTGAACTCAGGCCCTTGCACTTGCCAGGCAAGCACTTATTCTACTGAGCTATCTCCCCAGCCCTCTAATATACTTTTAACCATTCAACTGTCAGGATTAAAAATATATAATAGAAGACAGGCATTGTGGCCCTTGCCTGTAATTCTGACACCTAAGAGGCTGACACAGGAGGACTGCCATGAGTTCTAGGCCAACCTGAACTACATAACAAATTCAAGGCTACCTTGGACTACACAGTGAAATCCTGTCTCAAAAAAATAAAAACCATAAACAAACAAAACACAGTAAATATTTATTAGGGCTGGCATGGTGGGACAAACTGTAATCCTAGCACTTGGGAGGTTAAGGTAGGAAGACTGCTGTCACAGAAGCCAGCCTGGGTTACGGTAAACTCAAGGTTATCCTGAACTACATAGTGAGACTATATCTCAACAAACAAACAAACAAACAAACAAACGAAGGTTTTAAATGTGGAGGATGATCTAAAGGTTTTAGTCCAGTGTGAAGACCAGAGAGCCAATCCACAGTGCCACAAAAAATTATTTGTTTTACTCTCCCAACCACACTCACCATGCTCTATGTATTTCTTCTATTATTAGTGTTGATTCTATTAAATTTCATGAAAGGAATAAATCAAACTTTATCAAATAGATTCCACTTCTCATCTATAATCACTGTTTCATGATGTGAAAAGGAGTCTTAATTTTGTAGCAGAGTTAAAAACCCTTAAATTACCATATTTCACATCTAAACATAAAATGTTTTACTAACCTCAGTGCCACATTAGAGAGATACTCAAAATCAAAAAGAGGAAAAAGAAAATCAACTGGGATACAGCTCAGTGGCCCAAGCACTGTACCAAACAAAAAAAAAAATTGTGTCAGAAGGATTGATAAATTTTGAGAACTATATATATTCTCAAAAAAAAAAAAAAAAAAAATTGTGTCAGAAGGATTGATAAATTTTGAGAACTATATATATTCTCACTGTATAAGAAAACTGTCAAAATCAAGACAAAATAACGTCTTTCACAACAGGCAGATGCCACATCCTATTTGTTCAGGCATTAAATTATGTAACTTCCTTGCTGTGGGGGACTCACGTCAATAATTTCTGACATTGCCAATTAAACAGAAGACCCAATGCTATTATGGGCTTCTGTACTCTTTTAGAATATTTTGCTGAGTTTACACACCTATAATATTCAACAACGGAACTTAAAAAAAATTGGGGTATAACTATGAATGTCCATTTTGTATCTGTGTATTCAAAGTGGTTGGGATAGATATATAGTTGCATTCTCTTAATGAATAGAATGATTTTTTCTAATGGTGTTTGTAAGTAGGATCACAAGTCTGCATCTTGTACAGCAATTAACCACTAAGAAGAATATATGCAGTGTATTATTTGTTGAAACTGTACTTTCGATTTGATTTGAAACTGTCTCATTGCTATATGTTTATCAATAAAACTTTGAAAAGAAAAAAAAAAAGACTAGAAAAGTAAAAAAAAAAAAAAAATTATGTAACTTCCTCTACATTCAAATAAAGTAAGTACTTCAGACATGAAAGGCGTTGTGTAAAATACCTATATCCAAGGGGGTAGGTATATCAGGATATGATCTTTACCGCCTGGAAGTTAAGGATCCTATTTTTTGTTGTTGCATTTTTGGTTTTCATTACCTAGCTCCGGTTGACCTTGAACTCATGGTGATCTCCTACTTCAGCTTCCTGAGTACTAGGATTATAATGCATTTTATCACACACAGGTTTATAATTTAAATGTGTTTAACAATGAACTAAAAAGAAAACTAGAGAGGGAAATATGAAATTCCTTCCCAAATAAAAAGTTTACAAATCTACTCCCTTTAACCTTTCATATTTTTCAGAAAACAAATTAAACATAACTTGCAAAAATTTGTGTCATCTGATATTTATGAGAAGTTCCTGCTAGAATATCCAATTCAGCCTGGAAAAAAATTTATGACAAACCCAGAAATCTATAGATGCTGTATGTAGATATAGACTGCTATATCTTGCAGCAATACTACAGTTTAGCCACTCAGGTATGTGGGTTGAATTATACCTCCAATTCATAATTACATGCAAAAAGTCTGGGTTTCCAGGAAAAAAGGTCGCTCTAAATCACCAAGATGCCCAGACTGTATTTGAACTTGTAATTCTACATCCTATCTCAGCCTCCTACTGTTTCATGATTACAAGGGTGTGTCATCATGCCCAACTCTTCTTAGGCACCTTTTGCAAAAGAAAACATGAAGGATAATACCATGAGTGGACCACTGATTCTTTTTTCTACTGTTCAGGGATTAAAAAAACAAAACAAACAAAAAACCCATAAAAACACTTGTCTTACAAGTTTGAATTACATAACTAACATCAGTACTCAAAGTACTCAAGAAGCTTGGGTGAAAGATAATTTCTTTCATAACATGCATTAACAACCACATACGCTAGAGCCACTGATAAATCAGATTCATCTCACTTTCCGTCATATAATTCCAAATACCTTTCATTTTAAATATTAACCATTCCTTAAAAATAAATCTGGAGTGGAGTGTGGTGGTGCACGCCTGTAATTCCAGCACAGGGAAGACTAAGGGCATGAGTTCCAAGGCCAGTCTGAGCTAAACAGTGAATTTAAGGCCAGCTGGGAATATATAGTGAAACCAGATCTTAAAAAAAAAAAAAAAAAAAAAAAGAAAGAAAAAGAAAAAGAAAAAAGAAAAGATTTTGATGTTGAAGAGGAGAATTTTAGTATATAAGCTAAATCTTAATAAAAGTAAATACATGGTTATAAAGGAGGGAGGGTAATTTTCCAGTGCCTTCCAACTGCTAACTTCAATTCAAACAGCATAGCTTAAGTTTCCAGCCAAAGCACCATGAAGATAAAAGGATTCCACACCACACTGCTCTACTTTTTATTTTTTAGTGGTACCAGGGATTGAACTCAGGACCTTATTCTACTAAGCCCTCTCCCTGACCCCTCTATTTATTTATTTTTTTAAAATTTGTGTGTGTGTGTGTGTGTGTGTGTGTGTGTGTGTGGCCAGCTCAGCCCACCAGAGGGGCGGGGCTGGCTGGCATGTGGTGCTGGGGGATTGAACCGCGGTACCTGTGCTTTGCTCAGCTTGTTCTAGGGAGGTGCTTTAGACCACTGAGCCATCTCACCAGCCCTCTATTTTTTTTTTTTTAATAATTAACTTTTCTAGTTTCTTCCTAACACTGCGCCTCATTAGCATTTCAATTGTACAAAATCCACAAGATGAATTAAGATATATGAATGTCTTTCAACCCAAGGTTTGATGGAGAAGCATCAAATCTATCACCTAAAAAACAGCGGCCTGAAGGAAATCAACTGTGGCAAATCGTGCTGTTCTTATGTAAACTGCAACACTAACAGGCTGTATTGAGACCAGAAAAGAGACAATAATGATTTTTTGATTCTCCTGAGGAATAATAATATTCTAAGAAAACTGCATATCCTTTAGCATCTTCCCATGAGGATAATAGATAACTGGAGTAAAGATGTATTCTTAGCTATATTAGGGGCGAGATAGTTTCATACCAAGATTTACCAACAAATCTAAGAAACAAACTACCCCATAATGACACATGGCTGTTAATCCCAGCACTCTAGGAGGCTGAGGCAGGATGGATACAAATTCAAGCCCAGTCTAGGGAATTTAAGAGACTCAGATCTTGTCTCAAATTAAAAATTAAAAAGGCTGAGAATGTAGCTAGGACTGAAGACCCTGCGTTAAATCTCGACTACTACCAAAAAAAAAAAAAAGAAAAAGAAAGAAAGAAAATTAAAAGAAACAAACTATCTCTGATCTCATGTTGTTTCTTAGTAGCTGTTTTCTTGCACTATGTACCTGAACCCTCATCGGGGTCACTGCCCATCCAAGACCTCTTGCTTGTGTTACTTTGTTTGGCTCGGGTTCTAGATACACTCGCGGTCAACCTATCCACTAAGCCGGCTCTGGGAAACACGAGACACCGCGGCGGGACCACAGGAAAAGCGTGTCCCCGCGAAGACCTGCACGCCAGTCTCTGGTTTTCGCCTTTTGAATCCCGAGTAGGAAGTGAGTCGGCGCCCGCTTAGTTCCGGGAGCCACAGCGTCCGCGGCGCCGTCCGGAACCCGCCTGGGCCGCGCGGCCCCCGCGCAACAAGTGACCCGCGCGCGCCTGGGTCTCCACGTCCGCCCCGCCGACTTACGATCTCGGAGCGGCCGTCGCGGCAGGCGTTCTGGAAGCGCATCTGTCGCTCCTCATGGGGCCGGTCCCTGAAGCCCGTGTACTTAATCTGCAAGGAAGAGACGGCCTGAAATCAGGCAAATCCGCGCCGCCGCCCGCCCGCCCGCCCCGCGCGGTGCCGATAAGGGCAAGCGGAGTCTGCGGGCGGCGGCCGCCCCGGCGAGATTGTCCCTCCGCGGCTCCCCAGTCCGGCTTCGCAGGGACCGCGCCACCCAAACTTTTCTCCGCTCGGGCCCACTCGGGACGCGCCGCGGCCTCCGCACCACCCGTCCGCCTCACCTCACACTCGCGGCTCAGCTTCCTGAAAAACTCTTCGTTCTCGAACTTGCTTCTCTGGTCTGGCACTACGCGCGGCATCTTCCCGCCCTACGTCGGCGCCCGCCGGCCGGGCTCGGGGCTTGCGCGGGCACCCGCTGGCCGGCTCCGCGCTGACCGACTGACCGCCCACCCGCGGCGTCCGGACTCCCGCTTCTCTTTGTTTAGGGCGCCCGCCCGCGTGGGCTCCCGCTCCAGGGAGTCTGAGGAGCCGCCGCCCGCTCGAGCCCAGCCCACGCCGCCGCTGTAGTCTCAGCCGTTGCCTACCGCCCGCGCAGACCCAGCTCTCGCCGCCTCCAGCCGCCGACGCCGCCACTTCCTCTCGCCGCCCACCTCGTTCACTCGCCCGTCCGCCCCGCCTCCGCTGGCCCCACCCCTCCTCCTCGCGCGCCCGCCCGCCTCAAACTCCAGCAAACAAGATGTACCATTCACAACTCCGTGGCCCGCGCCGCGCATGCGCTAGCCGCTGGTTTGTGGGGCGGCTGGGCTGCAAACAGACAGTGCTGCGGGCAGCCAGAGCTGTTTCTACAGAGCAGCTCCCTTCCTGTTGCCTATCCAAGGACCACTCATGCAGAGTAAAGCTGTCCTATGGGGCTGTTCCTCCCTTTGGCAACTGAGAGTGGCTCCTGCATGTCTTTTCTTGCGCCCTTCCCTGGCCATCTGCAACTTCTGTACTTCCCAGCCATGTGGAGTAACCCATATTGCTTCTTGAAGTCAAGGAAACCTAAATCTCTGACAACATTGCATCCCCAAACCCACAGGGAGGAGTGTAGATTGTGTACATTTAAGATCAAAGGTGAAAACAGGCTAATGCCAACCACATCAGGGTGAGACTGGCCTTAGATGGGATCCCATAGCTCGCCTGCCTGCTGACTGCTGCCTTAGACAAGTACTGAACTGCTAAGCCTCGGATTCCTAATTTCTAAAATGCAGACAACATAGTGTTAGCATTAGAGTCCTTATGTAGGTCTAGCACATAATTGGCTGTAAATAAAATTTAAGTTTCTGAAGAACAAGTTAAACTGGCATTAGTGGTACAACCCTGTCATCCCAGCACTTGGGAGCTAAGGAAGGAGGATCACAGTTTCCACTCCCACCCACCCTCAACAGAACAATTTAGCAACTTCATGAGACCCTGTCTCAAAATACAAAGATGACATATAACTCAGTGTTCACTCGCCAGTACAATCAAGGTGGGAGGGGGATTACATCTATATATCTCTCTCTTGCCAGTTGTGCAATCAAATCCACACAACAATATATATAAGTTCTAAGTAAGTCATTAAGCCCAAACTAGAGAAAATCTAACACCGAATTTGGTTCGAAGTTGATCCAAAGCAAATCCTGGGCTTTGATGTTCCAGTTTATAAAAAAACTCAGCTCAAACTGGTCATAGTGGTACATACTTGTAATATCAGCACTCTGGGAAGCTGAGACAAGAGGACCGAAACTGGAGCCCAGGCTGGGGAATTTGGGGGATTTATTAATTTAGTGAGACCCTGCCTCAAAAGAAAAAAAGTTTAAAGCTTGGAATGTAGCTCAGTGGAAAAGACCTGGGTTCAATCTCCAATACTGCAAAAACAGAGCTCCACCTCTGTCCAAGGATGGCAAATAGGAGCAGACTCTGATTGTCACTAGCTGGCCAGATTGCAAAGGATTATGAGAATACATCTAAACTCACAGAAATTAGTTGCAAGTTCAACTGACACTATAATGCCTGCCTGAGGGCAGAATTTCACAAAATTTCCCATCCCTGATCAAATCAATCTGTTTTACAAACATGGGACTGAGCTAGGATAGCCCATTGTCTTGGTTTTCCAGAGACTGTCCTGATTTTTGTGATGAAAGTCTCATGTCACCCAAGTAAAAATTCAATCTTTTGGTAAACTGGGACGATTGGTCACCCTCTGAGGTCTGGAGAGTAATTGCCCAAGGTTGAGTCTTCCAGCAAAGTCAAACCTGTAGGCCTGCTGGCTGTGATGGTACAGACATGTGGTTCCAGTCCCAGCTTCTGGGGAGGGTGACACAGGAGCATGTCTTGAACCCAGGGGTTGGAGAACAGCATAGACAGCATGGCTAGATTCTGTCAAAAGAAAGGAAGGAAAGAAAGAGAAAGGCAAGCAGTTTTGAAGGTTGGAGGTTTTGACGGACATGCTCCTCTGAATAGCAAACAATCAGCTCCTTCTTAGGGTATGTTCCCCTGAGCCACACCAAGCTTATGCTAAGTTTAAGCCTCCTATATCCTCCATAAGCAAATAGAAAGGATATAGACATGGATATCAACGACTGTGATTGGTAGATCTTCAGCTATCTTAGAATCTTCCCCTCAAGCCTATTTCAGTTGAAAGTGACAGAAACCCAGTTGCAATAAACTCATATAAATTTGGTGTTTTGTTCATCTTTTTTGAGACAGGGTTTTGCTATGCAGTTCAGCCCAGACTTGAGCTTAATTCCCAGCAATCTTCCTGCCTTAGCCTCCTAAGTACTGACATTACAGGCATGCACCACCATACCTGGCCAAACTTATACCTGAAAGGGTTTGTTTTATTCAAGTACATCAGAGAAGGGAAGAGATGAACATTATCCCCAGATAATACTTTTTTCTTTTATCCAGTTTTCTTCTTAATAACATTAATTTCTTGGCCACTGGTAATATAGCTCAGCAGCACAAGGGCCTGCCTGGCGGCAAGTTCAAGGTCCTGAGTTCAATTCCTTTTTTTTTTTTTTTTTAATTTTTTTTTTATTTATGAGAGAGAGAGAGAGAGAGAGAGAGAGAGAGAGAGAGAGAGTGTGGTGTGTGTGTGTGGCCAGCTCAGCCCACCAGGGGGCGGGGCTGGCTGGCATGTAGTGCTGGGGGATTGAACCGCGGTCCCTGATGCTTTGCCAAGCTTGTTCTAAGTAGGTGCTTTAGACCACTGAGCCATCTCTCCAGCCCCGTGAGTTCAATTCCTACATGTCCACCATGATGTGCTTATGCTGTAGTGATATGACTGGTCAACTTACATCACATGCCCTCCTATCAAAGGTTGGGAACCTGTGTTTGGCAGCATTTGAGAGAATCTGATGGGTGAAAAATGGAAAGAGGAAGAATAGAAGTCTCCCCAGAAGTATAGAATAGGAGGGCATTATGGGTCCATTGAACCTTCTATCAGAGGGCCGGGTATATTGCTCAGTGGATTAAAGCACCTGCAAGCAGGCGCAGGGGCCAGGGGTTTGGATCCCCTGCCCTACTGTGCCGTGCCTGCCTCACCCCTGGGGTGCGCAGAGACCGCAAGTGGCTTGTGCCTGTAATCCCAGCTCTTGGGAGGCTATGAGTCTGATCTATTAGTGAGACCCTGAACACTCTGTAGACCCTTCCCTAAAATAATAAACAAATAAATAAATAAAATAAAATAAAGAAACTTCTATCAGAACCATGAAAAGGATGCCATTTGTATTTTGCTCCAGAAATGTTCTGGTCAAACTGGTAGAAAAAGTCCACATTAGCACAGGCAAAATGCAGGGAAAGCTAGTTTTTAAAATGTGCAACTAAAAGATAAACTTAAGGCTTTTATAGGTAAATGGATGCAACTAGAAACCACAGTCATAAGTGAAATAAATCAGACTTGCATGTGCAAATATCATATTGTCTCCCTAGCGTATGAACCTGAAAGAATAAATAAAATCTGAAAGGTATAATAGATACTTGAAAGGGAAAGAATCTGTTCAAAGAGAAGGAACAACAGGGATGAGGAAAAGGGCAAAAGAAAGAAAGAAGGAAGGGAAAGAGATATATTTACATATATGTACAGGATAGCTTGGATAAGTGTATTGCTGATTTTTGCTGGTCCATCGAAAGGAGCAGTTAATGCTTAATTTTTTCTTCTCCTTTTTAATTTCTTATAACTTTTTTAAAACTAATTTTGCATGCTTATATCTGGTAATCTAAACAACTAATTTGAAGACAACATTATATAACAACCATTGTTGAGTTCCTATTATTTTTTTAGTGAAATTCTGTACCATTTCAAATGTTTTTCTATTTTTTATTCTTTTAAAAAATAAAAAAACCCTGCGACTTATGTTGGGAACTAAGTAAGGCAGTCTTTACCTCAGGACAGCAAAGCAGAGGGATTTAGCCCAGTGGTAGAGTGTTTGCTTGAGGGCTTGGTTCCTCAGAACCCAAAAACTACAAAAAAAAAAAAAAAAGAAAAAAAAGAAAGAAAGAAAAGAAAAGATAACAAGACAGAACTAACTAAGTCACTTGTCACTCACAAAGAGAAGCATTTATGTTTTGCTGCCTTTGGACACTAAGACAGCACTGCTGTTGTTTAAACGAGAAGACAGTGATTTTCCTGAGTCAACAAGAACTGTGGAAACCAAAAGAGCTCACTGTTGGTGTTTTTGTTGCTGGCCCTCATGCTAGGAAAAAAGGAGTAAAACATATTCTAAGGGTAATGCATGGAATACTGTTTAGCACCACTACTTTCTATTTAGATAGACGTGTGTGAAACTTTTCCATCTCTATGTTTAAAAAATGATCCACTGGGAAGAACTGCTACTTTCACAGTGGGCTCAGGAAGGGCTTACAGACTTGTAACTGATCTTGGCCTTTAGTCTCTAGTAATAATTGCTTCTGCCATGGGGAATGTGGAATCAATAAAACTTGGAAGATCTCTTAGTGTGGCCTATATGGCCAGACAGTTATCATGTGCTTTGGCACGGAAAGATCAACGTCAAGGGAACTGGGTCTGGATGGGTGGGAGTGGCCTGCAGATTAGGATGCTCTAAGAGTCAACTGAATGGGATTGAAGAATGACATCCTAAGGGAAAGGGATAGCAAAGCCTGCCAAAAGATCTAGAACAGCAGCAGCCTTTGGCAATCTCAGGCTACAGTGCAGCCCACATGCAGTGTTGTCTGGCAGGGACTACCAGGAAATAAGCCTCAGGCTGAAGGCATTCTCCTTAGTTGATGTCTATATACTGAGTTTTTGGTGGTGGTTTTAAGTTTTTTTTCACTTATTTTAAAAACAGGATTAAAATAGATAAAGGAAATTTTCAGCCATGTCAAATGTTCAGATCTGTGTGCCTAACAGCAGAGGCAGCTCTTTGGGTGGGTATGGATTGATTCAAACAGGACCCTGTGGTGGAGCTCACTAAGATACAGCTCTATAAATGCCCCTAGGTGGAAACCTGTGTTGTCTCTCTATAGTGTTCCCTCACTCCCCTCGCTAGCCCCCCCCACCCCAAAATACACTGAATCCGCTGAAGCTTTGCCACCTGGATCGATCTGTCCTTTTTTAAACATACAGCCAGTGTTGGAGCCCCTTTAACCTTGTCCCTGCCTTCCTGGGTGGGGGGCTGCTCTTGCAGAACCCCCAGATAGTCTTGGTGGGGGAGAGAATGCAATAATGCTTAGTAGGGTATAGACAGAACTCAACTTCCTAGCCCAACTGTGAAGCTCTGAGCTAGGTGATTTTCTGCCACTTATCTCAGACACTGCACACACCACCTCCTAAGTTAGGTCATCCTGTCCCCATCAGACAGATGAATAAATAGAAACTCTGAAGAGGTGAATAAGGTAAGTATAACAGTGACAAGACCCCGACCCACTACAGATAACAAAAATGGCTAAGCATCAATATACATCATCTTCACTTGCTCCTCATTGCAACACTGGGAGTTGAGCCCAGGGGCACTGATCTACTTCCTTAGCCTTTTTTTTTTTTTTTTTTAAATTTTTTTTTTTTTTTTTTTTTTTTTGTGTGGCCAGCTCAGCCCACCAGGGGGCGGGTCTGGCTGGCATGTGGTGCTGGGGATCGAACCGCGGTCCCTGTGCTTTGCCAAGCTTGTTTCAAGTAGGTGCTTTAGACCACTGAGCCATCTCTCCAGCCCCCTTCCTTAGCCCTTTTTTTTTTTTTTTTAAATTTTATTTATTTGTGTGTGTGTGTGTGTGTGTGTGTGTGGCCAGCTCAGCCCACCAGGGGGCGGGCTGGCTGGGATGTGGTGCTGGGGGATTGAACCGTGGTCCCCTTGCTTTGCCAAGCTTGTTCTAAGTAGGTGCTTTAGACCACTGAGCCATCTCACCAGCCCTCCTTAGCCTTTTATTTATTCATTTATTTATTTTTTTTTATGGCCAGCTCAGCCCACCCTGGGGGGTGGGTCTGGCACAGCATGTGGTGTCGGGGATCAAACCGGGATCCCTGTGCTTGGCTAAGCTTGCTTAAGCAGGTGCTTTAGACCGCTGAGCAATCTCACTGGCCCCTTCCCCAACCTTTTAAATTTTACTTTGAGAAAACATCATGCCACAGTTATTTATGTGTACCCATGTTTATAACAGTGCAATTCATCATAGATAAATCTTGGAAACAACCCAAATGTCCATCAACTGAGGAATGGATAAAAAAAGGTGTGATATTTTTACACAATGGAGTTTTACTCATCTATAAAAAAGATAAACTTGAGGCTTTTACAGGTAAATGGATGCCACTAGAGATCATACCGGTAAGTGAAATAAATCAGGCCCACATGTGCAAACTTCTTATTGTCTTGCTAGTATAAAAACCTGAAAGAGTAAATAAAATCTGAAAGGTATAATAGATACTGTGAAAGGGAAAAAAAAATCTGTTCAATGGAAAGGAAAAACTGGGATGAGGAAAAGGACAAAAGAAAGAAAGAAATAAGATATATTTATGTATATGTACAGGATAGCTTGGATAATTGTACTGCTGCCTTCTGCAGGTCTATTGAAAGGAGTAGTTAATGCTTAATTTTTTTTTTCTTTTTAAAAAGTTCTCATACCTTTTTTAACACCAATTTTACATGTTCATGTCTGTTAATCTATACAACTAATTTGAAGATAGCATGTAATACAGCAAGCATTGTTGAATTCCTATTATTTTGTTTAGTGAAATTTTATACTTTTTTAATATATGCTGTTTCTAATACTTTTTTCCTTTCTTCTTCTTCTTATACATTTTACTTTAAGACAAGATCTTGATAATTTCCCAAGGCTGGCCTCAGATTTGTGAACTTAGCTTCCCTCCCTGGAATGACAGGTGATGCCAACACACCGGGAAAGTTTGACATCATTGACCTTATCTGAAAGATGAGGAAATTGATCCTTGGAGAAACTTTGTGAGCCAAGTGTTGTTGTCGCAACCATTATTCTACTCTGTTGGTAAAGACGGTAAAAGTCCTGCCTATCTGCCTGGATGAACAGACTGTGAACTCATGCAAAGTTCTGGAGAAGTCTCCTCCTCCTGGAACATCTACCATGTCTAAAAGCCTTCTTAATACATTGAATAAAGGGGTCTTATTGTAGGCTTTGTGGTAGGATGTGACTCTGTCTTTGAATGCTGATCATTTCTTTCCCTGAACCTAAGTGTTTGTTCTTCTTTTGCTTGGAAAGTCAAGGCCTAGGTGTTCTAACTTCTCATGTCCAAAGAAAGGATGGCTTTATACAGGTCTGGTGTCACCAGCCACCCACATCTGCCTCTCTTCTTGAGGGGGTAAAGTCCTCCCAGGCCTCGGAGCCTTGGGTCCATTTTTTTTTTTTTTTAAAGAAATAATTTCCCTTCAGTTACTGAGGATATATTGTACCATCTTGAAGCTGAAATAGGATCTGGAACCACTTGAAGGGGGGTTGAAGAGAAGGGAAATTAGTGGCTGGCACCAGGCCTAAAGGCTGGCTCCACTCAGCTTCTAGTTTTTGGAAGCAGATGTTCCTAAATCCAGGATGAGGGTATCATCTACCTGAGTGTGGTTGTTTCTTGGGCCCTGACGATTTTTTGAGAGAGATAATTTGTATGCCATAAAATTCACCCCTGGGCCCTAAAAATTTTCCCCACTCTCCTACAGGGTTCTCTCCTCTTTAGCTTTTCTGTTACCCTCCCCCACCAGCTCAGCCATGCCATAGGGAAAGGAAAGAGGAGAAGAGCAAGTTTCCCCAGAATAGCATTTCTTCAATGTTGGGATCAATAAACCCGTTTGCTTAAGAGAAACCAGATGATTTCATCCTTGTAATTACAAGTTTGAAGTTCACAAATCTTGCTTGGGCTCCAAATGAGCCTCTTTGTCATGGGGGGGGGGTGAGGTGGAGGAGTTTGTCTGAGTGCTTGGGGATGGTAAGCCTGGTGTGCTGGGAAGAGGGTCAGGCTCGGGTCAAGAGGCCTGGCTGACCATCTCAGAGGGCTGCTTGGGATGCTCCCCCGCCCCTGCCTACTGCTCCAGCTTCTGGGGAGTGATGTGAAACAGACTAGACAGGAGACTAGGGAAAGGCAGCTGCCAGCTCTAACCGCACCACCCTCTTGCTTAAGCCCCACCCCCAAGCTTCCAGTTTGCCTGTGGCAGAAAGACAAAGGCCCCCTGCCTAGCATTCATAAGCCCCCCATCACTACTTTCCTTCTGATCCTGTCTCTCATCCTGTCCCCCATTGCATCCTGCTGGAATTTCCCACAGGCTTTGGGCATAACTTCCTCCATTTTCTCCAGTGGAAAGATTCATATTTCCTAAAGTATGAGTCTGGGGGCCTCTGATTAACCTGCACGGGATGATTACCCCCTTCCCCCTCATACCTACTCATTCTACCATTTTGCTCCATGCTATGTGTCAGGAAGATGAGTAGTCCACCTGTGGCATAGAAGCACTTGGGCTTCTGTGAGAATTTGGCTTCCCACTAATTTGTGTTTATTTTGCTTCTTGCGTCCTTCATATGAAGGTCTGTCCCCACACTCTTAAGATGTTTTCTCTAGTACCAGATATATCCTAAAACACTCTACCACTGAGTGACAACTCCAACTCTATCTATCTATCTACCTATCCATCTATTTATTTATTTATTTATTTATTTATCTATCTACCATCTATCTACTTATCTATTATTTTGAGACAAGACCTCATGAAGCTGCCCAGGTAGGACTTGAACTTGTGGTCCTCCTACCTCAGCCTCTGTAAGTACTGGCATTACAAGCATGTTCCACTAAACCTGGCAAGATTTTTTTTTTCCTGTGTGCTAATGCCTTTTTCTTTTTTGTATCATTTATTTTATTTATTTTTTTTCTGGCAAGATTTAAACAAAATTATTTAACATTTTCACATTCCATTGGTAAGAAATTCAGGAAATATAGGAGAAATGTAAAGGAGTCTCACGATCTTAAACTAATCACTGATAGCCAGGCCTGGTGGAACACACCTGTAGTCCCAGCTACTCAGAAAGCTGATGTGGCAGATTACTTGATCCCCAGAGGTGGAAGCCAGGCTGGACAACAATAACAACAATCACAAGGCCAGGCTGAACTCCAGAGACTCTGTCTCAAAAGCAATATCAATCAATCAATCAATCAATCAGTTGATAACAGTATATTTCCCTTGACTCATCCTATTCATATTTTTTCCACATATTTATGACATGTTATATGTGCAGTTTTGAATGTTCTGTTAAGGTTATCATTCTTTTTTTTCTTTGCAGAAACGGGGATTGAACTCAGACCCTTGTACTTGCCAGGGAAGCGCTTATTCCACTGAGCCATCTCCCCGGCCCATCATCCTAACTCTATCACATAAGTATTTGCCCCTGTTATCACTTAATACTCCTTGTGTCATCTTGTCACTCCACTGAGGTTTGTCCAGTCCCCTTCTGTTGAACATTTAGGTTGTATCTTGTTACTCATGATTCGAATAAGGACACTATGAACACTATTGTACATAGGCTTTTTCTTAAAAGTTCTATATGTGTTTTCTGTGTCAATTTCCAGAAGTAGAATCACTAGATCAAAAGATATGAGCATTGTAAGGCTCCTGATACATGTTGCCAACATTTACTTTGGCACTGGCCCTTTTCTCTTCTTGACTGTTAAAAATCTATTCTCTTCCCTTTCATTTCTCTTCTCAGTGTCTCAGACAGACACAGGAAATGCCAACCAAGAATAAACCTAGACTTGCAGATAGAGATCAATTGATCAATAAAGGAGGTTGAATAATTTAACACTCACTTCTGGCTCATTATTGACTCTTGAATCCAAATGCATTCTCTTTTACCTTCTTTCCTTTTATGTCCCTGCTGATGACACCCTGACATTCTGCTTTGTTCTTGGATTCTTCCCCAAGTTTTAAACAACCTAGGCAAACAGGGTTTCCCATTATGCTATAATACTGCCATGCAAATAGGCAAAAAGAACTACTAGCCCACAGCTTGCTCAGCAGCTTCCCTCCCTTCTAGAATTACAACAGAAACAATAAAGCAGGCAATAGTTGTCTGAGTCAATGGACAAGGAGTTCAACTCTGGCCTGTTCTAGGCCTGGCCAACTTCTGCTGTCTCACTTGCCTCTCTTCCCATTTCTGGCCAAGCTAACACGTACACTGATTTATTTATTTATTTATTTATTTATTTATTTATTTATCTTTTTTATCTTTTGCTTTTTGAGACAAGATCTCAACATGTCATTCAGTCTGGCCTTGAATTTATTATGTAGTGCAGGCTGTTTTTGGACTTATGGCAATCTTCTCGTTTCAGCCTCCCAAGTGCTGGGATACAGACATGCATCATTATCTCCAGCCTACATGCTCTCGTTAAGTGTAGTTTAGAGGCCTCTGAGGACATTTGGTCATTGTTTTTCTTTTCTTTTCTCTTTCTTTCTTTCTTTCTTTCTTTCTTTCTTTCTTTCTTTTTTTTTCAGTGCTGGGGATCAAATCTAGGACCATGTGCATGCTCAACAAATCCTCTCTCACTAAACTAGACCACAACCCCCCGACAAGCCTTTCTCAACCATGCAGAGCAGAATGGTGACTGATAGAATCCTTTGTCATTGCATGCTCTGGAGATTAGACTTTACCTCCTCAAAAGCACCCCATACTGTTGGTAGCTTCCCTAGCCCTACCCTATATTAATTTTTTTTTTTTTCTGAACCAGGGATTGAACTCAGGTCCTTTTGCTTGCCAAGCAAGTGCTTATTCCACTGAGCTATCTCCCTGGCCCCTACCCTATATTAATTTTATCTTGCTTCCTTCTGAGCAAGGAGAGCTCCCTGTATTCCTTGCAGCTTAGTGGTGTTGTTGATTTAGATGAAGAGAGATGTGCCACCCAGATTCCTTTGACGAAGGACTTTTAATTCCAGCATGTGGGAATATACTCAGATTCATTCAAGATCCCTTGAGCTGTAGAGAACTACCATAAGTCACTGTCTTTTTGGGATACTTACATCTAATGATGTACAAAGAGTAGAAAATAAAAGCAGGATGATATCGATAGGATAGGCTTGCTCCAGTTTCCTGTGGGGTTAACTGAGGCTGTTGGGCCTGCAAGGTAGCCTGACTTCTCCTTTATCCTTTATCCCAGGCCTACTTCCTTTCTCTATCATCAACAGGTTTTGGTCCCTAGGGCAGTCCTTAATAAAAAGTCTGTAAGCAACTTCCTAGAGAACTCAACCTGTGACAGTTGACAAACAATTATTCTCAAAAAACCTTCATCTAGTGCCATCTCCTATATATATATATTTTAAGTCTAGCCTGAGCTAGATTCTTTCCAAGAAGGTGTGGGGGATCCACTTTTAAATGTATTTTAAGATTTTGTTAAACTTTACTTTTTGCCATACTGAAGTTGAACCCAGGGCCTTGTGGGCTTTATGGGTTCAAGGGAACCACAACCCTTTCTTATTTTATTTTGGGACAGGATCTGGTTAAGCTGTTCAGCCTAGCCTGGAATTTAGCCTCTGAATAGCTGGATTACAAGTATGTACCACCACGTTCAACTTTAAGTTTTATTTTTAAAAGACTTTTAAACATTGTTTTGGAATAAATAGCCACTGGGGATAACGATAGTTGTCTAATATAAGCTGAGATTCCACATTTGCAAAATTTGGGCACAGTATTTGCTTTAGAACAAAGTAATTTCTCAAAAAGCTCTCTTACTTCCAAATATCTCCAAGGTAAAGAGGGAAGAAATTGCTGTCTTATTTTTCAGTTCATGAAATTGAGATGTAAGCAGGTACAACCTCATTTGGGGCACATAGCCAGGTATATCCAGAAAAGGAAAGAGTCCTGAAGTTGGAGAAATTCAGTTCACTCATTCTTTTTTACATCAACATGATGATGGTGAGCTTCAGAAACTTGCTTAAGACTCTGGGACTAAGTAGTTACTGTTTTTTCATTTATAGAAGACAAAGGCCTTTTTCTACCCATCAGTACTATTTGGGTTGAAGGTGACAGAAGCCCAATTACACTTAGCTTATAGAGGGAAAAGGATATATAGTCCAGTGGTAGAGAATTTCCCTACTATGTGGGAATCCCTAGCACCATGTGGGAAAGGCGGGGTAGCTCACACTTGTAATCCCGCACTGGGGAGGCTGAGAGGCAGGTTACTCTGAGTTTGAGACCAGTCTAGGTTACATATTGAGTTCAAGGCCAATCTTACTACATAGTGAAACCTTGCCTCAAAAACAAAAATCTAATTGTGTTTAAAGCCCCTGAACTGTGTGGTCTTAACTCTCAAACACCAGCCCTGCGTCTAAGAGCTCTAGCCCAAGGAGAATGGAGTAAGGAAGTCTCTGCACTACAGTTCATACAAGGCAGACTGCCCATAAATCCACTGGTGGTAAAGCACCCAGGAAGCAAATGGTTACAAAAACTGCTCGTTCGAGTGCGCCCTCTACTGGAGGTGCAAAGAAACCTGATTTGTATAGGCCTGGGACTGTGGCACTCCCTGAAATTAGACATAATCAGAAGTACACTGAGAAAAAAAAAAAGAAGTACACTGAGCTTCTGATTTGCAAATTCCCTTTCCAGTTCTGGTGCAAGAAATTGAAGACTTCAAAGACAGATCTGCACTTGCAGAGTGCAGCTGTCTGCTTTTCAGGAGGCAAGCGAGGCCTATCTGGTTGGCTTATTTGAAAATATCAACCTGTGTGCCATCTAGGCCAATGTGTAACAAGTATACCCAAAGATATCCAAATAACATGCTGCAAAGTGGAGAATGTGCTTGAGTCCACTCTGAAAGGAAACATTTCATTGTCAAAAATATATTTTTCTCTTTCTGTTATTTGTAGGTTTTTTTTTTTTTTGTTTTTGGTAAGTAGTTGTTGAATATTAGATATATTTACTCCCACAGGGTCAAAAGGTGCCTAAGTATATGACTGCAAGTGGAAAATGGACAGAAATCAGGTACTGGAGATTTTTCCATTTTCATTTGTGTGTGAATTTTTAATATTAATGTGGGGATGTAAAGCATTAATGCAAGTCAGAATGCTTCAGTGAATAGGTTTCAGCAGTTCAGCTTTATAACAATTACAAATAAATCAGTTAAATTTTCTGGACGAGTCAGCATTTAGAATTTTAAAAAACAAATATATATATTTCTTATTGACAGCAATTAAATGATGTTTGTAGCATTTTTTATCATACAGTGGATTTCATCCAGCCCATATAATTTTCTAAGTTGTCATACATGCTAGAATATTTTTAATGTCTGTCTTTCTGTGCTGTTTCTGTAAGTTTGTTATATATATATCAAACAAACAAACAAAACAAGGAAATATACTAGCTCACCTAACTGGAATATCTAGGTGTGTCACTGACTTCAGGCGTGGTTAGATTCAGGTGTTCCAGCACCAACATCAGAAAACAATCTCTCTCTCTCTCTCTCTCTCTCTCTCTCTCTCTCTCTCTCTCTCTCTCTTTCTCTCTCTCATTCTGCTTCATTCACCCACTGACTCACCCACATATGGTAGCCATTCTACCAGTGACTTGAGAACTACTCTTTCCAGATTTTCCCACAAAAATCTTTGGATTGACTTTAATGGCCCAAGTTTGGGTTACATGCTCATCCCTGAACTGTGGATACTGGGAATTGCTGTAGACAGAGTGATGTCACAGGAAAAGGAATGGTTGTCCTACAGGCAAAAACATCAGAAAGTACCTTGGTTGGGGTTTAGCACAAATTTATAAACTCTCAAAGAATGGTAGCTATGACACTCTTTAAGTTCTTTTCTAACTCTCGAATTCTAAGACCTACTGCACACCTATTTCAACACAAATCCAACTGTAACTACTGGCAGTCAAGGGAAGCACTTGAAAACAATTTGGGTTCACATAAGGTCTAGCCAAAATCCCATAAAATGAGCTGAGCAGGGGCCTGGAAAAGAGCCTGGCAGAGCAGGGTTGAGGAGTCCGTGTTCCCCCACAGCAGAGAGTAACCGCCTGTGGCCTGCCTCCTGTAGGAGTGCCAGGGGCAGTGGCTGTGCCAGAGGAAGAATATGGCCCTGAAAGGGGCTCCCAGAGGCTCTGGAGCCTGCTAAACCAATGTCCCTTCAAAGGATCCTATTTCATTCTGCATCAGATGATTTGGCTGATTAGGGGGATGATCTAGCTCTAGTTGCTGAAGACAGTTGTAGTTGGGCAGGATTGGAAGACTGTGACTGCAAACACTAACCAAAGTAGACGCTTTGTGTTAGGTGGGGACCAAGGGATCAATCACCCAACCAGAGCCTCTCTGAGGAATGTATCAGGCATGAGTGTACCTATAAGTTGCAAGCCCAGAGGAGTCAGGTTCCATGAGGCCTTATCTATTCCATAAGCCATGTAAGTGTTGCCCTCTGGAGGTGTGTGCTGCAACAGCTCTCCTGACTGCCATGCTTGGTAAGCAAAATGTGGTGAATAGAACCTTGAATAATGGTTCCACATTCAGGCTGGCTTGAGGCTTCTCATATAGATGCACTTACTACCAATGGTTGTTTGGGTGTAGTTGCATTTTTCCTCTTTGGAAAGGTATTTTTTACCCAGATGTGCTCAGCTTTTGGATATACTGGTTACCTAGGGATCAAGATTTTCTTCTGGCAGGATCAGGGAAGCCAACTAAGTGCCCAAGATCACACAGCAGAAGGCAATAGATGTATTAAAATTCAAGCTCCCTCTCATCAACAGCCTTGTCTAGTACTCTAGCATCCCATGATTGGAAAGCAGGCACTGACAGGCCTAGCAACAGAGCTAGAGTCTTGGACTCTTGGGCCTGGAGTCTCTGGAAGGCCCTGGAGGCTGTACCAGTCCTTTCCCCAGGCCAGCAAAGCTGCTCTTCAGGCAAGAGACATGAATCAGCAACAGGCGCCTCTGCCAGCTGGTGATGGATTTTCCTGTCACTAGTGCTAATTTCCTAAAAGGCCTTTTCTTCCACTTTCAGCCCCCCCCAAAGGGTTTTTGCTCCTTAAAAGTGGCAGATCCATAATAATCATCTTAGCTCCTTAGTGAAGGAATCAATGTGTTTCTCCTCCAGCTCCAATGGCTGGAAGGGCTGGGAGGGTTGAGGGATCCTGGAGCAGGGATACAGGGTGCTGAGGCCAGAGTCCTGTCCCACCACAGGGACTGTTCTCAATATAGAGACAACAAGAAACAGGCCCAGAGAGCTGAGAGGCGAGGATGCACAGAACAGGTAAGATAGGAACACGGAACTCCCAAAGTCACAGCTTTGTAGTTCTTTTAGGGTTCAAGTGGGTACTAATCTCAATGCCATGGAGTCTTCATTACCATTATAGAAGGATGGTGGTTCAAAGTTACAGTGCTATCTTGACTACATTTCTAGGGTGTGGGGGTGAAGAGCTTCCTCAAGAGCACCTAGCCCTGTCTGTCCCCTCATCCCTATCCCCAGGCTGTACTCTTTCTTGGGGCTTTTCCTAGACACTGTGGGTAAGAGCTGAGGACCCAGACCAGGAGAGGTTATGTGAGTTCTCAGGCTTGGCTAGCTGTGAGAGATCTGAACAGAGGACCCCAGAGCCTTCCTCTGTTTCTTGGAGGTATGGTCAGAGCTGACCTTCTTCCTTGACTCAGAGGTCCTTAAGAAAAGAGTCTATCAACTTCACCTCCTCTCTGTCTGTCCCCATACCCTGCCTATCTACTTTACAAACTTGCTTTCTCTATTCCATGTAGGACTGTCCAGTGCCACGCTCCCCTGATCTCCTCACTGTAACTCTCTCCAGTTTCTCAGTACTTTAAAGGTCCTCTGGACTATACTTCTATGTGCCCTTCAGCTGACATAGCTTTCCCTTCTTCTCCCACCTCCACTCTCTTTGCCTTTCCCTACTGGTCCTTTCAAATGTTCCTCCAGGACACCTTCCCCAGCTCCCCAGCTTAGCGCAAGTCAAGCGTCTCCACTATGGTCTCACGGCCTTAAAGCTGATCCTATCATCAGGGTGTGTGTGTGTAGGGACTCAGTAATAAGGAAGACAGGAGGTGAGAAACCCATTTATGCCCACTGTCTCCCTCTGCCTGGACTACCCCCAGCATTGCCACCATTCTTTGTCCATCTGTCCTTCAGCTGCATATTCACCAGATTCTGCTTTTTTTCTTCTATTCCTTGGTTTATTCCATTGTACTTTTCATCTGCCTCTGTTCCTTTTCTCATTCTTTAATTTTATGCAATTGCACCTTGTTCCACGAAGTACTCAAGGTGGCATTACTGTCATTAGATCCTTTCATTGTTTAGTCCCCTGTCCCCACCCCCCCTTCCGTTTCTCACAGGTGCTCTTTGCTCTCTACAATTAATGACCTTTGTACATGAAAAGGGGATTTCTCACTCCTTTAGAGAAGTGATCCTCCCCTCAAAGTAAGTCGAGGCCCGCAGCCTGAGAAAGGTTGGAGTACATGACTACCCCCCAGCCCTTCCCACACCCAGGCCAGATCTAAGGAATGGGCATGGGGGAGGGCCCACACAAAAGACAACTGCATCTAGGCGGCACATGCCTGTAATCTCAGCACTCTGGGCAAGCTCCAGCCCAACCTGGGCGATTTAGATCCTTTCTAGAGAGAGAGAGAGGGAGAGAGAGAGAGAGAGAGAGAGAGAGAGAGAGAGAGAGAGAGAGAGCACCAGGACTCTGGGGGCAAAAATCACTGTATCTAGGACTGTTTAGAACTCTCAGCACCTCTAACAACCTGCTGGTGGCACTGAAGAATCGTACAGTGGGTAATCTCTTTGGCCAATTCCATGTATGGACCTTCTGGTTTCTACTGTTTTTTCTAAACATTCAGCTCTCTCCATAGCATGTCCCTGGCATAAGGCCTACTTTGACCCCAACTCAAAGGGTTGGGGGGGGGGCACCCTTGAAGTGATGGTCACTAACTCTCACTGCTCCCTTTTCCAGGTCTTTCTTTTTTTTATTTATTTTTATTTATTACATTTATTTATTGTGTGTGTGTGTGTGGCCAGCTCAGCCCACCAGGGGGCGGGTCTGGCTGGCATGTGGTGCTGGGGATCGAACCGCGGTCCCTGTGCTTTGCCAAGCTTGTTTCAAGTAGGTGCTTTAGACCACTGAGCCATCTCTCCAGCCCTCCAGGTCTTTCTAGACATCTGTTAACTTGGGTGTTTCTACACACAAAGTGCAGAGGCTTCTGGAGGGTTGGCCTGATCCTTTTGGGTCTCCTAAAGCCTGCAAGTGGGTAAGTCAGGGTGCGCAGCACAGGGACCTGGGAAGGAGAAGTTCCAAGCATACACTTCCAAGAATACAAGAACTTCCAGGCATACATGAGGGCCTGTGGTCTACTCACCCTCCTCCGCCCTGGCAGTGGGGCCTAAACCAGTGCCAGCCATAGGCTGCCAAAGGCAGGCCCTGCATTGAACACTAGCTGGGAGCTACTCTGGGGGTGGCCTACCCAGCCCTTGAAAGAGGCGGTCTAAGCTGCGAGAAGGCAAGAAGTCCCACGCCTAGCCCAGCCCTGCCCAGAGCTGCCCCGCCCCCTTGCAGGGCGGCTGAGGACCCCGGCTCAGAAAGCTTTGCAAGGGGGCCCAGCCCGCGCGCCCGAACGCCACCGGCGGAGACTTCCAGCTCCCGGCGCCCTCGCGTCCGCCCTCTCGCTGGCCTGGCGCCAGGCGACAGGATCCATCACTGTTTGGCGGGAGGCCGGCGACGCGTCCCCCGGGGCTCCCAGGCGGCCGGCGCTGTCTGCCGGGCAGAACCGGCGGGCGGCGCGAGCCCCGGCGCTAGGAGGCGGCAAGCGAGGCGCTGCGGGGGCTGCGGTCGGCCGGGTTGGCTCAGGAGCCGCGTCTCCCGCACTAATTGGCTCTTCCCCAGCGGCCCGGGCGGGTAATTGTTGCTTGGGGTGGGGGTGGGGGTGGAGGTGGGGGAGTGCTGGGGAGAGGAGGGGGCGCGGCTTCCGGAAAGGGAGCCGGGCTCAGCCCGGGTGGACTGCGGCAAGGATGTGAGTTCCGTGCTTGCCAGAGCTTGGCTCTCGACGCATGCATTCTCGAGGGGGCGCTGTCAGACTCGGGTAAACCAGGGTCGGGGGGAACCCACAGAAGTGTCTAGGGTTCTTCACCAAGATCCGATCATTTCTCCCCGCAGGGTGTGATTTCTAGGAAAGACTCTAGGTGGCGGTCAAGCCCGGGAGGGGCGCTGAGTGGAGTGGAGGCAGGAAGCTTAGTTAGACGTTGGGGACACAGCCTTCCCCGTGCCCTCCTTAAGCTGTGCAGCCCATGTGGAAAAGGACACTTTGAGGCCCCTCACTGTTCTCATCCAGTCTTTCTACTGGATGTGTATTCTTTGTTGATTTGGTTGTTTGTTTTGTTTTTTGAGACAAGGTGTTGGCTATGTAGTCCAGGCCAGCTTCAACTCACTGTGGAGCCCAAGCTGGCCTCAAACTTGGTGATCCTCTTGCCTCAACCTAGTAGGATCACAGGCATCTACCACCATACCTGGCTGCCTACTGGAATCATTCCATGTTCAGATTGTAGGGAAGGTCCTTTAAAATTTTCGCATCATATCCAGGCTGGACCCTGACTGAGCCCGGGCTGCTGCTTACTTAGCTGTACTCTAACTTGGGGGAGCAGGCCTCAGAGATAGCTCAGGAGTCTAAGCCTTTGCCTAGGCAAGCTCAAGGACCTCATTCAATCCCAGGTACCACAGGTAGTGCCTGCACCAACCTGGACATGTGGCGCATGTGCTGGGGAGGCTGAAACAGGAGGATCACTACGAGTCCAAGCTGCTTAGCGAGACCCTGCATCAAATACAAAAATAAATAAATAACTTGGGAGAACAAGACCCCAAGTTAGACCTGTGTGGGAAACAGGATGCTTAAGGAAAATCAGTCATGACACTTAAAGCCCCAGAAGGCAAACCTTATCCAGGATCACCAAAATAGGCATAGGAACTATTGCAATAGGATTTTGCAGTCAGGCAGAGAGATTAGGCTTAGCTCATATAGCACGGGTATATGGAAGTTAATAGCCAAGGGTAGATTGGGTCAGTGGGTAGAAAAATTACTCAGAGGTAACAGTTCTGGACAAACCCATATAACAGGATTCTTAACTGAAGACAGTCCACAGTGCTCAGATACAATCTAGGAGTGGGGTAGAGGATGAGGATCTCTGTTAAATGTAGAAAGTGATCAGATGTTGAAGGGGCAGGGATCTGGGTAAAGCAATTTGACATAGTTCTTGCTAAGATTGAACAATGCAGAAACAACACATAACTCCAAAAGTTAGGCCTACTTGAAATGCTCAAGAGAGCCTGAATTGAATAATTTGGTTAAAGACAGAATCTTTGTCAGGGGATGTCTTAGTTTGTTTTCTGTTGCTGATAGCAAAATACCACAAACTTGGTGAGTTATATAGGAAAGATACTTTGGATCATGGTTCTGGAGATTCAAGGTCAAGGGGCCTTCTTGCTGGCAGAATCTGGAGGAAGCATTAGATATCACAAGGTTAAAGGTAATGAAAGCTCTCTCAGTCTCTCTGTCTCTGTCTCTCTCTGTCTCTCTGTCTCTGTCTGTCTGTCTCTCATCTGTCTGTCTCCCATGCCCCTCTCTTATAAAACCACCACACCAGCAGACCAGGACCGGTGGTGCATGCCTAGAATCCCAGCAGTCTGGAAGCTGAAGCTGGAGGACTGCTGTGAGATTGAGCCAGCTTGGGCTACGTAAGTGACTTTAAGGACATCCTGCATTACATAGTGAGATCCTGCCTCTACAAACAAACATGCAAAAACCCAACACAAGGCGGGGGAGATGGCGCAGTAGAATAGGCGCCTGCCTGGCAAGCTCAAGGGCCTGAGTTCAATCTCCAGTTCTGCCAAACACACACACACACACACACACACACACACACACACACACACACACCCCAACAACAGTAGCAACAACAACAACAACAAACCACCAGCCTTCAATTGTAGGGATTCTATTCTAATGACCTCCCAAAAGCCTCACTCCTGAAAACCATAGTTGGATACAATTTCCACCCACTTAATTTCTCTCAATAAGGATGGGGAGACATGAATTTCAGGATGAGGTTTAGGGAGGCGTGACATGTTCAAACTGATAGAGGACCTTCAAATTATATATATATATATATATATATGAAATATTATAACTCCTGACCTGCTAGATGTCTGATAATTCAAGTTTGTGTTGCCCAAAATCAAAGAATGAATTCTAGGAACAACAGAGGTTAAGAGTAGGAAATATTAAGAGTTGGGGTTATAGTTCAGTGGCATAAGCACCTTCCTGGCAAGTGCAGTGGTCCTGAATTCAATTTGATCCCAGGTATGGCCAAAAAAAAAAAAAAAAAAAAAAAGGAAATTTTATTGAGGGAGAAACAGTTCCTCAGAGACAGGAGAGAGGGACCATGTGGGTTATCAATGAGGCCACTGCTCAAGAAAGTTTTATAGCACAAAATGAGGAGGGTACAAAATTGTTACAGGGGCACAGCATGGGACAAAACTATGATCAACCAATAGGATTACAAGTATAGCTGCTTAGGTAATGTTGAGGCAGTGGAGAAGCAAGTCACATAACAAGTGTACATGGAAAGAACAAGGACCTTTTTGGGCAAAGATGAGTCAGGAGGTCCTGGTCATCCACCTAGTGACTGTTGTCTATCTAGACTTTATTGGAATAGGTGATGCCAAATATAGTATATTGCTTACTCCTTGGGAAGGGATGTAGGCCTGGTCATTCTGTTTTTATTGTGAGGCCTGTCTTCAATGGATGCATTGCCAGCCCCGCTGTAATATATTTTCATCCTCTTCACTGACTCCCTTGAAGACTGTTATAGTTTGTGTCTAAATGTCCACTCAAAAGCCTCATGAGGTTATGGAGGGGTGGGCTTTTCAGAGACTACTGAATCTACAGTTTGTGATCAGTTTGTGATCCAGTGTTGGGATTAAGGATGTAAGTGCTACACCTGCCCTAGATTGGGTAACCTGCATGAAATATAAAGGACAGAGTTTTCCCTTGTTCTGTTGTTTTTGCTATCTTCCATTACCACAAACTGTTGTCCTTTGGCTATGTTTTTTAGAGCCAGCTGATATGGACTGAAACCTCAAACTGTGGACTAAATAAACCTTTCCCCTTATCTTTGGTTGTCTCGTATTTTGTCTTAGCAATGAAAGAAAAGTAACTAAGACAGAGGTTTAGCCCTATCTGACTACCTATGATGTTTCCAACTAATATAGCTATCTACAATATTCCTTTTTCACTGGGTGTGGCAGGGCATAATTATAATCCTAGCACTGGGGAGGCTGAGGGCAAGTTTGAAGCCAGCCTGGGCTATATAGTGAGTTCGAGGCCAGCCTGAACTACATAGCAAGACTGTCTCAAACCAACAAACTTTCCTCCCCTCTGAAGAGTTATTCCTAACTTTTTTGAGGGATCAAGGGGTGAAGACCATTATGACTACTTTCCAATGACAGGGTGGGGGGGGATTGAAGTTGTGATTGGCAGTCAGAGAGACTCCACAGAGGGTCTGTCTAAAAGCCATCAGATGCCAGGCATTTTTATGTTAGGTAGGCATATAGCTTTAAGTCTGGAGGAGGCAAGGCCAAAGAAATAGTTAAGGCAGCCACTTTCTCCCATCCAAGTACTAACCAGGCCTGACCCTGCTTAGCTTCTGAACTTTCTCTTGATCTCTTTGTTTTCTCCTTTTGGCTTCTTCCTGGTCTCAGTTATAAAATGCTTAACAGTCAATTCTCACTAAAGTACCAAGTGGGCTATTTGGAGCAAAAGCTATCTTTTTGTAGCTTTTTTCCTAATATGAGACTGATGGGGTAATAAACTTGTTTTTAAAAATAGTATGTCCTGGGGCTGGGGAGATGACTCAGTAGAATAAGTGCTTCCCTGGCAAGCGCAAGGGCCTGAGTTCAATCCCTGGTTTTGGGAAAAAAATAAAAATAAAAAAAATTAGTATATCCTATCAAATCAAGAGCCAGGGACGTGTGTTTTAGTAATGCTTCTTTGTGAACAATCCAAGAAGGCAGAGGGGTTCTCATCTTTCTCCTGATGAGTAGTTAACAATTTAAAATAACCAGAGGGCTTACTCTCATCTTTTTTTTTTTTGCGGAACTGGGGATTGAGCTCAGGCTCTTGCGCTTGCCAGGGAAGTGCTTATTCTACTGAACCATGTTCCTAACCCTACTCTCATCTTTTTTTTAGACCTTCAAGAATACTTGTCTGAAGATGCTAGTCTCCTGTCTGGTTGGTAGGCCAGTAGGGATCTTGGTTAGACTCCTGTAGGAAACAGCTATTTCTCTAGCCTTCTGTTTTCTGGCCTTTTAAAATTAACAATATGTTATTCACTTCCAAATATAATAGCAACTTGTAATGTTGCTTGTCTCTTGTAGTCAGTGTTTAAGAGTAACATTTCATCTTTCCAGTGTAGTTCATAGGTCTGAGTAAGTCTCCTAACAATCTTAATGTACTTATCAGGGTCATCTGAAAACTTTCTCAGATCTTGTTTGATTTGTTTGAGGCCACTGAGAGAAAAGAACACATGAACACGGGTATTGCCAAATTTGCTGTTTATTTCCTTTAAGGGCTACTGTCTCTGAGGGGCTTGAAGAAAATCATCCTTGTGTGGATATAGCTCAGTAGAGGTTTCAGTTATAGCTGGCTTAGAAGCCTTGCCCTTAGTTGTAAAGGGCAACTGGGGGAAGCCTCATGCTTGGTAATAGTGGATGAGGCTTTGGTCAAGGTTGCCTTGGAAACATCATCCACAGATTCACTAATAGTAGATGAAGCTTTGATTAAAGTTGCCTTGGAAACCTTGTCCTTAGGTTCCAAAGGGCAAGGTGAGGGGGCACCTTAGGTTCAGTGATAGTGGATGCATGTGATCATGCCTTAAGGGCTAGAGGTGTCTGATTTTCTTATGGGTTACATCAACATTTGATCACAAGTAAAAATTATCTCTTACTGCAAAGAAAGCCTAAACACAAGGTGATCCTGACCATTTTCCCTCTCTCTTACAGTCTAATTTAATTTCACAATTAATACTTCCCTCTGTTTTCCATTTTGCCTCTAGAGGGTAGGCAGGCCATGCATAGGTGCAGAGAAATATTAAAAAGCTCTTTCTGAGTATGTAAGGATCAAACAATTTCCAGTGTTTAGGAATACATTCTAAATGAGTAAGAGAATTTGACAGTTAAGTTTCTTGTCTGCAGCTAGAGGAAAAAAAAAATAGGTGTCCCTTTTAATCCCTACTTGGCTTCTATATTCTCTCAAGGTATCCCCTGAGGTGACCTGCTCCAGAGCAGGTGGGTACTTTCTGAAGAGTGACCAGAAGATAGGTTGGGTTTGACTAGCTATCCTTACCTATTAAAGCCCCTGCTTTCCCTGAAATTTGTGCTCTTGACTGCAGTATGTATTTCCAAAAGCACAATCTACAGTCGATTCTAGCACTAACAGTCATGTTTAAAGAAGGAAAAATTGTTAGCAAAATTAATCATCAAGACACCTGAACTACTTCTTTCCAATTTTTGAAAGAAATCAAGGGAAAAGAAATCAAAGGGAAAATTGGAAGTGGTTAGAGAAGTTCCCAGTCTAAAAAGAGATCACTTCCAGAGATTGATGGTTCATAGGGCAAAGAAGTCTCTAAGATGTTTGTGTAGTCTACCTAATCACCTAGGCAATCTTCCTTAGCAGCAAGATAAGGCTAAATTTTACTTAAATTACACTTTAAGACTTCCATGCCTCTATGTCTGCAATACACTTATGAAGCTCGTAAGTTAAAACTTATACTCACCTCAGCAACCACAGTTTACACATAGTGAAAATATTTCCCTCCTCTACATACATAAATGATGAGAACCAGACCTAGTAAGTAAGAGAACAAGGAGGCTGGGGATTATCCCTTAAACTTAATGTGTTTTGGTCCCTTGGATGTTATGTTTAGGAATTATCTCCTTCTGGTCTCACCCAGAAGTTGGTTCTTTCTGCAGGGTCGCAGGTTCAGTCTCCCAAGGGAGATGGTTACTTACAACACTAAGATGGGACATGGCTGTCATGTGTGTTTGCCTGGTCAGGTAAAATGCTATATCTTATCTTACTTAGAGACAGGGTATGTATCTCTCATCTAAGATGACTTCCTTGTCTTCTGTGTTAGCAAATGCTCATTTTCTGTGGGTTCAACTTAAAGGTTTAGTTGTTGTATAGGAGGAAAAGACTGAGAAAGTTCTGGGTTCCTTCTGCTCTAATCTTTAGGAGAAACATGCCTATAAAAAGGGAAGTATGAAGTGAAAGGAAAATATTCAGAAAAGAGATCAAAAGAAGGAAGTCTTTTCTTCTTATTGTCACAGTGAGTTATTGAGACAATTTGCCATGAATCTATCACCCTCAGCCTGTGGAAAGGCGAGAGTAGCGAATCTCAAGAACTAAGATTGCTTCCTCACTAATGAAATATCAGACTGGAAAAGAAACTGAGGCAGAATAGGTTAGGCATTCCTGCTAGAGTGTAGAGGGGATCGGGTCAGATTGTGCCTGTGAAAGTTGTCATCCAAGTCTTAAGATCGGCTACTGGTATTCTGTCTTTTAACTGACAGATGCAGTCTCATAATTTATTAATAAGCATGTATATTTTCTAAATATAAATTAGAGTTCATAAAAAGACTTATTTTACAGAATTTTATATCAAAGTCTGCTAGGGGACACTTTCACATTACTTTTCCCTAGTGCTGTTGTCTAAGTCAAACTGGTCAAGCAAAGAGCACCAATAAATTCAATAAATTCATATGTAGTTTACACAAAAGGAACACGAGATTATACAGGAACACAAGATTTTGCATCTAAAAGCAAAATGTTGAGACTGGGTGTGGCATGGGCCTATAATCCCAGCTCCTGGGAGGCTGTAAACAGACGGATCACTACAAGTCCGATCTAGTAGTGAGACCCTGAACACCCTGAATACTCTTCCCTAAAATACAAAAAAAAAAGTCATCAAAGAAACATCCTAATCTTCCCATGTTCTCAACTTAAATTTATCATAATTTAAACAAAAACAATGCATAAAAGGCGTACAATTCAAGGCATAATCAATTGACAAACAAGGATGACAATTCTTTTTTTTTTTTTTGACAATTCTTGATTACTAAAAGCGTCACAATCCTGAGTCCATGAAATGAAAGCAAACCCTTCCTTCCAATGATCTCACTGGGGCCTCCAGATGATATTGGTCCTCCCAATGACATAAGGGAACTATGACTTCAAACTTGCTAGGTGTCTTATACTCCAAGTCTGTGCTCCCCAAAATCAAATAATTAATTCTAAGGAACAACAGAGGTTAAGAGTAGAAAAATTTATTGAGGGAGAAATAGTTCCTAAGAGTCAGGAGAGGGCCCATGTGGGTTGCCAATGAGGCCACTTCTCAAAGGAAGTTTTATAGAGTAAAACTTAGGCGGGTACAACATGGGACAAAACTATGATCAACCAATAGGATTACAAGTATAGCTGCTTAGGTAATGTTGGTGCAGAGGGGAAGCAAGTCACATAGCAAGTGTACATGGAAAGAACAAGGACCTTTTTGGGAAGAGATGAGTCAGAAGGTCCTGGTTACCCAGGCTGTTGTCTATCTAGACCTTATTGGAGCAGGTGATGCCAAATATAGTATATTACTTACGCCCCATTGTAGTATATTCTCACCCTCTGCACCGACTCCTATGAGGGCCGAGCCCTGCTTGACTGCCTTTCCTATTTCTACCTAACTTAGTTGCATGTAATAAAACCGTGCAGGGGAGAAATGAGGAAGCCTCAGGGACAGACCTGGATCAGCTTAAGGGCTCATACCAGTAGGCTATAGGTGAAGAACATTTCACTGTATGTATGTAACATTTTAAAATCCTCTTGTTATTTTATGGACATTGTAGTTGTTTCTGCCTCTTGGTTATTATGAACAATGCAGCTATATACACTGGTGTAATGTCCTACCAATTTTATATCCTGAACTACAAATTTTTTTTTTTTTCTGAGACAGGGTCTCTGTAGTGCAGGCTGGACTAGAACTTACTATGTAGACCAGCCTGGCCCTCAAACTCATGGAAATCCTCTTGCCTTGGCCTTCTATGTGCTAGAATTATAGACCTGAACCACCACACCTGGTGTGAACTAAAATTTTGATTAAGCCCTTTACCCCTACTGGTTCCATAGCCTCTGGAGGCAACTAAGAAACTTCAAAGATCTGTGGGAAGAGGATATCCAAACCTTCATACTCTGACACTAAGACCCCAAAGCAAAAGGATGGCTGATGGAAGGGAGAAACCCCTTACAAGCAAATATTTATCCTCACAACAATCTTGCCATGTGGCCAGTATCCCCATTTTACAGATGAAGAAACTGAGGCACGACATAAAGACCTTTTGCCCAAGGTCATCACTAGTGGTGGTAGAACAGGAATTTGATGTAGTCAACCTGTTTCACCCTTCATTCCACCTTTATTTTAGACCCAGCACAGCCCCTAAGGCAAGGTTACCCCCAGAGGAGTGGTGGCAGCTCCATTCTCAGGTGACTCCCAGCTTAGAGAACTTAGTGAGAATGTCCTTGCCTGCTTCTAGACAGGAGACAATCAAATAGCTACTCCTCAGTAGCAGCTTGTATGGGGGCTGGAATCTTATGCCCCTGGAAGGTGATCCTGGGGCAATCTATGTAGAACTCACAGTATATCTAAATTAAAAAAAGTATTTGTTTTGTGTGTGTTATTGAGGATTGAACTCAGGGTCTTTGCACTGAGCTATGCCTTCAGGCTTTCTTGCTTTCTAAGACAGGGTTTTGGTAAGTCCCAGATGAGACTTGCAATCCTTCTACTTGGTGTGCTGTGATTAGGCATGTGGTTTATGTCACATAGATTTTGCCACCAAGAAACATTCACAAAAATCTGGGCAAGGTGATGTGCACTCATAGTCCCAGCTACTCAGGAGGTTGAGACAGGAGGGTTCCTTGAGCCCAGAAATTCAAGAGTTCAAGGCCATCCTGGACACCCTCTCTCTCTCTCTCTCTCTCTCTCTCTCTCTCTCTCTCTCTCACACACACACACACACACACACACACACTGTAGACCAAGCTTGGATATTCCCAGATTGCATTGCAGAAGAGGCTAGGGAGTAAGGAGTGAGCACTGAGGTCTAACTACATGAACAGTGAGCATGGGATGTGGCTGTCTTGGTGTCCTGGGGGATGTGTTTGAGACACTAAAGAAAGAGGCCCAGGCACTATGGCAGCCAACTTCTCTTGACTGAGTGTGGCCTAGCAAGCACAGCCCAGTAAAGGTCAGGTAGAAATGCTTGCTCAGTTCCTCCAAGTGCTCAAATGGAGACATTATCCTTGTTATGGTTTGTGTCTAGTTGTCCCCCCAAAGCCTCATGCAGTCATGGGGCGGACTTCTAGAGTTTGTGATTAACTCATGATCCACTGGGATTATGGGTGTGAGTGCTGCTGGATTATGGGTGTGAGTACTGCACCCAGCCTGGGGCAGATAGCCTGAATGCAACATAAGGGAGACTTGCTTTCTGTAGCCACTGTTGCTGTTACTCCTCCCTTTTGCTCTTGCTGTTTTGCTGCCTTCTGCCACCATGAGCTACTGCTCTCTGCCATGTGCCAGTCTGCCTTGGAGCCAGCTGAGTATGGACTGTAATCTCCAGTAACTATGAGCTAAATAAACCTTTCCTTCCTTCATTTTGAGTGTCAGGCATTTGTCTCAGTAATGAGAGAAGAGTAACTGAGACAATCCTCTATCCACCCATTTTATAGATGGAGAAACTATGGCTCAAAATAGCATGTCTTTATTGAAAACCATATACACCACTGTGTGTAGGCTTTAAGGTGCCCTGGAGAAGATCTCAAGCTATCAGACCCTTGCTCAGTGTCACACATAACTTAGATGAGGTTGAGCAGGGTGGATGATAAATGATAATCTGGGAACAGAGGCAGACTCCGCGGACTTCCCATAAGAAGCTGCAAGTAAATCTTAAAGGGCAGGAGGACTTGGAGAAGGGGGAGGAGGGTTGTCCTGAGACTGTCGGTGTTAGGTCAGTGTTACAATTTATGGACTTGGCTTAACCTGATGTAGACCACAAGACATGGGGTTGTCACAGGATGTGAGGCTGGACAAGGTGGTGTAGGAGCTCCAGCCACAAGTGATGAAGGCTCTGGCTCTGGCCTGGAGATAGACAGGAGCTTCTGCAGGTCCTAGATTAAGTGGGTAGGACTCTCCACTCCAGATGTACCCAGGGCTACACTCCCCCAGGTCTGGGAGGAAACCCTCTTGCATCACCATTTTCCAAATCAGAACTATTTCTGCTTTTTGAGTATCTAAGACTGGTACAGCTTCCTCCAGAAGGCCATCTTCTTCTCCCTGAGCTTTGCACCCACTTTTATGATAAAATCCAGCTGTAGGTACTTTTCATCCTGGTCGAAGTGTGGCCAGTATGTCAGCTTTCCACCATTGGGGTTCCTGGCCCAGAAGAGGAAGCAGGGAGGATTCTTGTGATTTCTCCTTTCTCTGTGTCCTCTCAGCCCTCCCTCATTTTCCTTCTTCTTCTTCTTCTTCTTTTTTTTTTTGGTGTGGAACCAGGGATTGAATGCTTGCCAAGGAGGTGCTTATTCCACTGAGCCATGTCCCTGAGCCCCTCCCCCCACCCCATTTTCCTTTACCTTAGGAGTTTGAATCCAAAAGGGATTTGGGGAAATTATATTTGATATTTAGATAGTTTTTTTGGGGGCAGGATTGGGTATTGGATATGGGGCCTTCACACTAAGCTATATCTCCAATCCTTAAAAATATTTTGAGATAGGGTCTTGCTGAATTGATAAGGTGCCTGAGCTGGGTTCGGACTTGTAATCTTCCTGCCTCAGCTTCCCAGAGAACTGGGATTACAAGTCTGTGCTATCTCACCTGGTTTTATTTATTTATTTATTTTTATTTTTTTCCTGTATTTTAGGGAAGGGTCTACAGGGTGTTCAGGGTCTCACTACTAGATTGGACTCATAGTGATCTCCTGTTTACAGCCTCCAAAGTGCTGGGATTACAGGCGTGTGCCACCACCCACAGTCTCAATTACCATTTCAGCGTGCCCCAGGAGCGAGGCTGGCACGGCAGGCCTGGGGATTGAATCCCTGGCCCCTGCGCCGGCTTGCTTTAATACGCTGAGCTATTTGGCCAGCCCTCACCTGGCTTTAGACAGGTCTTTAAGAAACTGAGGGACTTTCAGGCAGAGGGAACAGCACATATAGGGTTTAGAGTCAGAGAAGACAAGAACTTTGGAGGAAGCACAAGTTCAGCAATATATGAAAACGATATGAATGAAGATATATGTGTGAAGGAGGTGACATAGGAGAGATCTTGAAGGGCCTTTCTTTCTTTCTTTTTTTTTTTGGTGGAACGGGGGATTGAACTCAGGGCCTTGTGCTTGCCAGGGAAGCGCTTATTCCACTGAGCCATCTCCCCGGCCCCATCTTTTTTTTTTTTAAGGGCTTTTCATGCCAAACTAAAAGGCTAAGACTTTATCCTGGAAAGACTGGGGAGCCAAAGAGGGTCTTAAGCAGGTAAGTGACTTGAGGAAATGATATTTCAGAAAGATCCTTCTAACAGCAGAGGAGGACAGAAGAGAGAAGGAAGAAATGCAAAAATAGTCAAGGGGAACCGAAGTTTAGTTATTACCTCTGCCTAAATACTCCTCTGCCACCTGGGGAGGGCCAGACTCTTCCTCAATACTTTCAAAAATGCCTAGTGTCATAATATCAGCACTCATGAGGCTGAGACAGAATTGCTGCAAATTTGAGGCCAGCCTGGGCTACCTAGCTCAAGGCCAGCCTAAATGTCATAGCAAGACCTTATCTCAAAAACAGAACAAAAAAACCCCATAAAGTTCCCACTGCTCCCCTGGTACACCTCTAATTGGGCATGATTGGAGTTTTTTTTTGAGGAAGAGTCTGGCTATGTAGTTCAGGATGGCCCTGAACTCCTTATATAGCCAGGCTGGCCTCAAACACAGCAATCCTCCTGCCTCAGCCTCTCGACTGTTGGGATAACAGATGTGTGCCACTACACATGGCTGGAGTTTTGTTTTTAAGAACTGTGGGAGAAGAGGATGCACATCCATGACATCCTTAAACCCCAGCTCCCACTGCTGGAACTTGGCACACAAGGAAGTGATCATTGGTGAATGACTCTAGAATGCTTGAGTGAGTGAGGAGTATGGGTTATGGGACAAACAGGGACACTTAGGACTTCATGACTAAGTGGGAGAGGTAAGGAAAGCCCTGGTGGGGTTGGCTGGGCAGCTCCTGTGTACATGCAGATGCAGATAACGCAAAGTAGCTGACCTTCAGGTCTCGCATTGCCCAGGTGTGTTGGGGGACCAGACTCACCCTGTACGGGCAAAATTGGCCCAGTATTTCATCATCTGGAGGCTGAGTGTCTTCTCTTTAGCTGTGGACAGACCTGGGGACAGAATGGGATGTGGTATTTGGGAGAGAGCAAGAGGCAGCAACTTCCCAGACTTTTATGTGCCAACATCAAAGACTAGGGACTGGCTTACTCCCTGTGGCCATTCAGTGGAGTGATGGGTCTGCATATACAGGTCGGGAGACTGGCTGTGCAGTGGGGGTATCAAGGGGGGGGTTTTAGCACCTTTGGAGAAGGGTTTCCCAAAGATGAAGCCAATCTCATCCCCGTGGTCGGCCCCATTATTTCGGGGTTTGATAATTATGCCTGAGCGAGCATGATGCTGAAACTCGTACAGGTAGACTTGGATGCCAGCATCTACAAATAGGGAAATTGAAGAAAGCAGCAGGAAAGGTTCCACCCTGGGCTTCCCATCCCACCCATGCAGCCCACCCACCTTCCTCAGGCAGGGGAAAGAGCTTTGGCTTCAAAGTCAAGAAAGTAGACTAGAATCCTGTCTGTACCACACTTTAGCTTTGTGATCCTAGGCAAGTGACTCAGCTGCTCTGAGTTCCTTGCTTGCAGAGTGGGGACACTAAAACCTAATTCATAGGATTATGGTAAGGATCATGGAAACCTTCCTCTTCCCTTTTCTCAACCTTCCTTTCTTGGCCTGGCATTTGAGGATCTGCAGTGTCTACACTCTCCAGCCATATGTTCCCAAACTCCAGCCAACCTATATAAGAATTTCAAGTTGCCCCTAAGTCTGTCCTCTAAGAAGTCTTCCTGGGCTGGAGAGATGGCTCAGTGGTCTAAAGCACCTACTTGGAACAAGCTTGGCAAAGCACAGGGACCACGGTTCGATCCCCCAGTACCACATGCCAGCCAGCCCCGCCCCCTGGTGGGCTGAGCTGGCCACACACACACACACACACACACACACACACACACACACAATAAATAAATGTAAAAAAAAAAAAAGAAAAAAAAAAGAAACCACATTATTAAAAAAAAAAAAAAAAAAAAAGAAGTCTTCCTGACAACCCTAGCTTTCTCATCTGGGCTTGCTGAGATGCTGCTCTTGTTCTGAGAAACAGCCTTTCCTCCCATAAGATGGATGGCTGCCTCTTCTGTGCATCTTGGAGCCCCAAAGTGGAGAGAGTGGATGGACAGTTAGTGAGCCAGCTGGAAATCAGCAGAGCTGGGGAGGGGGTGGAGGGGGCAACTCTCGGGGAACTGTCATACCCCGGCAGTAGCGGGCAGCTTGCAATGTGGGGTACACAAAGATGGCATCTCCAGCTAGGTCAGTCAAATGCGTCCGGACCATCTTCCAATCATACTTATCAGTGTCTCTCAGGTACTCATCCAATACAAGCGGTATGTGCTCCTTGGTGATATTCTGGGTGGAGAGGCTATACTCACCCTGAGGCCTGCCATACCAGCTGGACAAGAGGTGAACACACCAGTGACTTGGACCCAGGTTCAGTACTCCAGAATTTCCCCCAGTGGAAAACGGGGGCTTATGGACAGGGCCTCCCTTGGCTGATTATTACCCATTTTAGCTGCATAAGAACTGCCTCCCCTGTCCCTGAGGATGCCTGGGGACTTTCCCTATCAGCTTCCATATGATCCCACACCAAACCCCTTTGAGGATCTCCAAAAAAGATTCCATCCTTATTGAGTTCCCCTTGCAAAGGGCAGCTATTAGGTTAGAAAAAAGAGGAGGGGGTCAGAACTGTTCAAGCTGGGCACTCCTGCTCACTGGGTCCCTTACCAACAGCCTGCTGACACTCCAGAGGAGCTTGGTGACGATTTTTTTGTTTGTTAAGCGTGCATCAAGTGGGATCTTCATGATCTGTGCACAAGACAAGGACCCAGGTAGGGATTAGGCCTGAGAGCTTGCCCATCTGCATGGAGAATTCTCAGACAGAGAACATAGCCCAGAGAAGGTCCACCACCATGCCGAGTCCTCCAGTTCCTTATTCATCATTGCCACCTGGCTTAGAGCTAAAGTGGGGCTGGGAGGGTCAATCCTACACCGTCCCAGGAATAAAAAAGGGACGCAGGGTTTGTCATTTTCTGGAGGCTTAGGAATGGACATTATAACCCTATCTAAACTATGAGCTGAGAATTTCGGACCCCTAACCTCCAAGAAGCCAGCTTCTTCCCCCTCCCTTTCATCATTCCTTGCCAACTGTCCCTATTCAAGGAATACAGGAGATTCCCAAGCATTTGTGTGTCCTCAGAGGGGCTCTTGGGAGCTAATTTGGTGCCTAGAACTGCTGAAGAAGCATCCTTTGCCACCCAACTATTATGAGTGCCCTTCCCACTCACATAAGGCAAGAGCCAGCTGAACTCCTGGCTGTTGACACCTAGAAGGTAGGGCACAGGCAAAACAGGCCCCTGCATCAGGAGTGCCATAGGATCATCCAGGAACACGACACCATCCACCACAGGGCTCAGGAACCATGTTATCTGCAAGGCCATGGCATTCTATCCAGTAATCCCACATATGCACACAAGGTCACCATGACCTAGGGTGTATAGCTCAGCATGTCATCCTCCAGGAATTGTTCTAACCTAGGCTTTTTGGGGAAAAAACTGGGATTGGCCATGATGACCCTTTGGAAACTGGGTATTAAAAGGATAGACAGGACTAGGACACTCAGATTTGTGATGCTTACCTCAGATATCCACATATTTCATTACTCTTTCATCTCTTAAAAATCATTGCAAAATGTCACTACTTCAATAAGCTCTCTCTCTCTCTCTCTCTCTCTCTCTCTCTCTCTCTCTCTCCTCTCCTCTCCTCTCCTCTCCTCTCCTCTCCTTTCCTGGAGATTGAATGCCAACCCCTGCCCCCATTTTTTAAAGTTTTGAGACAGGATCTTACTGAGTCCCTCCGAAGTTGCTCAGGCTGGGGTTGAAATTATGATCCTCCTGCCTCAGACTCTCAGAGTACTGGGATTGCTGGGTATGCCACCACAGCCTACTTATTTATTCTATTTAAAATTTCATTCCTAAACAGAAAGAAAGAAAGAAAGAAAGAAAGAAAGAAAGAAAGAAATTCTTTGCATCATGGCTGCACCCCTTACCTTCTCCATTTGCTATTCACTTATCACTTTCTAAGGAGATGATTGATTGATTGATTGATTGATTGGGCTATTATTTCTCCTCACTGGAGCATCAGTTCTACTAGGAAAAGGATCTTGGCTTGAGCAGTTTCCTAAATATCTTAAGTGCCTGGCACATAGTAGAGTTCCATAAATACTCAAATTTCAGGATGTGGCCAGCTCACCTCTTGAGGTTCTTTGTGGAAGTTGGAGTGAAGCAATTTCTGTAAGGGAGTGGAGGGGATCTGAATTAAAGGATGTCTCCTCAATGTGCTTCTCAGATAGGCTCCTTGGGGAAGTCACTGGGGTAACTGTAGCCTGCAAGCAGTTGCAATGTTCTACTTACCATTTTCTTGGACACACGCATCATCTGAGCTTCTGATAGAGCCCTTAGACAGTTTACCATGATCTTTGTGTCATTGTGGCTGCAGCCAGCCAGGAAAGCAACCTTCTGTAGAGAGAGAGGTGTTCAGGGTGTGCCCATCTTGTCCCCTCTTACTCAGTCCTGAGAGAGGAGAGATACTCACCTGGGCTAACTTCAATGGGTCATGAGTGATGAAGCCCTTAAACACTGCAGTGCCACTCTGGGAAATGGCCTTATGGAAGAGACCCTGGGCTAGGGGTGACACCATCTGTAGGGGTGGGGAGTAAGGTACCCATGAGATGCATAAGTACGACTATTCCCACCACCTGCACTGTCTCAGTTTGGTCCAAGTGGCCACCTGACTCAGCCTCTCAGAGTGCTGGGATCCCAGGCATGTAGCACCATGCTCTTTTCTGTCTCTATTTTTTTTTTTCGGGGGTGCAGGGTTCTGCTTGTATTTTGAAGCCAGTTGCCATTACATCCTCTGGGATAAACCTTGCTTTCCTGGTGCTACTATTATCTCACTTGGTCTTCAAATCTATGTTTCAGCTTCTTTCCAACTTGATCCCATGCAGCAGGCTGAGCTACCTCTCTAAATACACATCTGATTATATCACTTTCTTATGTAAAAGTTGCCTCTGCCCTCTAGTGCACTTTGGATAAAGTTGCTCAAATTCTGTGGACTGTTTCTTCACCTGTACAATGGGAACAACAATACTTTTTTTGTGGGACTGTTGAGACAATCAAAAGAAGGAATAGGGGCTGGAGAGATGGCTCAGTGGTCTAAAGCACCTACTTGAAACAAGCTTGGCAAAGCACAAGGACCACGGTTCAATCCTCCAGCACCACATGCCAGCCAGCCCCGCCCCCTGGTGGGCTGAGCTGGCCACACACACACACACAATAAATAAATGTAATAAATAAAAAGAATAAAAAAAAAAAAAAAAAAAGAAGGAATAGACTTAAAGTGCATAGAAGAATGCCTGGCACCCCAGAAATGTATGTGTTGGAATATTATTACGTGGCCTGCAAGGCCATGAATAACATGTTTCCTCTTTACTTCTCAATCCTCTGTCCTACACAGGGGACCTTTGAAACTACACTCCACATATACCCCATGTAAGCCATCCTCCAAGAGTATCAAGGCCAAAGCCGGGTTTCCAACACTGGGCCCTAACTCCCAGCCTTGGTCAGTGTGGGGACAGAACTCTAGGGGGAGAGTTGGGGAGGCAAGAGGTGCTGGGTGCCCACAGGGAATTTATTGAATATCTCAAGTGTCTATGTTCCTGTGCACCCCAATCTGCTCATATGACTTCAGTGGAGAGGATACCATTGTGGGAACCCGCAGGCCTGTGTGTGATAGTCCATCAGAGCCTTACACTCACCAGCCCTGAGATGCACATAGCCCCTGCAGATTGGCCAAACAGGGTCACGCTCTTCGGGTCTCCTCCAAAGACCTCGATATTTTCTTGTACCCAATGCAGAGCTGCCAGTTGGTCTAGTAGCGCCCAGTTCCCGCGAGCCTCGCTGTCGCCAGTGCTGGGTGCGCAGGATTGTGTCCGGGTGCAGAAGGCTCCTCATCCACCCTGATTCCCTTACTATGACCTTCTGAGACTTAGCCCAGCAATTTCACCTTCTTTAGAGTTAGGCCCAACCCACATAAGAAAGAATCCAGCACCACCCTCTCCCAGCCTGGCCACCTCTTTCTGGGTGTCCCGTACCTGGGTCATGCCTCTCCTCCCCTGCCACCACCAGTCCCATCCCCCCCAGTCCCCACCTCAGGAAGCCCAGAATGCCAAGCCGGTACTGCAGAAACACCAGCACCACTTTTTCGCGCGCAGCAAGCTCGGAGCCTTCATAGGTAGAAGCGGCGCCCACGAGGAAGGCGCCTCCCGGGAACCAGACCATCACCTGGGGGAGGAAGGGCCAGGCCTGAGCCGGGTGCAGTAAGACGTTGCGGAGTGCGGGGCCGAGTACTCACAGGCAACAGAGGATCCCCAGGCGCGCGCACCGGCGCGTACACGTTCAGGTACAGGCAGTCCTCGCTGAAGCGCAGCCAGCTGTACTGTTTCCGCATGTTGAAGTACATGGACGTTATCTGCCCCCAGGACTCCTGAAGGCACCTGTGGGCACAATATGACTTTGCACTGGCTCAGCGACGGCATTGGGGAGAATAGTTTCCGTCTAGAGTCCGCAGGAGGGGACAGAACCACGAATAAAATCCAGGCAGCCTTCCTCCTTCCCCATCTCCAGAGGCCTCCACTAGTTTTGTGTTGCAGGATGGGGAGATAGGTGGGCCTCCCTAGGACCCACCTATCTCCCCATCCTGCACCACCCCATCCAGAGTCCTACGGCTGCTTGCTTGTTGCCTCCAAGCGCTCTGTATCTCTGCTGTCTTTGCCAAATGTGTTCTGCCCAGCAAACTCCTATTCTTTTTTTTTTTTTTTTTTTTTGTGGTACCAGGGATTGAACTCAAGACAGTGTGCTTGCAAGGCAAGCACTTATTTTATTCCACTGAGCTAACTCCCCAGACCCTCTTATTCATGCTTGAGGCCAGCTGGGGTTGTGCTGCTGTGCTGGACACCCCCCCCCCATTTTATGTCCCCCAAGGCTCTGTCCACTCTTGACCATAGTCCTTCTAAGAGCCCTTTCAGTTGGTTATTTTCCTCAAGTGGCCAAGCACATCTACGAGTAGGGATGGAGATGGATTCCTTTGAGGCCTGGCACCTAGCCCAGTGCCCTGTACTGTATAGGCATTTAGGGTACCTGTGGAGTATGGGCTGCAGCTGCCTCATCCTTCCCCCTGCTGACTTAGCCCCTAAGGTGGCTATTATAAGGTTGGGGCTGGACCTGTTTGGCTGGGTGCAGGAAACCTGTCTGCCTGTTCCTGCTCTTCCTTTTCCTGGCCCCACCCCTAGAACATTGCAGTTCTTTTCTCTCCCAACAGCACTGCAAACCTGCCTTATCCAAGGCTCTCCTTTTTCATTCACCTTCCCCAGTAGTTGTCCTTCTCTTCTCCAGGCCAAACTTTTAGCTGGTACCCTCCCCCTGACTCCGGACCAGGTCAAGGTCCCCAGCAGGCAGTGTATCTCTATTTCTATGCATTGTTTTTGGTCTTTCTTGCTTCCCCATTTGTCAACAGCTTATGTTATTCTTAAGGTGCTGTCTGATACACCACATCTGGCCTCTTAATAGGAAAACCAGAGTTCTTATGGCCAAGAGTGAGCAGTTGAAGCAGAGGACTGGGGGAAAGAAGGGTGGAGAGGGGATGAAAAAAAAAGTTAAGATGTGCTATGTACATGTTTTAACTCCTCACCATGAATTATGTACTGCAAACATGTACTAATACAAATAAAAATTAATTAAAAAATACAGTTGAGCATTCTCTTCCCACCACAAAAGCCACTCTTGTCATGGGCAGTAGTGATCTCCATCCCTGCTGCTGTCTCACTTAACCCTGGCAGCCGTCAATGTAATTGACCATTCTCCTTTCTTTTTCATTTGAGTCAGGGTCTCACTATGTAGTTTAGGATGCTCTGAACTCACAGCGATCCTCCTGCCTCACCCTTACAAGTGCTGGGATTGCAGGTAAGGGCCACCACACTGGCCTTCCTCCCTTCTTGAACTTTTCTAGCTTTTTGTATCTCCCCCACACTGCCCTGATTTTCCTACCACCTCCTTTGTAGCATTCCACCTAAGCGCGACACTGCCTCAGCTTCCCTCAAGCCTCAGTACTATTTTCTCTCTTATCATTTTTTTGTAAATTGTTTTCCTCCAAGTCCCAGGCTTTACCCCATTAACAAGCCCTTGTCATTTTCATGCAGATGGCAAGTTTACCTCTGGCCCTTATCTCCAGCCACCTACTCCACATCTACTCAAGGATGTCTACCAGCTCATCAATCCTGACATTCCCCAAGTGAACTCTCATTTTGCCCACACTTGCTTTTGCCCCCCTCTTCCTCATTTTGGAAATGGTACTCTAGCCTCTTGACAGCTGTGGCCAAAAGCTAGTCTTTATGCATGGTTTTCTTCCTCTGTGGCTCACTCCAATTCTAGGGTAAATCTCATTAATTTTACTTTTAAATAAATCTGGAATCTGACTACTTCCTGCTACCTTCCCTGTAATTATGCTAGTGGAAGCCACCATCTCTACAGCAGCCTCTTGTCTCCCTGGTCTCTCTAGTCACCTTCTCATATAGGCTGTCCTAAACAACCCATAAATGTTTATACCTGACACTGTGTTTCAAATAGCCCTTATTATGTCAGTGTATGGCCTGTGTTTGGATAATGGCCATGCACACTTGTAGGCAAAGGACATTAGATCCTCAGGGTTCTAACACTAGTCATTTCATGTTTTGTCACCTGATAATAGGAGTTCCAAGTAGTAATCACAGAATGTTGTAAGTAGCCAGGTATGGTGGTGCATGCCTGCAATCCCAGCCCTTGGGAGGCTGAGGCAGGACTGCTGTGAGTTGAAGGCCAGCCTGAACTACATAGTTTAAGGCCATTCTGAACTATAAAATAGGACCCTGTCTCAAAAATCAACCAACCAACCAACCAATCAGATATACAAGCAAATAAACAAACAAAAAGAATGCTTTAAATAGCTGTCACAGAATGCCTGAGGTACACTCCATGACAACCAGTGTTCTAACAATTAATATCCTGGTATTCTAGTAATGATCATACTCTATTTTTTTTTGAGCCCAGGTTCTCTGTGCATCCTAGACAAATGCTGTACCACCGTATTACTTCCCCAGTCGTCATACTCTAACAAGGAAGACTTAACTACCCACCCAGGTAGGAGTTGCAGTACTTTCTCTCCCGTCAGTGGATGTATTCATTGCAGAGAGTTCCCTTAAGAATTGGGAGTTGTAGGTAGGATTTTTTTTTTTTAATGACAGCTGACATTGTAACTGAAGATTTTTATAATAGACATTTTTCTAAACTAGTTGATGCTGAACATTGTTAATGATTGCCACAGAATGTTCTGGGTAGTAGATTACTCAATGATCTGAATAAGCAGTAAATACATTTGTTCTGGGTAACTTGCCAAGCTCAGTGTTTCAAAGGAAGGTCATTGCCTCAATCTTCCTGTGTGACTTAGGGAGTGCAGCCTGGTTGGAGATGGCAGCAAGACCCTGGGACTTGAAAACTGAAACTGAGCCTGTATGTTCCTATCTTGGCACTTCCTCTGAGGGAAGGGCTGGCAGTGCCATGTGGATTTGTTTCTGGGCTCACGCCCCAAGGGAGAACTCTGGGCTTGCTTAGGGACCTGGGGGGGGGGGAGTGATGGGAGGAGTGAATCCTGCCTCTCTGCTGTGTTTAGGAAACTCAGTGCCCCGGAAGATCCCAGGGAACAATTAGTGACCACCTCGCCTTAGCTGGAGCTCTCCTGTATGGAAACTGAGGCCCCAAAGGCCCCAGGCCAGCCTGTGTTCATGCAGTATGTTTATCTTAGTGAGCTGTACAAAGCCCCGTCTGGAGGCCCCATGTCCTAGAGTCTGCCCATCTCCCAATCTATTGGCTCTTACGCAGGGGGGTAGGTGGTGACACGTCTGACTCCTTTCCAAGGCTCTGGGGGCTTAGGCGGAGCAAATCTGAGGGCACCCACAGGAGGTTTGGAGAAGGGGATTCCTAGGAAGACATGGAGGGGTATTTTCCCCACGTGCACCTGCTTTCCTTGGAGGGTCCCATATTTAGTGACCACCAGAGGCTCCTGGCCACGCACAGCACCTGGAAGAGAAGGAAGAGAAGGAAAGAACATCGTTCTGTTTATTTTTATTTTTTGGTGGTACTGGGGTTTGAACTCAGGGTCTTGCTGTTGCCAGGCAAGCACCTATTCTACTGAGCTATCTCCCTGGCCCAAGAGCATCATTCTGGTTCAACTGCTCTGAGCCACAGATAAGACTTTGGCCCAACTGCCACAGGAACCACTGTTACTTTTCATAACAATCAAAAAACTAGGGCCAGGGAGATGGCTCACTAGAATTAGTGCTTGCCTGACAAGTGCAAGGACCTGAGTTCAATCCCCAGTTCTGCCAAAAAATAAAAAATAAAACAATCCAAAAGCTTTCAGATGTGGTGGTGTACACCTGTAATCCCTATACTCAAGAGGCTGTGGCAGGAAGATTACTGAGTTTGAGGCCATCCTGGACTGGACTACATAGGAAGAACATGTCTCGAAAAACAAAACAAAACAAAACAAACAAAACACTGGGAATGTAGCTCAATGAAAAGTCCCTGGGTTCATCCTCACTGTGTAAAACAAATAATTAGTTAAAAGTACATGTCTATTATATGAACTGTTTCTGACATTTAATGTCAATAAATATGTCATTTATCTTGACTTTGATATTAGTATGGCTATATTTCTTTTCTTGTTTCTTCTTCTTTTCCTTCCTATTGGCACTGGGGCTTGAATCCAGGCCACTCACACTGAGCAACATCCCAAGCCTTTTTTTAATTTTTAAGTTTTGAGACAGAGTCTCAGTAAGTTCTTAAATTGCCCAGGCTGGACTCAATATTTGGCAGTCCTCCCGCCTCGGCATTCCATAATGCTTATAACTGCTGGGGTTATAAGCATTCACCACCACTTCAGCTTTTTCTATGGTTTGTTTTTGGTTTTTTAAAGATGAATCTTACTATATAGTGTAGGTTAGCCTTGAAATTGCAATCCTTTTGCTTCAGCCTCCTGAATAACTGGGATTACAGACATGGGCTACCATGTCTGGCTTCTTTCCTCCTTTTCTTATTCTCCTTCCTCTTCTCCTTTCCCCTTCGCCTCTTTCTCTTCTTCTTTTTTGAATTCTTTTATGAAATAAAGTCTCACTATATAGCCCAGGCTGGCTTCAAACTTGTGGCTATCCACCTGCCTCAGCTTCCCCAGGGCAGGCATAGCAGGCCTGCACCACCTTGCCTGGCCTGACTATACTTCTTGTTACAAACATATGCCTGGTTTATTTCTTTTTTTTTTTTTTTTTTTTTTTTTTTTTTTTTAAGTTCTTAAGTGAGAACTCAACCACATGTTTATTCTCAAAATACTAATCGGGGAAGTTAATATAAAAAGTTCATTTCATTTATAAGATATGTTAAAAAATAAGCTAGTTCTCTAATCACTAGGATAGAATCCATTTGTCAATTCATATATAGAATCATCACAAGGTTTAATTGTAAAAAGTAAAATATATATAAAAGCAAAGTAGCAGTCATATCTTTAAGATTCCAAACTAAAAACATATGCATACAGTACATTCTAAAGGTACACACAGAGGGAAAAAGTTCTCAGGTACAAAGAAAGCATCACCAAAAGTCCAAGACTACCTAAAGTTCTCCAGATGAGAGTTCTTTTAGTTAGGGCAGCTTTAATTACCTTCAGATAAAAAGCATTTTCATGTACAAGTAAAAGACACTATAGAATTTGGAGCATTTTCTGAAGTACAGTTAAATTCAGATCAGAGAAGCTACAATGGGAATTCCAAAATTGTAAACCCTTCACTTAAAATTATTTAAACCAGTGTGAATATTAAAATATTTAAAAATACTGTGGCATTGTGCAGTAGCCAGCTAGGAGGCTGAAGCGAGAGGTTCTCAAGTTCAAATTCTGGTCAACTTAGCAAGGTATTATTTCAAAATAAAATGTTAAAGGTAGGCAATGTAGCTCAGTGTTCCCTGGATGAAATCCTCAATACAGCACCCCTGAAAGTGTGAACAGAACAGAACCACTACGACATAAAAAGTAAATGAGAACTGTAAAACTTTAGCTCTGTTATCATACTAAGCTTTGCACAGCGGCAGTATCATAGCCAATGAGGCATAGCTAAGCCATAATTATTGCTAATAGAATACTAAAAACTCAGGATTATCCCTGGAAAAGATTTTTAAAATATTAAAAAGTAAATTATTTGGACTAATAAATAAAACAAGTCCCATAAACTGTTCAAAATTTAGATTTAACCCTTCCAACTTAACAAGTCAGTGATGAATAGGGGACCCTGTGACATTTCTCTACAAGTTAGGTAAATAAGGGCCTGTGAGATATAGCTCAGTGGACTAAGTATCTGCTTAAACAAGTGCAGGGACTGGGTTCAAGTCCCAGCACCACTGCACCAGCCCCACCCTCAGGCATGCTGACCAAGGAGACGGGGCATGGTGGTGCATGCCTGTAATCCCAGCACTGGGAAGCTGAAAACAAGAGCATCACTAGGAGTTGGAGATGCCTAGTGAGACCTTATACCAAATACATAAATTATGCCTGGTTTATTTCTGGGAAGGAGTCACATATACATATACAATCTCTCTCTCTCTCTCTCTCTCTCTCTCTCTCTCTCTCTCTCTCTCTCTCTCTCTTTTTGAGGCAGGATCTCAGTATTTTTTTTCCAGACAGAATCTTCAGGCTGGCCTCAAGCTCATGGTGAGCCTCCACCCTTAGCCTCTCGAGTGCTGGGATTATAGGTGTGCTTCAACCACACCTGGTTATATTCTTACTTATATACACACTTGTATATATTTACTTATATGTGCAAATTTGTCATATTTGTACACAAGAAGTACACGGACACAGCTCATTTACAAAGAAGCACATACAGCTGAGCATGCTGACACTGGCCTATAATCCTCAAGTTCTGGGAAGCTGAGGCAGGTAGATTGCAATTTTGAGTTCTTCCTGGGCAATTTAGCCAGACCCCATCTCAAAATAAAAAAAGGGCTTGGTTTCTGCTCATTGCTAAGACCCTGGGTTCAGTGCCCCCCCCACACCACACACACACAAAAATAAAAAAAAAGGAAGACAAGTGTTGTGGTGCACACCTGTGATCCCAGCACTCAAAGGTGGGAGGCTGAGGCAGGACTAGTGAGAGTTTTGAGGCCAGCCTGGGCTACATAGTGAGTTCAAAACCAGCCTTAAACTACATAATAAGATCCTGTCTTAAAGCAGCAACAAAACAAAACAAAACAACCCCCCTAAACAAACAAAGAATAGAAAGAAAGATACAGAAATAGAGGTGTCAAATACATGTACAGATAGATGCACACATACATATATATATACAAGTTATATAATATATATCCATATATATCCATATATGGATATATAATATACATATATGGATATATGGATATATGGATATATGGATATATATATATATATATATATATATCCCACAGAATCTATTCACATATTCCACACACAGTAAAAGCAGGTCTGGAAATAGATGAGATAGGCCAAGTTGAGAGAATCAGGCATGTTGGAACACTTGGAAGACTGAGGTATGAGGGACAGTGAGTTCAAAACCAGCCTGGACTACACAGCCAGACTGTCTAAAACAAAAAACAAAAACCAACCACTTTGAATTCAGCCATGTGCCTATCAGTACTTGCTTCCTTCTAAGTGGTCATCTTGCCCTACTCTGACTGGCAAGGGCTAGTGAGACTCATGTCCTTGATCCTGAAGAACCCTCGCCTATTTTAACTGTTCCTTCTCAAAACAGAGCTGTTCTGTCTGTGCATTTGTCTCTCAGAGCTCACGGTGCAAAGTGACAAGGATCAAGTGGGATCCAAGTAGCTACTGTGCCCGGCTGTGCACCAGAATCCTCTGGGGATCACTGTGAAAATGCAGATTCTGAGGCCCTTCCCTACCCTCCCCTGAATGAGAATTTCAGAATTGTATCAAGAAATTAGATTTGCAAAGCTCTCCAGGAGATTTTGTTGCAGCTGCTTTTGGAAACAGCATTTGGAATTGGTGTAATAGAGCACACTCTTACACTCCCAGTTGCAGGTGGCCCCAAATACTGCCCACACCCCGAGGTCTTCCCAGGTCTTACATAAGCCACACTTGTTACACCTGACTATAACAGTGACGCTTGGGTACAGAGGCAGGTCAGCAGGGCAAGGGGCCTTCTCAAATGTCCTTTGTGTGTGAAACCCTTGCATTGGCCCTGGGAGGAACAGGGGCAGGCCCAAGGTCTCTCAGCAGAAGGCCATTGACCAGCCTGTGGTCACTTCCAACAGCTATCATTTCTGGACCTTTTGTTATAGCCAAGCACTGTATTATCTTGCCCTATTTTCCCTAAAACTGGATAGGGCAGATAGTACAACACAGATATGGAAATGGGAGCTCAAGTGGGCAGGTCATTTGGTGATATCCCACATCAGAGCACTGCCCTAAACCATGGGTGTTTGTCTGTCTAACCACCAGCTTCAGGTGTGTGTGTGTGTGTGTGTGTGTGTGTGTGTGTGTGTGAATAATGTGGCAAAGTGCACTCTTTTCCCAAACAAGTACTGCTGTGGCATGGCTCTGATCCCAGCTGACTATGCAGAGATGACTTATAAAAAAACATATTGGGACTGGGGAGAGAGCTCAGTGGAATAAGTGCTTTCCTGGAAAGTGCAAGGTCCTGAATTCAATCTCTGGTATAACCAAAAAACAAAAACAAAACAAAACAATCAAATAGAAAAACCACAAACATACAAAAACTACTTATTAGTAGTCACAAAGTGTTGCATAAAAGCTGGAGTTAAAATAATTAAGATATGTTATTGGTTGGGAATGGTGGCTTATGCTTATAATCTCAGTCCTCAGGAGGCAGAGGCAGGAAGATGGCTAAGAGTTCCAGGACAGCTTGGACTACATAATGAGACCTGGTCTCAAAAAACAAAAACAAAAGAAAAAGAACAATAATAAAAAACCAAAAACTAGTGTTTTAAAAAAGATATAGCCACGGATTAAAATTAGACCCATATCTTTTCCAGTGCACTGAACCAAAATTGAAATGGATCCAAGATTAAATTTTAAAAGAGAAACATTAAATCTGCTGGAAGATAGAATACATAGGATTCCTGAAGACATTGGTATAAGCAAAGAATTTATGAACAAAATCCCAATTGCACAGGATCTGTCACAAAGAATCAACATTATAAAGAGATCTTATTACAAACCTTTTTCCCAGCAAGAGAAACCACCAACAGAGTGACAGAGATCACCCAGTGTGGAAAAAAGTTGTTGCATGCTGTTCCTTAGACAAAGGACTGCTATCTAGAACATATAATGAACTCAAAAGACATCAGACTCTGCGGATTTAAAGACCCAATTAAAAAGAAATACTTCATACTCAAGTGAAGAAGTACAAACAACAAATAAATATACAAAGAAATGTTCAACAGCACTGGTCACTTGAGAGACACAAATGAAAACAACTCTGAGATTCCATCTCACCCCAGAAAGAATGGCTGTTATCAAGAAATCAACCAATAACAAATGCTGGCAGGGCTGTGAGGAAAAAGGAACCTTTCTCCATAGTTGGCAGGAGTGTAGACTGGTGCAACCTCTGTGAAAATCAGTGTGGAGATTCCTCAAAAAACTAGGACTAAAGGTCTCATTTGACCCAGCTATTCCCCTTCTTGGTCTCTTCCTGAAGGAATTAGAAGCGTCCCACCACAGTGATATAGGCACAGCCATGGTTATGGTGGCACAGTTTGTAATAGCCAAATTCTTGGCAACAGCCCAAATGCCCATCAACTGGCACATGGATAAAGATGTGTGTGTTTTAATACAATGGAGTACTACTCTGCCACAAAGAAGGGTAAGTGTGAGACATTTCTGGGTAAATGGATGCACCTTGAGTCTATACGCTTAAGTGAAATCAATTGGATACACATGTGTACACACTGCCTTGTTTCTCTGATGTGAGGAACTGAAAGTGTAGATGAGGATCAAAATGTATAATAGTTATTGTGAATTGGGAAGAAAATGTTCAAATGGGGAAGGGGATAAGGAAAGGGAAGGGGAAGGAAAAACAGGGAAAGTAAAAATAATGAGAAAAGAAGAAAAAAATGGAAATAGAGCTGTTGTAAATGGGGAGGGGAGAAAGGGCTAAAGGGAGGGAGGGGAATAGGGAAGAAAAAGAAACAAGTTATATCACATACAGGTAAAGATACTCTATGGTGGATACGATCATTAAATATACCTAAAATGTACCAATAAAAATCTGATTAGAAATAAAAAATAAAATATTTGAGAGTGAGAAACAAGACGTGCACTTGTACCAAGGCCCATGATCTATATAATCAGTATGTACCTCACATGTGTACTAAGATCAGGAGGTGCACACCTGTGATGCCAGCGCTCGAGAGGTGGAGGGAGGAGGCGCCTCATAAGTTTGAGGCCAGTGTGGGCTACATAAGTAAGTTCAAAACCAGCCTGCACTGCCCAATGAGACCCTGCCTCAAAAACAAAACAAAACACCCACCAAAAAAGCAAATAAGTACTAAGAAAAAAAAATGCTAGAGTTATAGCTGCTACCTGAGAAACTAAAAAATGATATCATGCAATTCCAGCAAAGATACACTGAAAAGGACATTTGCATATACTGTTGGTGGAGAATAAGCTCCTACACCAGCATGGGAAAATAATTTGGACAAATGTACAAAGAGCTATGAAATCTTCACGTGCTTTGAGTGAGTAATTCCATTTCTCAGTCTCTTCCTGACGTCAGACTCACTAGGGCAAAGACTGAACCCCAGTGGATGCTGAAGACATCATATTTATTTAAGGACTAAAGTAAATAAATACAGTTAATATAACTTTAACCTGCCACCAGTAAGATTTTAAGTAAATAAAAGAGCAGAATGTAAAATTATATACACCTAACACAGATACATCTATCTATCTATCTATCTATCTATCTATCTATCAAAAAGACTAAAGAAGATGCACCAACAATGCTAAAAGTAGTTCTAGCAAAGTTCCCCTCAAATTAAAAAATAATTTATAATAGAAATTGTCAGAGTGGTCACTTGGAAGGTATTGAGTAGGAAGGGGTACATTGCATGCAGAGAATATTCTAGATCTTTTTTTTTTTTTTTTTTTTTTGCGGAACTGGGGATTGAACTCAGGCCCTTGCGCTTGCCATGGAAGCACTTATTCTACTGAGCCATCTCCCCGGCCCCATCTAGATCTTAATGGTGGTTATACTGAGTACATATAATATATTTTGTGTGTATGTATAATATATAACTGTACAATTAAGAGATGTACTTTTTGTTGTATAATTTTTTTTTTTTTGCGGTACTGGGAATCAAACTCAGGACCTTGTGCTTGCCAGGCAGGTGTTTATGCCGCTGAGTTGTATTCCGCAGCCCTTGTTGTATAATCTTATACCTCAATAAATTTTTGTTAATGCGTTTTGTGGTTTTCATACTCCAATGTACAATACTACTACTAATAATAAAAGACACTTGGGCTTTCTCTTATGGTCTCTTTGGTTTGGGTGGCACAAGCAAGATGACAAAGGGAACATCATCCTTTGGAAACCATCGCAGTAAGACGCACACCTTATGCTGTGGCTTTAAGTCCTACAACCTTCAGAAGTCGACTTGTGGCAAGTGTGGCTATCCCGCCAAGCGCAAGAGAAAGTATAACTGGAGTGCAAAGGCTAAAAGGCGAAATACCACCAAAACTGGTCAAATGAGGCACCAAAAATTGTATATCGCAGATTCAGGCATAGAATCCGTGAAGGAATGACACCTAAACCCAAGAGAGCAGCAGCTGCAGTGTCCAGTTCATCTTGAGAACTGCAGCAATTATTCAAAAGAAATGCTTGGTTTTAAGAGATTAAAAAAAAAAAAAGACACTTGGGAGAAGTGCATAGGTAGTAAAGAGATTCATGTAGGAGAGAGGGAGACAGAAACAGGACTCCTGCAAAGGAGAAGGAAGGAGCGACAAAGATTGCCATGTTCTTGGGTCTCCTTATTGGCTCTAAGAATCAGAAGGACCCCCCCTCCCCCAACTTTACAGAGCAGCCTCAGGGCTCAGAGAAGCAAAAGGCCTCTTTTAGATTTCTAGCTTATGGGTGGGTTAGTGCCCTGAACCAACACTCTACGTCTGCTCAGGCCTTCTCCAAGTGCCCCTTCCCTGCTCTCCCAGGATAGGCCAAGCTGGGTCTGATCCACTCTAGAATAGTTGAAGGTCTTACCTAAGGCTGTATGTACCACCAAAGAGAGGGCAAGACTCCAGATCAGAATCCACCTCATGCTGAGGTCAGCTCCTGCCACATGCCACAGTGAAGGTAGCTGTGAATGCCACTTTTATCTTCCCATCATCCCTATCAGCAGGTAATGCTTCTGACCAGCCCACACGCTTGTCTTTGGCTTTTGACAGCAGGTCACCATCGATGCAATCCCTGCCCACTTCAGTTGTGTGTGGGCAATGGCTTAAAGCGAGGCAGGTGTGAGTCAAGCTCTGAGCGTATGGTCATGCCAAGTTCTGAGCCAAACTCTGAGTCACTTAGCCCCTCAGCTCCCAGGCTTCCTCTCTGGATTTAGGGACCTTGGGCTACCCTGCTCCCCTCTGCTTTGCCCAGACCCTTCTGCAGTCTTTCTCCTCTTCTGGCTTTGAGCCAGGATCACTGTGGAGTCAGAGGCCCCATGCCTTGGATAGGACATTAGTGTGAGGGTCAGGGCCTGTGGGTTTCTAGTCTGACTTGGGGAGCCACCCTGGAGGCAACTGTGAGAGGCCTGGAGGGGCACCTAGTGAGTCCAGGGCCAGGTGATGGGAAGGAAACATCTCTGTACTAATGCTCCAAGTAAAGGATGAGGAGGAGTCAGCCAGGCAAAGGAGTCATCCAGACGAAGATCTTGCTTGGGATTTGGAGCCTTGGAGCATGGGGGATGCAGGGGAAACAAATCTAAGAAAATCCAATTTATGGACATGGTTCTCAGGTCATTTTCTAGAAAATCCTTGTATGCTGATTTGGGTTGGAGACTTCAAGTTTACTGTGTCCTGGGGCCTGAGGGTGGCATATTGTTTCCCCTCCCTGATGAATCCTTGCTGTTGGCAAGGTAGATAGATGCCTTCACCTGATGGCAGGCATGCAGATGTCTCCTAAGATCAATGCCTACATCCCTTGCCCAAGAAATTTGTTCTGAGAGACTTTCCAAAACACATAAAAAATTGTTTACATGATAAATGCCATTTAATACCTTGCTTTGCTTCACTCCAAAACACCTGGAGGGAATAGGGGAAGAAGGGATGTTGTAGTCACAGGATGTAATAAGCTGCAGAGTGACATTGTCACAGCTTCTGCAGTGGCAGCTGGTTAGTGTGGTGGTGTTTCTGAGCCAGGCTGCCAGAATCTGAATCCCAGCACTGTCCTGCACTATTTGTGAGACCCTGGGCAAATCATTTGACTTTTGCCAGTCTCAGTTTTATCACTGGCAATTTAGCAGAAGAACAGAACAGATCCCTTATGATTGTAGTGAGGGTTAAGTGAGATAATGAAAGTGAAACAGGCCAGGCATAATGGCACACCTGTAATCTCAGTATTCTGGGAAGCTGAGGCAGGATGGTTGCCAAATTTGAGCCCAGCCTGGGCAATTCATTTTTTTTCATTTTTTACAAAAATTTTTAAAGAGAGTACAAATTAGAATTGGGCTGGGGAGATGGCTCAGTGGAATAAGTGCTTCCCTGGCAAGCGCAAGGGCCTGAGTTCAATCCCCGGTTCCTCAAAAAAAAAAAAAAAAACCAAAAAACAAAAAACAAAAACAAAAAAAAACAATTAGAATTAAAATGGAAAAAATCACAAGTGATACAGATTTTCACTTAACAAAGTAATATGAATTTCACAGTATTTGTTGTAATACATAGTGGTGTCTTCCAACCAGTTATTCATATTACCAGATATATGCATGTAAAATTGGAAGAAGAAAGAAAAAAATAAGGAAATGTATAAGAAGTGAAGAAGACAAAAAGGATGACCAATTGAAAAAAGGAGACAAAACAAATGAAAGCATTAACTGCTTCTTTCTATAGACCATCAGAAATGCACAGTACAGTTGTCCAAACCATCCTGCTTATGTACATAGATAAGTCTCTTTCCACCACTCCCTCTCTTGTCCTTCTCCTCAACTCAGTAACTCTTTCCTTTTGAATAAGCATATGCCCTTTTACCACTATCTGTTGTACCCTTCAGATTCCATTTTTCTCTTTCAGATTCTCACACTAAGGAGACAATATGATGTTTGCAATGCGGATTGATTTATTTCACTTAAGAGTATGTTCTCTCATTGCATCCATTTACCGACAAAAGATTCAAATTTATCCTGTTTTATAGCTGAATAATACTCTACTGTGTAAAAATACCACATCTTCCTTATCCATTCTTCAGTTGATGGCATCTGGGTTATTTTCAGGATTTAGCTATAACAAATTGCGCTGCTATAAACTGGTTGCACATATATCACTGTGGTATGAAGTTTTCAGTTCTTCTGGCAACATATAATCTTTTAAGCTTTTTCTTGTACCAGAGATCAAACCCAAGACCTTGCATTTGCCAGGCAGGCACTTCTGCTGCTGAGCTATTTCTCCAATTCTCAGCTTGGGCAATTTAATGATTTAGCAAGGCCCTGTCTCATACAAAAGGTAGGGAGGGAAGCTGGGGATATTCTCAGTGCTAGGGAGCAGAGAGTGCTAGGTTCAATTCCTAGTACCATGGATTGGGGGAAGAATAAAAGGAAGAAAAAGAAAAAGAAATAAAGAGAAAGTAAAGCACTGTGTGGGGTAAAAGGGTCCAGTCCTCTCCAAATCTAAGGATTCTCAAGACTCTTATGTAAAATAGTATAATTTTTCATGTAGAAAAACTTAGTTCTCTTTCCCATCTTGCAAGATGGTGGGTGAAAAAACTGAGAAGCCAAACACTGAAGAGAAGAAACCCGAAGCCCAGAAGGCTTCTGCCAGTGGTACTGGTAAAAAGGGTAAGGTAAAGAAGGCAAAAAAAAAAAAAAAAAAAAAAAGCCAAGAAGGGGCAGCCCCACTGCAGCTGAAATCCTGTCCTTGTTAGAGGAATTGGTAGATACTCCCAATCTGCTATGTATTCCAGAAAGGCTTTGTACAAGAGAAAGTACACAGCTGCTAAGTCAAAGGTTGAGAAGAAAAAAAAGGAGAAAGTTCTTGCTATGATCACAAAACCAGTCGGTGGCGACAAGAATGGAGGCAGCTGGGTGGTTAAGCTTTGAAAAATGCCTAGATACTACCCTACTGAAGATGTGCCCCGAAAGCTCTTGCGCCATGGCAAGAAACCCTTCAGCCAGCATGTGAGGAAACTTCTAGCTAGCATCACTCCTGGCACCATCTTGATCATCCTCACTGGGCGTCACAGAGGCAAGAGAGTGGTCTTCCTGAAGCAGTTGGATAGTGGCTTGCTACTTGTGACTGGGACTCTGAGCCTTAATCGTGTTCCTCTACGAAGAACACACCAGAAATTTGTCATTGCCACCTCTACAAAAATTGACATCAGCAAAGTGAAAATCCCCAAACACCTCACTGATGCTTACTTCAAGAAGAAGCAGCTGCGGAAGCCCAGACACCAGGAGGGCGAGATCTTCAACACCGAGCAAGAGAGATACCAGATTTCAGAGCAGTGCAAGGTCAATCAGAAAGTGGTGGACTCACAGATTTGAGCAAAAATCAAAGCTGTTCCTCAGCTCCGGGGCTACCTGCAATCCTTTTTTTGCCTTGACAAATGTAATTTATCCTCATTAATTAGTGTTCTAAATTTCTTACTAAGAACCTAATTAAATAACTTATACATTTTAGAAAAATAATTTTTCATGTAACCTACACATATCTTTCAATATACTTTTATTTATTTGTCCTCCAATATATGTTAAATCATCCCTAGAGTACTTGTAATTACTAATACATGTAAATAGTTGTTAGGCTATGTTGCTTAGGTAATAACAACATGAAAAAAAGTATGTGTATAGTACAGATGGTTTGTTTGTTTGTACAGAGCAGGTTCTTGATAAAGTCCCTACAGTTCTGAGACTGGGTTTGAATCTTCTATCTTCCAGTTTCTAGTCTTGGTGGTAGGCTTACAGGTGTGCACCAGTACATCCAGCTCAGTTTCTTTCATGAGCATTAGTAGTGGGTTCACAGTCAGTGTGGGATTTTTTTTTTTCCCCCAGGGAGATAGTGTTGAGACAGGATCTAACTGTGTAGTTTAGGCCAGATTTGAACTCCCAATGGCATTCCTGTTTCAGTCTCCCAGGTAATGAGATTATAAGCCCAGCCAACAACACAGGGCTTTCAGTGTTTCAGGGTCTCACTGTATAGTCCAGGCTGGACTTGAACTCACTATGGAGCCCAGGCTGGTCTTGAATTTACAGCAACTCTTCTGCTTCAGCCTCCTGAACACTGGGATTAAAGGGATAAGCCACAATGCCTAGCTCAGTGTGGGATATAAAAAGGTAGCAGTGATGGCATAGGGAAGACAGATCTAGGGAAGTAGGGTCTACCAGCAGCTCTATCTGACCCCTGTGTTGACCACTTTTCTGTCTTCACTGTATTCTTCTGCTGAACTCCTTCTGGGTTGTGGCCACATTGCTAGGAGTATGGAATTCAGGCTGCAGGAGACAAAGGAGTGTCTTCCTTCTCTACCCAGGCTTTTGACCAAGTTAGCACCAAGAACCCTAGAGTATAACTGAAAGCACAGGCCTACCAGGGCAAGGCAGTGGAGCAGGCAGACAACATGAGCCCACCCTCCAACCCTGGAGGCCAGGTACACATAGTTTCCCCTACTCCGATGTGCCATTCCTTGACCAATTCTGTGTGGACCTTATGGGCCAGTCTTGCCAACAGGTGGCCTCTGCCTTTGCCACCTCTTCCCAGAGAAGTACCAACGTTTCACCTGATCCATATGGAAAGCAGTTGTGCCTGGGCAGGCACATCAGTGGAGTATGCAGGTCACATATGGCCCCATCCAGTGTGCACATGGGCCCAGGGGACATAGAATGGGCAGCCAGGTCAGCCAGGTACTCTGGCATATCATTATCTTAGGGGTCAGAAGCAGCTCTCAGGAAGCTGGAAAGATTTCCCCCACATATCTTGCTAGAATTTTCTTAAGAACACCCATATTTTTCTTGGTTGCACAAAGGGAAAACAGGCAGCAAAGTGAAATGGGCTTTGAGTTCTGAGTCTGACAGATGTGTACTCCAAGCTGACTTAGGTGCTCACCGTCTATGCATCACCATGAGTGAAGAGGTGCTGGACACGTTCCTAGGTTCCTGTGTGCTATGTGCCAAAGAATTTGATGTGCCATGTGATGGTAAGGAAAAAGCAACAAAGTTTAATTAGGCCAAATTTAATGCTCCTAGTGAGTGGGTCACACCAGTGGAGAGAACAATGGCATGAGTGGTGAAGGTTGAGAGATTTATGGTGTGCCTGATGACAGTGTCTCTCTCTGGGGCTTCCAGAGCTTGACTGACAGCGTGATTGACAGTGCTGAGCCATGTTACCTGTGTCCACTGCACATATCCTTTCTCATAACTCACTCTGTTATAATTGGATGTATGGGATGCAGTTTATTTGCATGAACCTTCAGTGAGCTCTGAAGCAAGGTTATAGTAGACCATGCTGGAGGATGTGGCATACATGCCTCCTGGTTTTGAATTTTGGAGTTTTCCAGGGCAGGCTCAGGGGTCTTTCTTTTCTTGTCTCTGCCTCTAGGTAGTAACCCTTAGGACAAAGGTCTGAGGTCTGGCCCTGGAGCATTACCCAGGTTTAGGTGAGTGGAGGGGAGTGGCCCCATAACTCTAATTATACCACTTATAGTAACAAAATATAAATTCCTTTTTTCTTTTTTTTTATCAGTTAAGTAAAGGAGCAGAGAGTGCACAAATTTCATGAAGCTACCTTCCTAGTAACCCCCAATAAGATAAAGATCACTAGGATAAATACTAGCAAAAGTATAAATAATGGACTGTTTACTTGTAGGGAATATATATATATATATATATATATATATATATGAGGATAGACATACAACTACTCTCACTTAGTTCATTGAGAAGAAAGGTTTGTACTAATATTGTTTAGACAAAGATATCATGTCTGCATCTTGTCCTCTGAATACCCACTGTGAAGAAATCAATATGTAATGTACTAATTATTGTAACTATCCCACTAACCTGACTTGAAATTATTTAATTGCTATTTTATTTTTCTCTTATTACAAGGAAAGGAACAATAAAAATTAGAAAAACTTTTCAAGTGATAATATTAGGAAATACAAGGAAGCCTTTTTTTTTTTTTTGAGGAAGCCTTTTTAATTGTGCTTTTAAATATGTAGATTTTCTTTCTCTCTTCCTTTTTTTTTTGGCCATGTCAACCAACCATGAGGGCAGCGCTTAGGTAGCATGTGGTGCTGGCGATCAAACCATGGTCCTCTGCACCTGCCTAAGCTTGCCTACATAGGTGCTCTAGACCACTGAGCTATTTCACTGGCCCCAATATGTAGGTTTCCAATAATGTAGTTTACATAAATAGACAGAAGAGTATAAAGTAACAGGGCCGGGGAGACAGTGTGATAAGTGCTTGCCTGGAAAGTGCAAGGTCCTGAGTTTAATCACTGGTACTGAAAAAAAAAAAAACTATAAAGAAACATATCCCTACATTGATTAATCACTTCATAATGTCTAATCTCATAAGCTTCTCATTAAGGTAAAGATTACATACACACTGACATTAGCAATATATATCTGCATATATATATATATATATTTATCTGTTTCATCTGGGTATGTATGTACTTTATAAATGTTCACAATGATTAATGGTAAAGCATAGAAAGCAGTATGACATATACACAGATGAATACATAGACCTATACAGATATATACATGCATTTGGTCAAAATATATCTCACTATGCAATTTGTACATAAATTGCTGATTGACTGTATTGAATGGATGTCTGAAATGGCTGATAGTGATGCCTCTTTAATGTTCCTTAACTCATTAAAACTCTATTGTACAGTATCTTTAAGCGTGGCAGAAATACACATTTGACCAACTAAGTTAAAAGTTTTGCCACATGTATAGTGTAGTAAGCACCTTGCATTAATTACAGTATTAATTTAGTAAAACAAGTAGGAATATAAGACATTTAATGAGAACCTATAGTTCTAATCACTATACTCCAGAAAATATTGGCTAAAATACAATAATATACTTCATTGAAGAGACTTCATCTCAATTATTATTTTGAGGGTCAAACTTATAAAGAATACTAGAACTATTGAATGTCATGGGAATTCCTTACATTAAACTTTTTAAAAAAATTTATTTTTATTATTTGTGTGTGTGTGTATGTGTGTGGCCAGCTCAGTCCACCAGGGGGCGGGGCTGGCTGGCATGTGGTACTGGGGGATTGAACCGTGGTCCTTGTGCTTTGTTAAGCTTGTTCTAAGTAGGTGCTTTAGACCACTGAGCCATCTCACCAGCCCTCCTTACATTAAACTTTGAAAAGTTGTCTTGGAGGCTGGAGCGAGGTCTCCGCGCGTGCGGCGCTCTTCGCGGGTCAGGCCAGCTCTCACCCCAGCCCAGCACCATGTCCCGGAACCTGCGCACCGCGCTTCTTTTCGGCAGTTTCTTCTCCTTGGTCGGCCGCCTTCTACCCCATCTACTTCCGGCCCCTAATGAGGCTGGAGGGGTACCAGAAGGAACAAGCTATAAATCGGGCTGGGATCGTTCAAGAAGATGTGCAGCCACCAGGGTTAAAAGTGTGGTCTGATACATTTGGCAGGAAATAAGAAGGCTGTCACCAGTTCTGATTACAAAAGTAGACATCTTCATGCTTTCGATTCTGCTTCGAGTGCAATAAATCACTTCACTGTGGAAGGGTGGCTGGAGAAGAAAACCCTGTCATGCCATCAATAAGAGTACTTGTCATGAAAGCCTGTGCACCAGGATTAGGATTTCCCTTCTTAAATATCAAAAGAACCCTGGAACACATTACACCATTAGGAAGGCTTGCATGATTTGGTTGACTTTCCAAAAATAAGCTGTTTTGTGGGGCTGTTTGCTGGAGATCTGTTTATTATTCAGTCTTTATCGCCTCCGGAACTGCGGTAGGAATACAAGCAACCCGTGAGCTTGAGGAGGTACACGCCCTCTCTGTCACCTTCCAAATAGGACAGTTCAGGGAAGAGCCACCCTGCTGAGCTGCCTTGAAGGGGTCTTTGAAAATATTCAAGTTGATAAAGTTCTTTGAGGACATGGTACTTGCATTGCTTAAGAATAAACAGTTCAGCTGAACTGTCTACCATTGAAGACTGCTCCATGCTGGAAAATAAACAACTAGAAAGGAGGCCAAACTGCACGGGTACATGGGCATAGTACAAATCAGGGTGAATCAACAGAAGTGGAAACCATGTCTATTAAAATGATTTGTTTTTGTTTTAAAAAAAAAGTTGTCTTGAAGTTATCTGCTAAGATGGTTGTTCACAAATTTTATGGGAAAGTTTTTTTTTTTTTTTTTTTTTTTTTTTTAAATAGCGTGAATCTGGGCTGGAGATATAGCTCAGCGGCTCCAGGGCCTGCATGGCAAGTGCAACACCTGAGTTCGACGCTGGGTACTAACAAACTGCCTACCTAACAGAGTAACTGAAGAACTACCGAATAACTAAATGCAATATCATGAATCCAAAACCTGATCCAATTAAGGAGTCACTTATTCGGTCCTCATACGCAGTCTGGCAGGATTACTGATTCACAGAGGGCTGGCAGTTACCTGGTAATCCTCGTTCTACATTGATCAGAAGAGGACTGACGATTATGAGCAGCAGTGTTGGAAAGTCCCTGGACATTCAAGGTTCTTCCAGAAACATTAGCATCAAAAGGCAATTATACCATCAGCTGTAGAAGGGATTGGCTTTCCTTTTTCATTCTTCCAAAGAAGAAAACAAAGCTGAAAGAACTCATGAAAACCATTCCATTTCTTGAGAGGGTAGCGGGTAAACTTGGTCCATGTTATGAGGTTCAAAAATTATCTTGCAGTTTGGAGCCATCGGAATCCGATAGACATTGGGAAGAGGCAGAGTTTTATTATCATCTCTTTCTCCGGAGCCCTTGTCACTGTCACTGCAACTCCTGAACTTGAGCCAGGAGTCCACGCCGCCGGCTCATCCTCTGGCTCCAGGCAACTCAGGGTGCAGGGTGCCAGCAGTTCCCAAGGAGCGCATCATGTGCCAGGGGGTCAGGGCCCCAAGGCTCCTTTTTTTCTCTTAACTGATTTAAAAGGCAATTTTACAAAGTACAGTATCGTGTTTATAACGTTTATTGGTCTGGCAACAGATAGAAATGCCCTCTATTCACCAATGACAGAACAATGGATATGGGTTTTGTTTATGCTGTCCTTTCTGTGTCAGGGGTGGCGAACCTACAGAGTGTGCTGCAGCCAGCTGTTTGCTATCATTGAAAGCTCTAAAAGATTTGTTATCCCTTCTCTATGCAGAATGCTCTCTGTGCCGTCAAACTAGGGGATTCCTACTATCTTCCCAAATCAGGATTATCTCTTTCCAGGGTACCTTTGTGGATGTACAGTACATCCCTATAGGACAGAGGCAGATCCTGCAGACTCTTGTGTGAGATCAATGCATCCAGCCTTATGATAGTGAGGGGCTCAAGTCCTCTGTGACAGGAGAGACTTGCCCGGGCTAATGAGCAGCAACAGCCTGGAGCCTGGTTGAGTCTTAGTGACTGGTTGCTTGCTAGGAGAAACTGGTTGTTTGCCTGGACCTGGTGTGAAGGGACTCAGACCTGAGCTTGTCCTCTTGGAGTCTCTGATCCAACTGGGAGATAATGGCAGACCCAAGCATTGGCACTTGTCTGCTGGGTCTCTGTACAATGGTAGTGCTGAGAAATCAAGGCATAGTTGAAGGTGTGGGAGGCTGGGAAGGCTAGGAGCCTGGTCACCCTCCCCTGACCCTGTACTATTGTATCTGGTGAGAGCTCTGTGGGCTGTGCTGAGCTCTCCCACAGGTGGGGTTCCCTAGCTAGGAAGAGAAGGAGGAGCCTATTAAGGCTGGGAACTTGAACTCACTATCTCAAGGGCCAGCCCTTTATCTGGTAAAGGCCATGTGAGTGTGGGCCTATAGGATTATGCTCTGTCCAGATATTACCAGATCCTGATTTTGGTGTGAATGATGGAGTGGGGTCAGGTTGATTTATATTTTCTTTTGTGAAGGACAAAGATTCCAACAGAGATGGTGTGAGCCTAGTGTGAATTGTTTTGTAATGGTGACATATTCAGGGACACAGGACACAGGAAAGGTAGAAAAGGTTTCCCAGGAGCGAGCTTGACCAAGAAGCTGGGCCATTCTAGGAAGAAAGGGGACAGGGTACTTCATGGAGAAACAGGAACTTGTGAAAAGGTCTAAAGGTGGGAAGAAGCTTGGTGACATTTCTAAAGAGCACCATGCCAGTCCTGCTGTGGTTGATGCTTGAAGGGATATGAGCCAACATCAGTGAAATTTAGGCTAAAGTCTCAACAAGAGTAAAAGGAGGCCACCTACCCATGACCCTGCCACCTGTTGCATAGGCCCTAGTTAAGGAGATCCAGGCCTTGCCTCAGAGCTCCTCTGGGGCCTTCCTGCTTTGCTTCTGTTGTTGCCACTGCCGGATCTTCCTGGGGAGTGTCTCTGTCCAGAACTGCATCTGGGCTTCCTTCAGCTTCTGTCTGACCCGTGGCACCAGGCTGATCTCCAAATATTGCTCCAACTGGTTGAATTGGGGCCAAAAAGGTAGCCCCTTGCTATTGGGGTCCCTGAGCGGAAAGAATGAATGAGGACCAAGGGCTCCTGTGTTGTCCTGTTGGGGGCAGGTCTGAGTTGTCCCAGGCCCAAACCCAGGCTCCAGGTGCTCTCTCTCTCTCTCTCTCTCTCTCTCTCTCTCTCTCTCTCTCTCTCTCTCTTTCTTTCTCTCTCTCACTCTCTCACCCTGTTCGGGCAAAGCAGGCCCACTGGGCCATCATGGTGAGGCTCAGCTGCTTCTCCTCTTCTGTGGCTTCTGGAAAGGCTGGAGGGAAGGATAGATTTGTGTAAGAAGCAGCTGAACCTGGAAATTGATCAAACGTGTTGGGGCAAGGCAGGTTGGAGAATTAAGAACGCCTGAGGCAAATCCACATGGACAAGCTGTTTCAGTCTAGAGAACACCAAGCCCCAAGATAATCCAAGCAACCTGTTGCTAGGCAAAGTGATATTATCTGGCACCAACTTGTGAAATGTATAAATAAATGCCCTATGGTGGCTGAAGCATCTCCTTTCCTCCCATCCCAGGAGAGAGGGAACTCTACTTGACCATAGCTTTTGTCTCTTATCTTTATTTTTCCCATTCTCTCACAGTCCTTCTGCCCTCTGGAAACTTCAAGGCAATTCTGGATCAAAATCAGGTGGGGCCTGGAGGGGACCCAAGGGCCCCTGGTACTGACTTGAGACTTCTGTTTCTACAAGTCCAGACTGGCCTCTTGGAGCATGGAAGCCTAGGGATTGCACACTTATCCTTACCCAGGAGGGTGTCTTCATCCATGAGGAAAGGACCCCCAAACATGAATGCTTCCTCAGCTGCATGGTCAGCCTTCACCCAGGGTGGCTTGATCTTTGCAAAAGAACTGGGTACATGCTGGAATTCGTACAAAAAAACAGGGAGCCCAGAATCTGCAGAGAGAAGTCAAGATTGGAGTTAGGAATTGACAGCCTGGCCTGGTCCTGAAATCTGGGCTACACTAGCTCGTGGTGACATCAGTCCTACTCCTAATAACAATGACGGCATAATTATTAGCAGTAAGCATTTCTGAGCTCTTGCTAAGTGCTGAGCACCCTCTGGATGTTGAACGTATGACTTTTCATTCAGTCCTCATAAGAACCTTTCCACCTGGGGAGGCAGAAGGGTGTGGTGTTCACGATACTGGGGAAATTTGTACACATGTTGTCTATGATGCCCCAGCTCCTGGGCTCAAGTGGGGATGGGTGGGTCAGGTGACCAGAGAAAGGTTTACCTTGGAGATTTCTTGAGAAATTCAAAGTGGGGATGTTGAAGATGATATCACCAGCCAGTTCTTGGAAAGCTTCACGTCTGGCTTGTGCATCTGAGCCACTGCCTAGATACTGGTCTACAACCATGGACATCATCTCAGGGGGCACATTCTGGGACAAGAAGTCAGGGTTAGGTCTGCTCCAGTCCCTCACAAGAAACTTCCTTCATATCTGTGGGCTTATGCTTCAGGGCTCAGTCACCTGCCTTCTTCCCTGGCAGTTCTAGATGGTGTCTTAGCAGGATAGGCTCAAATTTGGAGTCAAATCCTAGCTTGGATTTGGAGTCAAATCCTCTTCCTTGGAGTCAAATCCTCTTCCTTGGTTGTGTGACTGCAGACATGTGGCTTATGCTCTCTGAATGTCAGTTTCTACCTGAAAGTATTGTTTGGCAGCTTATAGGAAGTCCCTAGCACAGAATATGGCCCAAAAGCAGGTGTTCAGTTATCTTGGAAATAAGTCAGAGAATAATACCAGGTGCTCCCTACAGATTCCAAGAGCAGTGCTGAGGTTATGTGAATGGGTTCTGGAGCTCCTGAGAAAGAAAAATGCACTTATATTGAGCACCTCTAGGGGCACTGCAGTGGTCCCTTTTTTAGGCAGGGTCTCATGATATTCTCCAGGCTGGCCTACAACTTGTGATCCTTCTGCCTCAGCTTCCTGAGTGCTGGGATTGCAGGCATGCATGGCCATACGTGGCTCCTGATAGACTTTTCAAATACAGTATTCTTCTTATATGTGCTCAGGTGAGTGGAAAGCATCATTCCCATTTATAGGAATAGACCCCGCCATGTAGCCAGAGGTGGGATTTGATCCCAGCTCCATCTTGTTCCGTATCTGACAATGTGATTGCAACAGGTCTGTGGTCAGACACAGGCTCAAACTTTGCCCTTTCCCTTGTTCTCTGTGAGGCCTGAGGCTGTAGAATGTAGAATGGGGACAATGAAAGGTCCTATTTCACAGAGTGAGGACTGAAGCCAATGAGTGCCTGTTGCAAAGTTCAGCATAGTGTGGTTCCTGGAACATAGGTCATGCTCAGAAAGGGACAGTTTCTTTGGTGACAGTGAGGATAATGATAGTGGTTTTCTTTTGAGAATGACATTACTTCAGATTCTGGGGTGGAATTAAAATTTAGTAGCTGAACCAAGATGCTTGGTTGTAGTAGACAGTTCTGGGCACTGGAAGGTAGGAGCAGAGACTGCTGCATGGGATACCCCCAACCTCTTCCTCCCTCCTGCTGCCTCACCAGATTGGTCAAAGAGGCTTTGAAGAAGTCCAACATCTGTTCTTGGCTCATCTGCTCCATTTTATCCAGCAGACCCAAGGCCTGTGGGGACACCAAGGTGTGTTCAGTTTAACTGACTGTTGTCCCAAATCTACTCCCAATCCCAGGCAGAAAGCATTCACAGATCAGGCCAGGAGCCACATGTGGCTACGTCCCACTAGTCCACAGACTCCAAAAGATAAACCTCAAATTAGCAAAGGATGTGGTGGCTGGGGACAGTGGTGCCGCATACAACAACCAGTAACTGATGGCAGGAGTATAGAGAATGAGATTTTATTTAATAGTTTTGCAGAATAGCATTAAGAACCCTAGGAGCTATAGCAGAAGCCACAGGAAAAGTTACAAAGGTCAAATGTTGGCTTTACATGCTACAATGATAGGAGTACCAGCCTCCAAAAAGCCCTGATCCCTGAGCTCAAATCCTAGCCCTGCTATCTACTAAGAACATGATCTGGTAAACTCTCTGTGTCTCAGTTTCCTAATCTGTCAAGGAGCAAGGGCAATGACCTGCCTTATAAGAATGTTATGAGGAAAAAAAAAAAGAATGTTATGAGGACTGAGTTAATGGATATAAAAGGCCTGACAGTCCTGACAAGGTGGCCCAGTGCTTAAGGCAATGGGCCCTGTCAGAGTAAACACCATGAAGAACCACACTATTTATTAAAGTTCACTTCAATGCCTCTTAACTATTAATCTGTGAGAACAGGAGCAGAAAATTTACAGATGAACAAACAGAGTGTCCTAACCCCTAGTGTTACGATTTATAGCTATATACTCCCACCGTAGCCTCATACGCTCATCAGTGGGGTTTTGGGGAGATAATTGAATCATGGGTGTGTGCTATTCACTGTGGATTAGCCCTCTGATGAGTTCATAGCTAAATGTGATGTTGGGAGGTGAAGCCTAATTGGAGGAAGTGGGTCACTGGAGCATGGCCTGGCACCCTCTATCTAATTCTTTCCTTCTTGATCTTTCTTTGCTTCCTGTTGCCGCACCGTGAACTGTTTATCCTCTGCTATGCCAGTTGAGACTAGGACTGAAACGTCTACCAACTGTAATCCAAAATAAAGCTTTCCTCTTCTGTGTTTTGTGTCTCAGTGGTGAGAAAGTAACTGAGATACTCAATACATGTATCTCAGAAGGTGAGCACATTTGGAGAACATGTTGTTAGGAAGCTAATCCAGTTACATGAAAGTGATTTGATTGCAAAGGAAACACCATATACAAAAATTAACTTCCCAGCTTCTCATGTGGTGTGTACCTCCACTCCCAGCATTCCAGATGACTATAATAAAAGGACTGCAAGTTCAAGCCCAGGCCTGGCAACTGAGTGATTTAGTAAGACCCTGTGTCAAAGCAGGAAATAAAGAAAGGGCTTGGGAGGTAGCTCAGTGTGAAGGCCTTGGGTTCATTCCCCAGTGTTGAAAAAAAAATTCCAATGAATCATAGACCTAAAAGTAAAGAGCCAAAATTATAAAATTGTTAGAAGAAAATAATACGGGACTAAATCTTTGTAATGTTGGATTAGGCAAAGCACAAGCAACAGAACAAAAAAAAAATGAACTTCAAAGATGAAAAAGTTTTGTTGCAAAGGACATTGGCAAGGAAGTGAAAAGGCAACCCACAAAATGGAAGAAAGCATTTGCAAAGCCCATGTCTGATAAGAAACTTGTATCCAGATTGTGTAACTTGGCTGGACAAGGTGGTTCATGCCTGTAATCCCAATGCTATGTGTTCTCCAAGGGTTCAGTGTAGGAAGCTTGATCCACCCATGTGGCAGTGTAGGGGTACGATATGATGGATCTTTAAGCAGTGGGAACTAGTGGGAAGTGTTTAGACACTGGGAGCTTGTGTTTGGAAGAGATTAATGTAGTCCTCACAGGATTCCTGCTTCGTCTTCCTGAGAGCCAATTTTGTTATGAAACAGCCCTTCTCTTTCTGCCTCTCTAGAATGAGGCTGGCGAATATGGAATGAGTGTATATCATTAGTGTCGATAGCAGGTTATTTGTACTTTCAGTCTCTAAAACTGTGAGCTAAAGAAAACTTTTTTATCCCATCCAAGTACTAATCAGGCCCAACCCTGCTTAGCTTCTGAGATCAGATGAGATCGGGCACGTTCAGGGTGGTATGGCCATAGACAAGAAAAATTTTTCTATACAAATTATCCAGGCTCATGTATTTCCTCATATTAGTGGAAAACTAATATATTTGCATAAAAATTTCTACAAGAATGTTCTCTGAGAATTATCTATAATGGATAAAAAGGTGGAAATACTCTGTTATAGATTATATCTAGATGTACCCTCAAAGCCTCCTGTGCTTATAGATGGAGCTTTTGGAAGGTGGCTGGATCTAGGGTGTGTGATTCTGGATCTGGGGTATATAAATGTGGATTATGGCTGCGTGATCACTGGGTAACTCTACTGGATGGATTAGCAAGATTCGGCATGTAGCTGAATGGATTTACTGAAGACAGAAGGCCCACCCTGGGAATGGGAGGAACTAAACAGCAGGCTTTTAGCCTGAATGGGATAAAAGGGGAGGGAAGGCTTGATGATTGCTGCTTTGTGCTTGTCACATCATGAACTGTTTTCCTCTGTCAAGCTAGCCAGCCTTGGAGCTACCTGACTATGAACTGAAACCTCTAGAAATTGTGAGCTGAAATAAATCTTTCTTCTTTTAACTTGTGGGTGTCAGCTATTTTGTCCCAGCAATGAGAAAAGTGACTAAGACACAATCTAAATGTGTATCAACTAATGGATAAACAAAATGTGATATATCTAGTTATACCATTGAGGCCCTGGCCATGAAAAAGAATGAAGGCCTGATACATGCTACAGCTTGAGAAAACCTTGAAAACATCATGAAATAGATCATACTACACAAGACATCTATTTTATATTTCCCTTTCAATGAAATGTGCAGATTAGGTGCATAAGTAGATTTGACAGAAATATATTAGAGGCCAACAGTAGATTAGTGGTTGCCAGTGGTGGTGGCAGAGTAACAGCTAATGAGATCTGGGCTTCTCTCTAATGTAATGCAAATGTATTGGAATAAGCTGTGAAGGTTGTACGACTCTGTGAATATACTAAGATTCACTACAGTCTGTTTTATAGGGGTGAGTTTTATGTTGTGTATGTTATGTCCTAATAAAGCTGGTTTGGGGAGGTTTTTTTTTTTTTTTGAGATGGGATCTTGTTATGTGATCCAGGCTGACTTTGAACTCATTATGCAGCCCAGGATGGCCTCAAACTCATGGCAATCTTCTTTCCTCAGCTTCCTGTAACACTGCACCTGGCTAGAGTAGACATTTTATTTTATTCTATTTTTATATTTTAGGGAAGGGTCTACAGGGTGTTCAGGGTCTCACTACTAGATTGGACTCATAGTGGTCTGCCTATTTACAGCCTCTCAAGAGCTAGAATTGCAAGCAAGTGCCACCACGCCCAGTCTCAATTGAGGTCTCAGTGTGCCCTGGGGGCAGGGACTGGCCCAGCATGGCAGCCCCGGGGATTGTATACCAGCCCCTGCACCTGCTTGCAAGAGTTTTAATCTGCTGAGCTGTTTGGCTGGCCCTTAGAGCAGATATTTTAAATAATGATGGTAAAAACTGTTAAGGTTGCAATAGAAACCTGGAGGCTGACCTGAATTTGGAGGGTGCTATGGCAATGGCCATATGCATGAAGCATGTGGGGGGATGTTTTCATGAGGGGCACTTCTCTTCTCTTCTCTTCTCTTCTCTTCTCTTCTCTTCTCTTCTCTTCTCGTCTCGTCTCGTCTCGTCTCGTCTCGTCTCGTCTCGTCTCGTCTC
>NW_004524587.1:15352893-15371196 GCF_000260255.1 Octodon degus
CTCTCTCTCTCTCTCTCTCTCTCTCTCTCTCTCTCTCTCTCTCTCTCTTTGTTTTTCCTTTGCTTACACTTTGACTATGGATGTTTAGTTAATATTGATCTGGCTGAAAACTACTCACTTGTGCTCACATGGACACCAAGGAGAGTGAGGAAACCCTTGCACTAATGAGGCATTGAGCAACTCTTGGGTCCACAGGTTTCTGAGAAGCATTCTTGCTAGCAGATCTTTGCAGGCCTTGGCAGCCAGCTGCATTGGCGCTCTGTCAATGTTATGCTTAGAACTCTAAGTTGACTCTGGGGGTGGAGGGTAAAGCTGTTGTCAGAGAGTGGGACATTAGTATAGCAATTATAAAGCTTTATCCTTGAAAGTCAAGACTGCATGAACCCCTCCTATTATATGCAAATGCCTTGCCTGGAAATTGATTCCAAAGGAATAAGGCAGGGAACAAAGACTGTAGACATGAAGATATTCCTTGCATTATTAGCTGCAGTGGAAAAACTTGAAAGCTGGTCAAAAGCCAAAGTGAAGCTTTTGTGTGGGGTTTGCAGGTATTAAAAGTAATTGCTGGATGGGGTTATAGATTAATGATAGAGTACTTGCCTAGCATGCATGAGGCCCTGCATTCCATTCCCAGCACTGAAAATATTTTAAAAAATGATTGCTATTAACATGAGTAGACAAATGAGAATGATGCAAGATGTCTAGGAGGAAAGAGTGATACAGGGACTATTGGGGGGAATTCTGGACCACTGAAATGGACAGGAAGTGAGGTCCTCAGTGACTTGATGCGGTCTGAACTATGAGTCTCAGGTAGTCAGCCAAGCACAGAATCACCCTAACCAGTCTCACAAAGACTAATGTGTAAACCAGACACAAGCCAAAATATGCAAAAGAAGACCTCTTTGCGCAAAATGTGGCCCCTGGAAAGGGAAGATTTGCTTTGTGAAAATGAAGTTGGGGGGGCTGGTGAGATGGCTCAGTGGTCTAAAGCACCTACTTAGAACAAGCTTAGCAAAGCACAGGGACCGCGGTTCAATCCCCCAGCACCACATGCCAGCCAGCCGCGCCCCCTGGTGGGCTGAGCTGGCCACACACATGCACACACACACACACACACACACACACACACACAAATAAATAAAAAAAATTAAAAATAATAAAAAAAAAAGAAAATGAAGTTGGGGGAAAAAAGAAAGAAAGAAAATGAAGTTGGATGACCTCTCGCTGGGAGACTCTCAGACCTCTGTGGGCCTCAAGTTTCTCACCTACCAAATGGGAATAACAAGAGTGCTCAGCATACAGAACTGTGGTGGTGACGGTCAGAACTTTGGAGGGCATCAGTGCTGGGAGACACTCACCTTGGGGATGAGCCATCCAAACTCGTGATTATTGACACCCACGAGGAAGGGCACAGGGTGGAACTTCCTCTCCTTCAGGAGCTCCTCAGGGCTTTTGGGGAAGAAAGAGCCATCGATGGTGTAGGAAGGGATTACCATTTTCTGCAGGAGAAAGCAAAGCAGGATCCCATATCCCCACCTCAAAGCCCCTGTCAGGTCCAAGCCTCAAGGGATAAGGTTCCAGGAGTGACTTAGCTATGTGTCTGAGTGGCTGAACCTTCAGGGAAAATGAGGATATGGAAATGACTGGAGTTGGAGGCCCAGAGGGAGTCAGGAGACCTGAACAAACACTGCTTCCAAGCAGATCCAGGGTCCAGAAGACAGGACCAACACTTAGGGCAAGGGGCAGCCCTCAGCCCCTTCCTGTTGTGGGTGGCTGCCTTAAGCCCCATTCAGGACAGGTGACTTCCTATCTGTCCCTGCAGGAGCTGGACAGGAGCCCTTCTGGGTTCTGCCTGTCACCATCCCCAAAAGGTGGCATACCGATTCTTTGCTAAGGATCAGCTCCTGTGCTTCTTTCTGCTGAAGGCACTGCACCACTTCAGATGGGGAGTTGTAGCTGCAGGCCAATGAGTCCGCAAGGCTCTGGAGACAGGAAAATGTTTTATCTCTTCTCAGCCCCCTCTGTCTTCCTTCCCATGGAAAGGAGTGCATCCGTAAGACTGAGCTGTGGTGTCATAAGTATAGATAAGCCTGGTCAAAGATCTGCCATCACCTATGGAAGCCCTTCCTTACCCTCTGTGTATCTCAATGACACCAAAACTGTGAACTGTGACTAGCCTCTAAGAACTCTCTCTCTCTCTCTCTCTCTCTCTCTCTCTCTCTCTCTCTCTCTCTCTCTCTCTCTCGGTTTTCACTGTGTAGTTCACTCTGGTCTTCAACTTACTGTGGAGCCCAGACATGCTTCAACTGGTAGCAATCCTCCTGCCTCAGTTTCCCAAGTGCTGGGATTGTCTGCACATGCTACCATTCATGGCTGTGTTGAAGACAGCGTGGGAGCACATTTCCCCTCTGAGAACTGTGTCCTTTTCTGTGTAATCATCGTTTGTGGAGTAATGATGGAAAAAGGGGTTGGACAGGGAGGGCATCAGTGGGGGCATGCTCTGATAGGGAATGGTGGGAATGCTGAGGCTGGAGTAGGGCCAGGAGGTTGTTGGGAAGTGAGGTTGGAGGAGCAAATGAGCTTCAGGCTATCCAGGAAAGGACCTTGAGTTCATAGTGGAGACAGTCTCTCTCAGCCACAGTGAAGCAATGGGTGCAGAGACTGCTGCTCATATGCAGATAAGAGGCAATGCGCCCTGCTGAGGCTCTCAAGTCCTCTTGTACCTAGTGGTTACAGTGCCCAGTCTGCTCCTCCACTGCAGCTGGGAGGGGGGTGGACCGGGGTGAGGTCACTGATGCAACCTTCCATCAGTCTCTCTCTCAAGCCCATGGCAACCCCATGCCATCACTGTCTCTTGCCTGGACTCTGCTTTGACTGTCTATATGGCCTCTCCACTTCCAAGATTGCTCTCTCCAGCCCATTCTCCACTCCAGGTAGCTCAGACATGTTGCTGCCCTGTTTCTTCCTGCCTTCTGATCCAATAGAGATTCCTGGCATAGCCCTTGAGTTCCTTCCTGCTCCCAGGACCACTGCACCTGAACAGGTGCAATGCTTATTTGGGAAAAACCTCTGTGGCATCCTCTGACGACTTCTCAAAAGGCCCTCAGTGAGGACTGAAGGTGGGATCTGGAGGCTGAATGGAGGTCTTAGGCAGCAGGGGATGGGAATATAGGGACTCCCCAAGCATTCTTGGGGAGAGGTGTGCTCTCTAAGACCCTAGCCTGGGGAACTGGCCAGAGACAATGCTCAGGGGTGACTTCCTACAAGTGGAGTAATGATGGAAAAAGGGGAAGTGAATCATGATTGCCCATGCCCAGGAACACATTGTTGTTTACTCTGAGCTTCCACAGGAGATGTGTTTTCTTTATCATAGCGGGCCCCTCTCTGAAGCAAGGACCTTTCTATGGGTGACCATTCCTGACTCTGAGACCTGTGGGTCAGCACCTGTTGGGATGTGGGGAACACATGAAATAAGAATGAAGGAAATGTAGACCTGAACTTTGGGCCATGAGTCAGATGCAGTTAGAAACGGGGAAGAGATGACCCCACTCTGTGCTATGGCTCTGTGGAACAGTCCTGTGGCCATCGGAGATAGGACCTGTGTGCATCAGAGAGGACATTCCATTGTCAGCAGAAGGCACAGGAGAGGTCTGGGGTCCCAGACACAATTGCTAGCTGCTTGTGGCAACTCACCAGGGCAGAGACGATACTGGCACCTGAAGATCCACCAAAGATAGTGACACAGTTGGGATCACCCCCAAAGGGAGTGATGTTCTTCTGCACCCACCGTAGAGCAGCTACCACATCTAGGAAGCCTTGGTTTCCAGGTGTATGTTTGTCCCCAGTGCTAGGGGTAGGGTGAGGTAGTGGTTAGTTTAAGTTGATTCCTTGGGTTTGGTAGGTTCACTTTGAATCAGTTGTGAAAAAGTTGACTCTTTTCTACTCTCAAAGTCTGGCCTGGGTCTGAGTCATGCTTCTTGTCTACATGCCCAGTCTGTGGAAAGGGCAGGCCTAGCAGGACAGCCAGCTCAAGTGGACTCTAAGTTGGTTGCCAAAGCTTGTTGCTTTTTGCCCCCTTCCCTATTGGAACATGGGCTCTCTCCCAGAGGACAATATCCATTGACTAAGGGACCAGTATATAATTCTGGCTTTATTTGGGCCCCTCCCCCAAGATAAACTTTAGGGGCAAAATTCTTTTTATTTTGCAATACTGGGGATTGAACCCACAGCCTTCACATTGGGCTAAATACCCAATGCTTTCTTTCTTTTTTTAGTTCAAGGCAAAGTGTTGCCAATTCATTAAAATGCTCAGAATGAGCCTGACTTTGTAATCCTTCTGTCTTAACCTCCCAAAGTGCTAGGATTACAGGTGTACCCTACTATGCTTAGACTGCATCAGCTTCTATTCAAGATAGCAGTGGTGCAGGCCTTCCATTCAGTCTCTGGACCTTCACTGTAGGTTATTTTTTGTTGTTGTTGGAAGTCAGTGTTCTTCCAGGCTAACTGTGTCACCTGAAGAAGCCAAGGATCCCAAGGCGGTACTGAACTGTGACCACTACCACATCTTCATAGGCAGCCAGGGCTGATCCATCCTGGGAGGTAGCAGAGCCTACCATCAGTGAGCCTCCATGGATCCACACCATGACCTGCAGAGATGGCCATGAGACAGTGATCCCTAGTTCCCAGGACCCCAGCTGCCCATCTACCAGCCTAGGGCATTTTCAGGACCCGTGGAGTGGTTTGGAGAACTGGGACTGGGAGGAAGAGATGGGCAAGGTGGAGCTGAATAGGTGAATGGGTCTCTCTGGGCTGTATACCGGCTTTCTGGCCTTTTCAGTAGCCTCAGCTGGGCTGTAAATGTTGAGGACCAGGCAGTCCTCAGAAATAGAGAAGATTTTATGTTTTCCATTGACTGAGAATCTGCTATTGTTCATTCTCTCTATGTCTTGCATGCACCTGCAGTCAAGAAGGAACCAAGGGATAGCTGGTCAGCCCCACCCACATTGGCAGCTAGACCCCCTGACCCCCAACCTGTTTGCTTTCCCACCTCCATTCAGGCTACTCACATCGGGGGATCAGTGCTGGCATACCGTACACCTTCCCAGGGCTGTGCTGGCAGTGGGGCAGAGAACCTGAGAGGCCCCAGTGGTGGCTGTGCAAATGGGATGCCCAGGAAGACATTCACAAGGCGGTCTGTGCCTTTCACGCCCACCTGCCGGCCTTGCACATAACCCAGAGGGGTGTCCACTTCAGGCTGAGAAGTTTGTGGCTCTGAGGGCAGGACAGAGGACCATAGGGTGAGTTTTCTTTTCTTACTTTCTTTTCTTTCTTTCTTTCTTTTTTTCCCCCATAGGGCAAGTTTTCAGCCTCTATGAGTGAACTCTTGGAATGAAGGAAACATTTGCTCTCTGAGCGCCTATTCTGCCAGCCTGTGTTTTGAGCATCTTTGACAACAGAATCTTGCTAACCTCCCCAGAAGGCCTCTGAGCTGGGCCCTGTGACTCCTCTGACTTTCTTGTCCCTGCATTGACATCACCCACAGCCCCTTCACCCAAACCAGATCTGCTGTGGGTCCTAGGGGTTTGGGCCAAGTACTTTTCACTTGAACCTCAGATGATATCTCTCCTACATAATGTATAATAATCATATCTTTACTCTGCATTCTGATTGGTCGATATCTAGAGCCTGGCAGATTCTCCCAGGGATAGCCAAAACAAGGCATTTGCTTGTGAGATGAGCTAGGGCTACATTCCAGCCCAACTTGCAGGCCTGGCTACTATCTACTAGCCTTGATCACGCTAGGGCCTTTAACCAGGTGACTAGGAACAGTCCTCATCCTCCAAATCCCATTGATATTATTCATATCAGTCAATCCTAAATCTGATTAGTCTGCTTCCCCTATTCCTGCCCGTGGAAACAATAATAAACACTCCTGCCCACATTTCCCCCTTGTTCCCACTGCCACTTCCTCTGTGTCCTTATGGAGTGAGGTGCCTCTGGTTTCCAGGGTACTGAGTATACTTCTTTCATTGTAGCTATCCTTTGTATATCTGCTTATCTTGTCATACCCGATTGATGTAAATCCTGGGTCTTCCTAAAAAATAAGGACAATTATGTCCCTGAGCAGAACTGCTCTGGAAATTACACAGACAGCAAAGGCAGAGCCCTGGCCCAGAAAGGATGTGCAATCCTTGTTATTCCTCCAAACTGACCCTCTACCATGGGCAAGCTGCTTACCCTTCCCTGTCCCTATTTCTCTAACCTCTGCCCACTCAATCCTCTAACTGACCCAGCAGCTCCCATTCTTGTGGACAGAATATGTGTGTCTTACCAGGGGCTGTGGAAGGAAATGCCAAGAGCAGACAGGCTACCCAGACCAGGACACCAGACCCAGCTTTGACCACTGTCCTCTGCTCCTCACTGCTGACTGTGGATAGAAGCTGCAGAAGTTGAAATGAGCACCTTGTTTGGAGGCAGGCTAACTTCATAAAGAAAAAGGATTTCTTTAGCTTACCATTTTGGAGATTCAAAGGCCTGACACCAGGATCAACTCAGCTCTGGAAGTGGGTAGTAGAAATGCATGCAGGAGGCAAAGATCATATTTCAGAGACGAGGAACTTGAAAGTGGCAGGCACAAGCCTTTCCAAGGACACACCTTTAATGACCTAAGGACCTCCTACTAGCTCCACCTTTTAAAGTTTCACCACCTCCCATTGCCACCCGAAGGACAAAGATTTTTTTTTATTAATTTTATTGAGAAACAAATAGCAATGAGACAGTTTCAAAACTGCTTAGTAGGACAGTTTCAATAATACATTACATATTGTTGTCTTCTTAGTGGTTATTCATAGTACAAGATGCAGATGTGATATCCTGTCCAAACATCTGTGACAAAACTAAACAAAAAAAAAGGGGATACAAATGAAGGACCATTTTGTATCTGCATATACAAAATAGTTACGATAGATATATAGTTACTTTTTTTAAAATTCAATGAGAAGAATTTGTACTAATAGGACCAAGATTTTAACATATGAAACTTTGTGGGGACAAACAATACTCAAACCACACTATTCTACTCCTGGTCCCAGGTTCAGACTCTCACAATGCAAGAAGAATTTTCGTCTTCAATAGTCCCACAGTCTTAACTTATTCTCATATCATTCGAAAGTTCAAGCCTGAAGTCTCCTCTAAAACTTGAGGTAAAGGCGTTCCACTTGAAGTCCCTATAAAATAATAATATCACAGACAGAAATTAAAAAAAAATAAAGTCATAACAATAAAAATTAAGCCTACATTTATAAGATACAATGGCAGGACAAGGAGAGGGTAACATTGCTATTCCAAAAGGGAGGAATAGGTAAGTCGAAAGGAGTAATTGCTTCAAAGCAAGACCGAAAAGAAAACCTTCAGGGCCAGCATTAACAACCTCAAACTTCTCAAATCTCAATAAGCTACAATGAACACAGCTAGCCCTCCAGAAGATTTTCTGGTTTCAGCCTGGTCATTGGTCCTCAGAGACTGATAGCTGTCAAAGAGCTGACGTCGCCCCACTCTCTGGCTGAATCTCCCATGAGGCTGCTGTCCTGCAGCCCCACCCACTTGAACTAATGGAAGGCCTTGACCTGGACCAATCACAGACCTGTAGCTGCTATATAAGAGGTATCTGCCTCACACCTCTTTAGCTGTTTTTCTAGGCTCCCTCTGGTGTACTCACCCTCCTGTAGTCCTGTTAAAGACTCCATCTGGTCCTGTAAATCTGCTCGCGTTTTATTTCTTGGGAATCTGGGCCCTGAAGAACCTAGTAGGATTCTTATCCTGAATAGTGTGGACAGATGAACCATTTCAAAGAAAGGGCAATAAACACAAGGGGCTGTCAGCCCTGAGGAGAACCAGAGACCAACAGCTAATGAAGATCAGCCACAGAGACCAGCACCTGTCAAAGTCTCATCTAGCATTACTAGGTGCCATCCAATGGTATCGAAGCCGCTATCAGATTTTTACTTTGCGGATTTATGATTTGCCATCTGAATGAAGCAAAATAACCCTCAGCTGATTGGTAACATTATCAGAAGTTAAAATCTGAGGGTGGCCCTATCCAAGGAGCTTAGAAAGCAATCTGAGCCAGTTATTGAAAAGAGGAGCACTTTTAGGCCTTTGAGTCAGTAAGAGGAGGGCCACACATGAGGAGGCTGAGATGCCTGTGGGGCGTCTTTCCTATTATGCTGAACAGATAAACTGCAAGGAGTTCCTGGGGATTGAACACAGAGCCTTCACACTGAATTGCATCCCAAATCCTCCCTCCTTCCATCCCTCCCTCTCTTTTATACTTCTCTCTTCCACCTTTCTTTTTCTTTCTTCCTTCTTTCCTTTCTTTCTCTCTCGTTTTTTCAGCACTGATCATTGAACCCAGGGCCCTGTGAATTCTAGGCAAGCACTCCAACACTGAACTATATTCTTAGCCCTTAATTTTTTTATTTTGAGTAGAGAGTCACTAAGCTTCCCAGAATGGGTGTGAATTTGTGATCCTCCTGCCTCAGCCTCCCGGAATGCTTGAATTATAGGCATAAACCATAACAATCATCCCATTTGTCTCATCTCAGTCCCAAATCTGAGACCTGTGTTTAAGACAATGAATCCCAGGTCAACACCACCAGATCCAGGTCCCTCTCTATTTCCTTGGGGCTGTTTCTTGTGCACTATCAGTTTTTGTATGCCTCCCCTCAGCTGTAAATACCTTCCACCTAAAACCACCCCAAAGCTAGATGTGGTGATGCAAATTTATAATTCTAGCACTTAAGAGGCTAGGGTGTCCTGAAAATTCAAGGTTAGTACAAATTCAAGGTCAATCCAGGGTACATAGTGAGTTCAGGCCCAGTCTAAACTACACAGTAAGACCCTGTATCAAAAAAAAAAAAATAAGTAAATACCTACCTACCTACTTACCTACATACATACATACATAGGATACCATACAACTATCCATGACCCACTTTCTCTTCTGTTTTTGCATTTGTTTATACCACCACAAACATCCTCTTCTATTGCTCTCTCTACTTTCTTTCCTGCCAATCTCTCTCAATTGCCCTGACCTAATGGTCAAGGTCTGGTGGCATTGGGAAAGGTGAATCTGATAGGAGAATGGAACTAAAGAGTCAAAGGATTCATGGGCCAGGAGTTGTGGGCATGGCCATGTCTCCCATTACCTTGCCATTTTCCTCTTCTCCTAAAGAGCTATGTGCCTACTACAGCCCCACCATGGTACTGGAACCTTCCTTTAAACATAGAGCCACTGTATCCATTGTCTTTGCAATCCAGACCCAAGGGTGGTGTTAGGGTAGAGAGGAGGGAGCAGAAAGCTGTAATTGGAAAAGCCAGGAGTGCTTCTCTGAAAAGGTATAGGGTGAAGGCCCCCACAGATGGGGAGCAAAGGTGATTTTGAGGAAAGTGGCGGGAATAGCTTGACCCAGGCAGGAAAGTGTGACTGCGCTGTTCATCCTGAAGGCTCTTTTTCAGAACATACATTTCCCTGGGGCCCCTTTAAGAGTTTCTTAATCTCTTTAGTTCCTGTGTGAAGTCCCATGCTTGCCTCTCCCTAGTCACCCTTGGCCCTGGCTTATTTGTAATTAAAAATATATTTTGTCCTTTGTTCCTTTTCTTGGAACATTTGAATGACTGTGACATTTCTGAGGTTGCCCCTTCAACCCATGATCAAGATTAAGTTCATAGTCAATTATTAACTGGAGAAATCTGAATTGATGGTGTGTTTGCCTGGTGCTGGGGAACTGACAGCCAACTCCTGGGCCTGCAGTTCTCAGTGAAGGGATTGAGGTTGAGAGCAGATTCTAAGGTGTCCTGAGCCTGCAGCAGTGGAGAGGGTAGCAACCTGGGTCTGGGGGTACCCATCCAGCCTGACCACCCAGAGGAATGGGTGTCATGCTCGCCTCAGATGACCTTACTCCCTCCCTCATGGCCTTGGCCTCTGCCTTCCAGTGCCCCACAGTGTCTCACAGCTCAGAACTGTCTGAGTCCCTTCTCAGGGCCATGGAAGGAGCAATGAGCTTTCATCTCTGTCTGAGTGGTAGGTGAAATAAGACTGCTCCCTCCTTCACCCTCGTCCAATCAGCAAGGCCTGTTGTTGACTCAGTGTCTGTCATCCAAGGCACTGTGGCCCAAGTCATGTTCCCAGCCCCTGTCTGGGCAGATGCAGTTGCTCTCTTCCTTGAATTCTTCTGACCTGATCAATTTCTAGGGTGTTGGTGCTGAGATCTCCAGCTCCTCCCAGTTCAGGTTCATGGTACACAGCTTCTTCCTAATTCTGGCTGCTGCCCACCACTGCTGGGGTGAATGGGGGTTTCTATATGCTCTGTCACTGCTGCACCATTGTTGGGAGACCCAGAACTTTTGTTGACCAAGGTAATGGTAAAATATGGAATGAATGAAATAAAAATCTCAGTAGCTTACCCATTGGGGTGGGGATATAAGTGGTTATACACATATATTTTATGTGTATATATATTCATATAGATGGAGGTTGAGAGAGCGAAAGAGAGAGAATGACAAAGATAAAAGGAGACAAGAACAGAAACAAAGAGACAGAGTGAGGGGAATAGTGAGAAGAGGAAGATGAAGCAGAGGTGAAGAGGCCAGGTAAGCAACTGCAATGAGATCTCACTACATGTTCAAATAGAATCAAATTTAAGACCCATATTCTCTCCAACACTTGAATTTATGGATTTAATTCCTAGAATTGTGGGAAAGACATGATTGATATATCAATACATGGAATGCTGCTCCACAATAAAAGGAAACAAATACAACTTGACACTGAGAAACATTAAGCAAAATCATAGTCACAATTACAGTGATAATTAAGCAAGGCAAACTATGTGATATTTAAACAAAGGCAAATGACAGTAACAGAAGTCAATTAGGTGGTTGCCATAGAGAAGGATTTAAGGAATGACTGACTTTACAAAAGAGCATGGGAAATGTTTTTGGGGTGAAAAAACTTCCTCATACTTGATGTGTCAGTTGTTGGATGCCCTGTACATTTACTCAAACTTGCCAAACTATGAAGTGAAAATGAGTGAATTTAATTGTAAACAAATTAATTGAATAGCTTTAAAAAAGTAAGACAACTACTAAAAGTCTAAAATAACAGGGAATCCACCTGAGGGGAGTATCCTGCGTAGCTACAGTGTGAAAACCATCCAGGGGGCTCTCTGCCTCAGAGACTCCGTAAGGCTTTCCCTTCACAGTGGAGCACTATCAGTGTGGGGGGCAGTATGCCAAAGAGGAAGGTCTATACCCTCTGCCAAATGAGTCAGCCAGTTTAAAGTTCTCCTGGTTTGCCTCTTGGTGTGCAGGGTGGACAATGTGAAAGTCTTCCTGAACCCAAAGGTCTAGACTTAAAAATCTCTGTAGTTAAGCTTAAACATAGTGGAAGAAAGAAGGGGGATGCTCTCCTTGGAGATATCAGTGCCCAGGAGGACAGGCTGGTCAGAGGTAAGGAAGTGAAGTGCATGCTAGGGTCAGTGGAATAAATGAAATAGCTTCTTAATGACAGAAAGAAAATGCACTGCGGGAACAAAGAAGCAAGTTGAGCTCACTTTGGCATTTTTACCCAATGAGCTAAAATAACTTACATAAGAGGGTTTTTTTTTTTTTTTTTTTTTTTTTTGTGGTAGCAGAGATCAAACTCAGGACCTTGCGCTTACCAGGCAAGCATTTATTCCACTGAGCTATCTCCCTGGTCCCATGAGAGGGATTTTATTGGAGATGCCAAAATGTGCAGGGACAATAATGAGGTAAAAAGAAAAATGAATCTCATGGACACTCAGGGTAAGTAGGGGATGTTCAGGGTTTTAGGAGGTTTCAAGGGGAATTCTGAAAAGCAGGAGGAGGATACATTCCTGGGTGGAAATCCTTCAGGGAAGCAGATAGGAATCTCTTCTCTGAGACCTACCTAGAACTTCTTGGCTTTCCAATCCCATGTCTAGAATACACCCTGGAGACAAAATCCTTTACACATACACTATGATGGTGTAGTTGTAGGCCTTAGAGTACTTACAGAACAAGATATAAAGAGTAAACTCAGGAGACATGGCACTGAGGAAACTGGCCACACTCCTGATGGCACAGACTGTGGGCACCAGGCTCACACCTGTTCTCACAGAATGGTACCAGGACACAAATAGATGGGTAAATGAAGTTTTATGATAATTAAAAACCTTAATCTACAATGGCAAGAACTGGGTTCAGAGACATCCCCATTTTTATTAGTTATTGCCTCCTGTTGCCCAGGGTGGAAAATGTGAAAGTCTTCCTGAACCCAAAGGTCTAGACTTGGCCTCAGTGGCTAAGTCCTTAATTCACATAGCCATTCATCCTGTCTGTGTGAATGTATGCAGAGTGTCTCTGAGAAGAGGATACACACTGTAGGGAATGAACATTATGCAACTGGTTCTTCCTAAATGTTGGCTAAGTGGATGGACAAAGACAGTATGAGTGGCTGTGTGAATGTGGAGTCAACCCAGACTCTTCAGTAGGTATGTGATACCACAGTCAGGTCTTAGCCTCAGTGGCTAAGATTTGAGACCATTGGGTGTGGTGGTCTGAAGGTTTACATCCCAGATTTTCACATATAGATACCAGTTTCCAGTGTGATGGCATTAAGGAGGGAAGTCACTAGGAGAGGGACGGGATTGGTGTCCACCAATAAAAGATGCTTGAGAGAGCTCTGTTGTTCTTTCTGTCTTACGGGGAAAGAGAGACAAATTACTCTGGAAGAACCAGAAAGCAGACCCTCACCAGATATCAAATCTGCTGGCACCTTTTCTGGATTTTGCAACTTCCAAAACTGAGAGCAATTAACTTCTGCCAAATAGAAGATCATGCTTTTAAAAAGTAGTATCCTGAACACACTAACACACTGGTATCTGGTGTCCAGATTTTCTATTAGCAATTTATAGACCTGATAGTGTGCGGCCTGCTGAGAGGTGGATGTAGGGTTCTGACATCTAAGTGAGCGCAGCATTCCTGGAGCACTTTTCTCAAAGTGGAGAAGATGTGGACCTAGAAAGGGAAGAAGACAGGGTGGAGAAAAGGAGAGCTGCGGAAGGGAGGAGGGGCCCAGGCTCAGTGGGTACAAAGGAAGGTGGCATCCACTGGGACTGACCCATCCACAGCTTCCTTGGAATATGCCAAGTGTCTCTGACAAGAGGATACACACTGCAGGGAATGAGCATTATGCAATTGGATCTTTCTAAGTGTTGGCTAAGTGGATGGACAAAGACAGGATGAATAGCTGTGTCAATGTGGAGTCAACCCAGAGTCCTTAGTAGGTATGTGATACCACAGGCAGACCACAACTTCATTCAAGACCACCCTCTCTCCCAACACAAAGAACTACAGTTCTGTGTGCTTCTCAGCTCTCTTTAGCTCCTGGATCTTCTGGGGCAGGGTCTCCATCCAGAACTTCATCCTAGAGGCCTTCAGGGCACGGCCCACAGAAGGCTGGAGGTTCAGTTGCAGGTACAACTCTTCGTGGTCCAGTGCAGGCCATTGGGGGAGGCCCTGGCCATTGGGGTTCCTGTGGAAACACCCTCCCAATATGGGGTAAGAGGTCAGTCACCCCTGGCAGAGCCTGGATTTCAGAGGCCTGATTTGAGTCAGTCCAGATAGCCAAGTTGGCCAGAGCACCAGGATGATGAGCAGGGGCTTTCCAGATACATAAATGCAAGGACTTCATTCTAGGGTCACATTTATTTGGAGCAGGGTAATGGCCCTCTCTCCAGGGCATTGGCAGAGGGATGAGTGATTGGCACCAATAAATCCTCTGTCTATATCCTTATTGGTTCTGTTCCCGGAGTTGGGAGACTTTTTTTTTTTTTTTTTAAATGTATTTTAGGTCAGGGTCTACAGGGTCTATAGGTTCTACATGGTCTCACTATGCAGATTGGACTTGTAGGGATCCTCCTGTTTTCAGCCTCCCAAGTACTGGGATTATAGGTGTGCATCACCGTGCCCAGTCTCAATTGCAGTCTCAGTGTGTGCCAGGGGCTGGGCAGGCATGGCATGCCAGGATTGAATCCTGGCCTCCACACTTTGCCTAATAAGGCACTTTAGTCCACTGAGCTATCTGGCCAGCCTTTGGAAGCTTTTATCATGTAACTAAGGACACAATTATGCTAATGAAGTTAGCACAGACAAAGAGCCTGATAAGTTCATACACCCTGGGAAGGTTGGGGGGCCATCCTCTCACCCATTTCGAGCAAAGTTGGCCCAATACTTCATCATCCTCTTGCTCAGCAGCTCCTCTTCCTCAGTGAGGTCAACTGCAGAGAGAAAGACAAGTACCCACATCCCCGACAGCATAGATTCCACTGACCAGGATGCCTAGAAGACCCTTCTTCCTTCAAGATCCCCCCTCCTTGCAAATATGGGGACAGATGGAGATGACAGAGGCTAGAGTTGAAGGGGCTTAGATTTTTAAATCTTAAACAAACTTTGAATTATAGTATGGTGGACACCTAATCCTTTCCTCTCTCTGAGCCTCTGAAAAGTGAGGGTTGTTACCCTTCAGGGACCTAGCTATGGCCCCATCCCATCTCTTTAAGATCAGGGAAGACTCACGTTTGTTATTCCAGAACAAGGATCCAAAGACAAGGAACATCTCATCACAATGGTCAGCCTTCACGTGGGGTGGCCTGGAGTATTTGAGGAAGTTAGGCCGATGCTGGAACTCATAGAAGTAGACTGTACCATGGGAACCTGGGGATGTGGACAGGCTATGATGTGGTAGCCTCTCACCTGGAGCTCTTCAGCTTCTCCTTGGTGACAAGACACTTTGTTTAATGCTGGTTGGATTCTAGACAATAGGGGAGGGACCCTGGACTGGCACAGGGGTTTGGGGAAAGATCTCAGTTAAACCAAAGCCTTGGCATTCCTAGTTGTATAGTTATTAGTCAAGAAACCGAATGTTACTAGCTCATTTTTCTCAACTGTAAAATTAGTAGATGTCAATTTGTTCAGTCAGGTACTAAAAAGTACCTAAAAGGGGAACATCAAGAGGTCCTATCTCAGCGATCTGTTGAAGATATGGTTCCATAAATGGATACAAGAGATCTCATGTTGGACCCAGAATGCTGAGCTGGCCCCTACGCAATCAGGCCTCAGTTATGGATGTACTCACGCTGAATTTGTGCTACTTGGAGTGCAGGGATCACAAAGATTGTATCTCCCATCATCTCTTGGAACTGGGCTTGGAGATACTGGGGGTCTTCATTGTTTCCTACGTATTCCTCCATCACTAGGTCTCCAAACTCACTGGGCAACATCTAGACCAGAGGGATCAGAGAGAGTGAGGCCATATAGCTCTGGGACAGGGAGACAGGAGACTCAGAGTGGGGAGATGGAGTCTAGAATGGAGCTGGGAATGCAGCAAAAGACGTTACCTATGAGCACACATATCTCAGCCTTTATTCATGAGGGTGGTCTCATGGCAGGAAATCAATCGGGTTGCCCAGCCCTTGTGGCAGAACACCAGGAACCTCACCATCTGTGTTGCTGTGTGCTGCATTATAGCCCTCATAGTCTCTCTATCCATTTTCCTTTTGCTGTCAACAGCATCCATACCCTAGGTAGCAGGGAGAAGATTCTCATGTCGGGTAGGTGAGCTTGAAGCTACAAACATCTGATATCTCCTTGGAGCTGCTCAGACATAGAGGGCTGGGGAATGGACCTTACCTTGGGGATGATCCAGCCAAACTCATCATTGTTGACACCAATGATGCTGGGGACAGATTGAAAATCAGCAGAAGCCAGCAGCTCTTGGGGGTGCCTGGGCAGGAAATTTCCATCCACTACACCAGCAATGACCTTGAAGGTCTGAGGAAAGAATGAAGGTCAGCTATTGAGGTCAAGTTCTAGAAAATTTCTGATGTCCTCTGGGTGTCTCATATCCCCCAAATGCCCATCTTAGAAGGTCCAATATCTGACTCTGCATGGTCTCATGTGCCAGGTAATATCTGGGACTATGAAACATCCTGCTGTGGAGATATACAGAATGTCCCTAGAGTGGCCAGTCAAGCCTTCCTGCCCCATGTACTATCACCCCCTTACATCTTGCCCAAGACCTTTCAACCTGACCTTGGTAATAGCTAGCATTTCCTCTTCACTTTTGCCCCGCAGGCACCGCACCAGGGCCTCTGAGTCTCCCTGTCCACAGGCGGACAGGTTGGCGACCACCTGTAAAGGGACCAGGCAGGGACAAGATCATCTTTCCAGGCAAGGAGAGGAGTATGCCTAAGACCCCATTAAGGTCCCTTAATCTCATAGGGTACTCTGTGTAAATCTGTGCAGGTATGAAATTGTTTAAGTTCCCTGATGCTCAGAGGTTTCATCCAGCCAAGCTATTCTTTCTGCTATGTGGTTCTGCCCACCATAGGCATCCTAGGGAGAAGCTTTGCTATCCACAGAACATCATCTACTGTGAGGCAGAGTTGCAAGGATTCTGACCCCTGAGCCCTTCAGTAATTCGCAGGAAGCTTGTAGTCAGGTCCCAAGATACCTTAACTGTTCTTGTTGTTCCCATTGAACAGCTAGAGTACCAGAGTTTCAGAGGTAAGGGGAGAGAGAGGAGTCTGGGCTGGGGTGGTTAAGAGCACTCACTGTAGAGACAAACTCAGATGAGCTGGAGATAAGGCCAGGCACCACAGCCACACCACTCTCCATGATGGCCCCATGGAAGAGTCCTTGGGACATGGGGGACAAAATATGTGAAGACACACTTGTGCCACCTGCAGACTGGCCAAAAATGGTGACACGGTCACGGTTGCCTCCAAAGTAGAAGATATTCTGTTGCACCCAGTGTAGGGCGGCCACTTGGTCCAGGTAGCCCCAATTTCCAGTGGCATGCTGGTCTCCAGTGCTGAGAAGTAGCAAGAACAGTGTTCACAGTCCTGCTCTGGTTTTGCTCAATCCCCATTTCCCACCCCAACCCAAGACTCACCTGAAGAAGCCCAGGACACCCAAGCGATACTGGATAGTGACCACTACTATGTTCTCAGAGGCTGCCAGAATGGATCCATCATATGAGGAAGCCATGCCTATAACTAGGGCACCACCATGGATCCATACCATCACCTGTAGATATCAAGAGAGATATCATGTGGGTCTCACCCAGCTCAAACCCTGCTGGGGTGACTCCTAGACTCTCTACTGCTTTTACTTGTGCAGCTACCAACCTAGTCAGAAGAACCCCAACAGGTGCCATGATCTGGGCCATGAGCGAGAAACTTAAGTTGGATCAGGAAGACAAGGCCTGTCATTTGGAATCAACTCCATATTTCAAAGCCTCACTCATTACTCCCAGAATCCCTCTAGGAGGGGTGGAAAGAAAAGGGGTGCTCCCTGATATCGCACATGAATATTAATCAAGGGTCTCTCCTTCTTATTCACACAACAGATAACTAATGGTTTGGGTCTTTGGCAGCCACAGAATGAAGCTCTTGGGTATAAAAATGTGTTTTCTGAACACAGGTTAGTTGACTGAATCCTGGGCCCACTTGCTATCCGTGGCCTCTGACCTTGGGACAATGAGGCCTCTGTGTTTCCATGCCCAGGGGCTAGCTGCCCAACATGGTGAGAAGATCTTCAGGAATCTAATAGTGCAGGGCTTCTCATCAGGGTTTACACTGCATCACAGGCCAGGTGGATCTTGATCTTTCTAATAATCTTCCGAATAAATGCCCTCCCACTCCTGACTGACCACACTCCATTACTCACAGGTAGGTTAGAGCCCTCTTGGGCTTGAGCAGGTGTGTAGATATTGAGGTACAGGCAGTCCTCAGACATGGGGATGGGAGGCATGGTCAGATTCAAGACATGCACTGCTAATACATTCATCTTATCAATATTTTGTAGACACCTGATGACAATGAGAACAGTCAGTCCAGTGGTCAAAACCAGACCCTGAATCCAGATTTTCTCCCAGCCACTCTGTCTCAGCTTCCCCTTATTTCCTGCTCACACATGACTCTTCCCTTAAGTCCCTGGTCACCAAGACATAGGCTTCAGACCCCGATGGGAAGTTGAGAAGGGGCCCAGACCTCCTGGGAGGGCTTAAGGTTACTGAGGGCCTTGGATCTTCCTGAAGATGGAAACTGTTATAACCTGTGAAATTGATTCAAGTTTTGTAACTCTGTATGCTTCCACTGTAACTTTATTAACTGTTATAACCTGACATATGCGCCGCCATCTTGTTCTGTATGCACCATTCTAAATGCTGTAACTTTCCAT
>NW_004524587.1:15371441-15389474 GCF_000260255.1 Octodon degus
ACCCACTCCCCTCATCCTCCTGGGGTGCACCTCAGCATCTTGCCAGGGTATCTGCCACTGGGTACCAGCTAAAATAAAGCGCTTCTTTTCTTTTCGAGCCTGCCTCATTTTTGGGTTACAACATTTGGGGGCTCGTCCGGGATCCCACGGGAATCTCCTGTTCTAAGAACATCTTGTAGCGACATCTTCTAACACAAACAGGTAGGTACCTTTTTGAATTTGGTGCACATTTGTTTTGGGCGGATGGACCTGGTGTCCCTTCTGCGGCGGAGTGGGACGCCCTCCGTTTATCTGGGGTCTGCTTTTTGGTTTTAAGGTTTCATTTTATGAAGCTTTTTGGTAAAGCAGGCTATACTCTGGCAATTTTGGTTCAAGACTTCATTTTGTGAAGCCTTTTGTTTTCAGTTGCAGAGACTTGTCCTTTGTCCATCCGCGACCATCATGGGACAATTGTCTTCTGTATCACTAACACCTTTAACTGCAGTTCTTAATCATTTTAGTGATTTCAAGGAGCGAACAAAGGGCTACGGAGAGCCAGTATTTCCTGGGAAACTCCGCACCTTCTGTGAGCTCTAATGGCCAGTTTTAACACCCTCCTGTCCTCCAGAGGGGTCTTTCTTTCTCTCCACAGCTCAAGCGGTCCGTCAGACAGTCTTCGGACCCCCCACTCACCCGGACCAGATTGTCTACATTCAGACCTGGATCGGCCTCATCTACGATCCTCCACAGTGGCTAAAAAGGTTCCTCAAAGCCACTGACCAACAACCCCGAAACCCTCCCCTTCTAGCACCCGTTAAAGCCCTAAAACCTCCAAAGCCTCCCGTCTTACCAGCAGACGAGGAGGAACCCGCTTCCCTTTATCCTCCACCCTACCATCCACCTGCCTCTGCTCCTCACCCTAGCTCACGGCCTCCTAGTCCTTCCTCTCCTGACACCACCACTCAACCTGAGGAGACTCCTTTGACTCTTCTGCCCTTGCAGGAGGTCCCTAACCTTGACCATCCCCAACAGCCCCTTTTCTCCTTTGTCCCTTTTTCTACCTCAGATCTTTATAACTGGAAACATCAGAATCCTCCTTTTTCTAAGGATCCTCAGGGATTGATTTCTTTTCTTAAAACTATCTTTTTCACCCATCGCCCCACCTGGGATGATTGCCAACAATTGTTACAGACTCTTTTTACTGCAGAAGAACGCAAACACAAAGATGTGTTTGCAAAAAGATCAGTTAAGGGCCCAGATGGAGAGCCTACATCAGACCCTGTCCTGGTTGGACCTTGTGTTTCCCTTGTCATGCCCTAACTGGGACCCTAACATGGACCGAGGTAAGGAGGCTCTCGATCGGTATTGCCAGGTTTTGCTGGAAGCCCTAAAGGGCGCTGCTAGGAAGCCTACTAATTTGTTCAAAGTAACAGAAGTTAGACAATTGGCTACCGAATCTCCTGCAGGCTTCCTAGAGAGATTACAAGAGGCCTATCACATTTACACCCCAATAGATCCAGAGGCACTTGAAAAATCAGAAAGCAATTAATATTGCTTTTGTTACCCAATCAGCGCCTGATATTAAATGTAAATTACAAAAGCTGGAAGGATTTGAGGGCATGCGACTTAGTCAGTTGGTAGAAATAGCCCAGAAGGTGTTTGACAACCGGGAAGACCCCAAGGATAAAAAGCTCACCAAAGTCCTGAAAGTTTTGGCTAAAAAAGCAAAGACAAGATCTCCCCTAGATAAGGACCAATGTGCCTACTGTAAACAAAAGGGACACTGGCACAAAGACTTCCCAGTCCTTAAAGCAAGGTTACAAAAAGATGCAAAGACTCTTCTATCTCAGAACTGAGAACGTCAGGGCTCTTTCGGTCCCCTGGAGCCCTGGGTAACTTTAACTGTGGGGGACCAACTAGTAGACTTTCTGGTTGACTCTGGAGCCACCCACTCTGTGATAAAACAGCCATTGGGCAAGCCCACTGGAGACACAGTAAAGGTCTTTGGGGCCACAGGAGACACCAAGTCTTATCAAAAATATCAAGCCAAGCTGACACAGCCAGGACAAAAGGCTATTCAACACACTTTTCTCTGGGTCCGTGAGTGCCCAGATCCACTATTAGACAGAGACCTTTTACATAAATTAAAAGTCCACCTCAGTTTTGAAGGACCTCAGTCCACGATTGCTTTGGAAAATGCAGGCCCTACCAAGGTCTTAGCTACATACCCGGTAGGAGAAGGATACCTCCTTGTAGAAACCAAAGAGGAATCACTAAGTAGTCAAGAAACCAATGACCTCCTAGTAAGATGGACACAAGAAATCCCTTCAGTTTGGGCAGAGGGAAATTCTCTGGGGCTAGCTATAAATCAAACCCCTTTGGTGGTCGAATTGTTGCCAACAGCCACTCCTATAAAGTTGAGACAATACCCAATTAGCCTCCAGGCCTGTCAAGGCATAGCTAAACATATTTTGAGGCTTCACTCCCAAGGAATTTTATGGCCCTGCTCCTCTCTGTGAAACACCCCCTTGTTGCCAGTCCAGAAGCCAGAAACTCAAGACTACAGACCAGTCCAGGATCTGCGAGAGGTAAATAAGAGGGTAGTTACCCTCCACCCAACTGTCCCAAACCCCTACACCCTGTTAAGTCTCTTAAGCCCTTCAAGAACATAATATTCTGTACTGGATCTGAAGGATGCTTTCTTCACATTACCTATAGCTCCAGTAAGCCAACCTATATTTGCTTTTGAATAGACTGACCCTATTACTGGGGTTTCTGAACAATTAACTTGGACTAGATTACCACAAGGCTTCAAAAATGCGCCCACTCTCTTTGATGAGGCTTTGGCTAGAGATCTTTTGGGCTACAGAGAAGAACACCCGGATATGATTTTATTACAATACTTGATGACATCCTATTGGCCACTGAATCACGAGAACATTGTGTTTCAGCAACCCGAGCCTTGCTTAAAACCTTAGATATTTTGGGTTATCGAGTGTCAGGAAAAAAGGCTCAACTATGCCAAAAACTGGTTACATATCTGGGATATCAAATACATTAGGGCAAATGGACTCTATCTCCCTGACGGGTTCAGGCCATTTTACAGATTCCCACCCCCATTAACAAAAGACAAGTTCGTGAGTTTCTGGGTGCTGTAGGCTATTATAGACTCTGGATCATTAACTTTGTGGAGGTCGTTCAGCCCCTCTGTGATGCTGTGGGAGGACCCACTCAGGACCCTCTCAACTGGACTCCCAGGAAACGTCCTTCCAGCAGTTAAAACAGGCCCTTATCGAGGCACCTGCATTGGCCTTACCAGACCTCCATAAGCCTTTCACCCTTTATGTAGATGAATAAAGGGGCATTGCAAAAGGGGTTTTGACCCAAACCTTAGGACCCTGGCAACAGCCCACTGCTTACCTTTCAAAGAGGTTGGACAATGTGGCTGCTGGATGGCCTGCTTGTCTTCGGATAATAGCAGCAGTAGCCCTCTTGGTCAAGGAGGCCCAAAAACTAACTTTTGGACAGAAACTTTTAGTAGTCACTCAACATTCACTGGAGACCTTGATCAAAGCTCCTCCTGACCGATGGATGTCAAATGCTCGCATTGTCCAATATCAAGCTTTACTTCTTGAACAGTCTACGGTAACCTTCAAAAAGGCTATAACCCTCAACCCAGCCACCTTGCTACGAGATGATGACTCCTCTCAACCAATTCATGATTGCGTTGCCACTCTTGAGACCACTACCAGTCTCAGACCAGACCTGACTGATATACCTCTGGACGACGCAGAAGACACCTACTTCTCAGATGGTAGCAGTTTCATCAATCAAGGTAAGAGAGTCACTGGCACCGCTGTCACCACCTCCACTGAGGTTCTTTGGACACAAAGTTTAAAATCAGGCACTTCAGCTCAAAAAGCTGAACTAATAGCCCTTACTCAGGCCTTAAAATTGGCTAAAAACAAAAAGATCAATATCTACACAGACAGTAGATATGCTTTTGCTACTGTTCATGTGCATGGAACTGTTTACCATGAGAGGGGGCTCTTAACCTCAGGTGGACAAAAGATTAAAAATGCACCTCAAATATTGTAACTTTTGGCTGCCATTGGGCTGCCTAAAAAGGTTGCAGTTATCCATTGTAAAGCTCACCAAGTGGGAACAGATCCCATCATACAAGGAAATAATCTGGCCGATGCCACAGCTGAAGAGGCAGCAATAAATCAGTGGAAAATGAGCCTCTCCCCACTTTACTATTAGTTCCTCCTACTCTCTCAAGCCCAGTCTACACTCAAAAAGACTTACATTTGGCTCTACAACTACAAGCTAATCCTAATATACCAGGAGGGTGGTACCAACTCCCTGATAAGTGGGTATTACTGCCTGAGACATTGGAAAGAGAACTGATCCAGCAAGCACACCAAGCCACACATTTGGGGAGCTCAAAGTTGGCTGAATTGTTCCGAGACAGATTCTTCATCCCACAGCTCTCTAAAATAGCTCAGTCTTGCAGTTTGAGGTGCATACAGTGTCAGCTCGTAAACTCCAAGAGCCAAAAGCCATTGGAAACCTATAGATATCATGGAACTATGCCCGGAGAACACTGGGAAGTTGACTTTACTGAAATGGGCAAGCCAGGACTACATGGACACAAGTACCTGTTAGTACTCGTGGATACTTTCACTAGTTGGGTAGAAGCCTATCCCACCAAGTCAGAATCGGCTTTAACAGTTGTCAAAAAGTTATTATATGAGATCATACCTCAATTTGGCCTCCCATTGTCTATGGGCTCCAATAATGGTCCTGCTTTTATAGCCCAGATCACACAAAAACTATCTCAGGCTTTACAAATTAATTGGAAACTCCATTGTACCTACTGACCACAAAGTTCAGGACAGGTAGAATGTATGAACTGGAACTTAAAGTCCACTATTACTAAGTTGGCCTTGGAAACTGGCAAAAACTGGGTGAGTCTCCTTCCTTTTGCCCTTCTTCATGCATGGTGTACCCCCTATGTCTCTGGAATCTCACCTTTTGAAGCTATGTTTGGGCACCCCCTCCTCTTATCCCTAGACTGGTTAAAGAAAGACTGGCTGAGCTTGCTTACCAAGATCTTATTAAGTCCCTTCAGGCTCTACAGCCCGTGCTGATTTCCATCCACCCACTGTTTTGTCAAAACCACCCAAGGCCCCACTCGATGCCCAACACATCTGAGGAGAATCCACCAGCCACAGAACCTGGAACTGAAGTCCTCATCAAAAGACACCATTGAGAGTCTCTTGAACCACGCTGGGAGGGACCTTTCACCATGATCCTCAGCACCCTGACTGCAGTATAGTTTGCAGGAAAGCCTGCCTGGATTCATCACACCCATATCAAACCAGTCACTTCAGCCAACAGGGACTCAGATAAGTGGAGGGTTACAAAAACCAATCATCCCCTTAAGATTAAGATAACAAAATGCTCCTAGCATTCTTGTTTTGTTGACTTCTTGAACCATTTTCTGATGTTCTGGCTTGATCACCCCAATGACATACCCCTCATTTCGGGAACTGAAAGTTAACTGATCTTGTAACTGGGTCCGTTATTAAGACTAATTCTACAGTTCATGCCCGACTTACTGTAGACCTATGTGAACTATTCCCCTTAGCCACAAATGGGTTTTATTCTCCTTTTGGACATCGGGTACAACCTGGAGTTTCTGCCAAGCTTTTTATTGTGGCACCCAACAAAATGAGAAACCACTCCAATTGGTTGATTTCTATATTTGTCCCCAGGTCCAACAAAAACCAACATCCCCCCACCTCCCTACAGATTACCACACCAAATGATGTGGACAAGAAATTCTTCATTTTTTTGTGCTTACTGGGGATGTGAGACCATCTCCCCTTGGATGGGTGACTCAGACCCATACCTTCGAGTGACCTGTCAAAAGCCAACAACCTGTTCAATAGGCTCATGCAACCCACTAATCTTTACCTTTGATAAGGTAAAAGATGTCCATTGGTTGCAAGGCCAAAACTATGGTATCCAGCTTTATATTTCAGGCTATGATCTGGGTCGCTCCTTTTCAATGCAATTTGTGCCCAGACCAGATCGGTCTCCCCCACCTCGTCCCATTGGTCCTTTATTGCCTGCTCTTCCTAAACTGCCCACATGCATTAAATCAACCACAACACCAGTCATGGCTTCTGCCATTCATGAGAGAGCCCCTTTTCCTATGTTACCTTCTTCCCCAGATCCCTTCCTACCTCTTGATATCATGTATCAATACCTTAACTTGAGCAATTCCAACCTAACTGCTGATTGCTGGCTTTGTCTCCCTCCACATCCACCTTTTTATTCTGGCACCGTTTACGAGCCACAACAGGCAGGGACATCCAAAATTCCTCTGCTGATAATCCTACCTGCTGGTGGGGACAAAAGCCTTTACTCACATTAGGAAATGTTAATGGACACCCTGGTACTTGCATCTATTCTGCGAGGTACCCCCTAATTTCTCCCCCATATAACACCCTTTGTAATCACTCCCTTTCCAGCTCCATTCCGAACTTCACCACCCCGCTAATCAACACCTTGTCACTCCAAATGGAATTTGGTTTGCTTGTACCTCTGATATTACTCCCTGTGTTAAGCTTCAGACTTTTATCCAACATCATGAACTATGCATACTAGTTCACATCCTGCCCCAGGTTTACCGGTATTCAGGAGAAAGTGGAAGGTCACACATCTTCCCTTACCAGGAGTTGGCCTCACCCCTGTCTCGCTCAAAGAGGGCTAACTCTGTGTTAATACCAGTCTGGCTAGGATTGAGACTGGCTGGTTCCATTGGAATTGGAACATCTAGCCTAATAGTCGGAGATTTAAATTATAAGCAACTTAGTGCTTTAATCGATCAAGACCTAGCTAACCTAGAAAACTCTGTATCTAAATTAAAAGAGTCCCTTAGTTTACTTGCTGAAATGGTTCTACAGAACTGGAGAGGCTTAGATCTTCTCTTTCTCAGAAAGGAGGACTTTGCTTGGCTTTGGGAGAAACTTGTGGTCTATATGCCGATCACTCAGGAGTGATTCCAGAAAACATGTCAATCCTCAGAAAAAGGTTACAAGAAAGAGAACAAGAAAGACTATCAGGTCAAAATTGGTCTCAGAGATGGTTTTTGTTCTCCCCTTGGCTGACAACTCTTTGTCTGCCATGGTTGGCCCTCTCCTAATGTTACTGGGGTGTGTAACTATTGGCCCTTGTGTGATTAGCAGACTTATTTCTTATATTCAAGATAAAATTCAGACAGCCAAAATGTTAGTTTTCAAGTCTCAAGGATATGAACAACTGTCGCTCACCGAGACCCCTTTCTCATGAGCCAAAGATTCGACTCACCCCAATAAAATCAGTGGGGAATGTTATAACCTGTGAAATTGATACAAGTTTTGTAACTCTATATGCTTCCACTGTAACTTTATTAACTGTTATAACCTGACATATGCGCCGCCATCTTGTTCTGTATGCACCATTCTAAATGCTGTAACTTTCCATTGTGCCCTTTCTCTACTTGAGAACCTGCAGTTGGGCCTTTCTCACGCTGCCCTTTTGTGCAAACCTGAATCTAGTTCCGGCCCAATGCCCTGTTCTTGCCCTCGTTCCCAGCTACAAACTGTACCCACCACTGCACCTGTTATTGTTCATTAGAAACAGGTAATTTTTCAACTGTAGCCCCTAGATGAACCGTTGATGTCAGCTTTTGTGGTTTATTGGCTTAAATACCCACTCCCCTCATCCTCCTGGGGTGCACCTCAGCATCTTGCCAGGGTATCTGCCACTGGGTACCAGCTAAAATAAAGCGCTTCTTTTCTTTTCAAGCCTGCCTCATTTTTGGGTTACAATAGAAATCTGTCACTCTTGGAGTCTCAATGGGAACTATTACCTGCAGATGTTGACAGTTATCACTTGTCTCCTAACCCATGCAGATGTGGCACATGGGCAGAACTCCCACATAGGTGGTACAGGCATGGAGGGAGGTTAGTTTCAATAGATGGCAAGTTGGGTATTTCTCATGCTGAGTCTAGACTCTATCACAGCCCCCTAGCCTCATTGGGTCTCAAAGTACCTACCCCAGGTTACCTCCTGAAGTATCTCCAGGATTTGTTGCTGGAGTCAGGGCATCTTACAAGTTCATAGAGCTAAGCTGACCCTCTCCCAGAGCTACCTCCCCTGGCTACAGAGAACATGGCATGACCCAAATCTGGGCATAAATGTGTCTCTGCTTCTCTCTTAGCATCTGGAGCTAATGCCCTCTGACCCAGGTTCCTGTCATTATCCCTCCATGCCTCCCAATTCTCAGCACTCTCATTGTAAGAATACCCCCAAAGCAGAAGAAAACTGTGGAGTTTAGATGGCAGAACCACTTCAGACTGGCTTAAAGCTCAGAGTACCTGATTCCTCCCCAGAGCTTGAGTTCCCCCAGCTCCCCCAGAGAGCTTACATGGCAGGGTAGGAAGTCCCATCCCTCACACCACTCCAGGGTTCAGGAACTTCAGGAGGTGCAAACCGCAGTGGTCCTACAGGTGGCTTGGCAAAGGGGATTCCCAGGAAGGTGTGGACCCCCACATCGGTGCCCTTCACATGGCTGAGACTGCCCCTCACCTTCCCTGTGAGTGTGGTCCGGATGGGGCTGGCAGAGTCCTGGGCTGTGGGCAGAAAGATGCGCATCAGGGCTGGGTCTGCCCAGTCAGCTCCTCCCACACTGGGTACTGCCACTCCTTGCCATCCTTACTAAGCCTTGTTAAGTGACCCTGATCTCTGGAAAGGAAAACACTTCCTTTACACTCCTACTTTGCCCTTTACTCTAAACATGATTCTATTTGTATGACAAATAGAGCAGATTAGTGGGTGTCTAGTGCTCAGGTGTAAGGATGCGTTTCAGGAAAGAGACTTTGAGATCTTGAATTCTATGAAAATAGCAAAAAACACTGAAGTGTTAATGGGCCCTATTTGTGTAAGGTCTTGGAGAATTTGATATTCTCTATGGAAAAGCTAAGACTGGGTGCATCCCCCTCCACCTGAGTCCCTTATGGCTTGTGAATTGCAGTTTTCTTCCATGTCAGTGAGTTCTTTGTTACCATATTGAATCTAACCTGAAGATTGAGAATATTCTGATAAAAATGTGGTTCTATACTGACTACACACACGTTTTTCTTTTTTTTTTTTTTTACATTTGAATATATGTCTTTTTTTTTTTTTTTTTTTTTTTTTTCCAAAGTTTTATTGACAAACAGATAGCAATGAGACAGTTTCAAATCATATCGGAAGGACAGTTTCAACAAATAATACACTGCATATATTCTTCTTAGTGGTTAATTGCTGTACAAGATGCGGACTTGTGATCCCATTTACAAACACCATTAGAACAAATCATTCTATTCATTAAGAGAATGCAACTATATATCTATCCCAACCTCTTTGAATACACAGATACAAAATGGACATTCATCGGTATACCCCATTTTTTCTAAGTTCCGTTATTGAATATTATAGGTGTGTAAACTCAGCAAAATATTCTAAAAGAGTCCAGTAGCCCATAATAGCATTGGGTCTTATATTTAACTGGCAATGTCAGAAATTATTGACCTGAGTCCCCCACAGCTCAACCCAACAGCATGGCTTTATTTCTTATATTTCGACTTCATACTTTTCTACTGGATGGTTAAGACCAAGGTAAAGCAGGACCTATGCCACAAGAGTTGTAGCTTTTTGGTCTGAGAAGGTCAGTGAAATGCCCTCAGGATTTGTCCTGAGATCCTGTACCTCAGATTGTGGAACCTTCATCAGTGCAGCCATGTGGATGAGTCACGGCCATTGCTTGGCCAATGTGCTCTCTGTGAAAGCCTGAGAGAGTGTCTTCTCCCCATGTGACTCTCCTTAGGCACACTCTACGTCATCGATCACTTTCCTCTTTGGCCCCATAATCTTCTTGATCAGAAAATTTGGGACACTACCGAGGTACATGACGTTACAGTACAAGTTCTCATATTACACACACGTTTTTCATGTCATTATTTTCTCAATAATATAGTACAAAATTATTTATGTAATAATGTAATGGGTTAACTCACGTTTTAGATTATAAATGTAAATCTTGTGCCTTCTGTTGTAAATGTATACTCACCATTGTTCTAAGTTGTTTAGTAAATAGTGGCTGTTACTTGCTGTTTGCTAGATAAAATTTCTACCTAACCAATCCCTATAAACAAAGTTAGATTACAGAGGTGATTTCAAAAGGAAACTAAATGGGATTTAACTTCTTGTAACCTTGGACTATGCAAGATTGCCTGCAGGTACTTACTCAGGTGCAAGATAACCAGAAACTAAAACAAAGCCCCAGGAAATTAAATTTGGGTAGTGGTCACAATGACCCTGAAAGCATTGTTTTGTGTCAATGAATTTGTTTACCAAACAGAATATGGTTTCATGTTTTAAAAGCTCCCTGCTTCCTGGGCTAGCTGCCTTTCTGTCCTCTCCTGCGTGAGAGCTGATCAGGGGCCCTGAGCTCAGTAGTAAATGGCTTTCCAAATTCCAATCTGGGTGATCTGGTTCCTATTCTGAGTGACCCATAATAATACTAGACACTAAAAATAACCTAGTGTTTTTTCAAGTATATATACTTAGTCTCTATACAAACATTGGGCATTTTATGTAAGGGCCTAGTGCATACGTAGATTTGGATACAGGTTGGTGACTCCTGGATCCAAAATCTCATGATGTCAAGGAATAGTTGTATTCTTTTTTTTTTTTTTTTTTTTTGAGTAGTTGTATTCTAGCTGAATATGAGTCCAAGTCAACTTCTTCCCTTCCTTTCCCCCATTTCCTACCTATCTTCCTGCTCTCTTTCTCACTCTCTCTCTCCACCCCCCCACCTTCTCTGGCTTTTTGAGAGTCTCACTAAGTTGTCCACACTGGCCTTGAACTCAAGATCCTTCACCCAAACCTCCTAAGTGCTAGGATTACCAGTACACACAACCACATTTAGCTACAATTTATTTTTAAAGAAAGACATCAGCAAGGTCAAGAGGATTATCTTGTCTAGAAAGCCCTGGAGAGCTCCAAGAGCTGGGGGAAAGGAAACTGAAGTGCAAAGTCCTTCAGCTTTGGGCTACAAGGGTGAGGTGAATATAGACTCTCCCTGAGAGGATTAGATTGAGAAAAAGCCATCACAGATATCAGACAAAGAGCCTTATCAGTGCAAGCACTGAGAGCCAAGGACATGCTTGGGTTTAGTACTTACCTGGCCTAAGTTTCTGATAAGAACTGGGGACTGCCTAACTGGAAAAAAGTGTGGCACCTTTACTCTAGAAGTCAAACCATGCCTTTTTCCCAGGAAAGGTGCACAAGGTGAGGGGAACCCAGTGGCTTCTCAATTCAGAATTGGGGTGCAATACTGGAGCTTCTGTGTCTCCTAGGCCAGCAACCTTGTCTGGTTTCCCTTTGTGCCCTGTAGCCAAGGGAGTGACACACTCAGAAACAAATGACAATGTGGAGGTCTTATTAGTAGTGGAAAGCACTAGCTCCAGTCACAAACACAGAAGGTAATGCTTCCAAATGACACCCTACATGCCCCTTGTCCAGGCTGTTGACTTGTCCAGCCATCCACGCACTTTACAGTCCTTACTCAGCTGTGGATTCAGGGCTGGGTGTCCTCTAGCATCTCTGACCCTCCTGGACATCTGGGACCCAGCCCAGTTCTCGGCTCAGTGTTGAGTGGGCCCGCATTTCCCATGCTGTCATCTGTCCTCTCCATGAGTTCTTCCCCTTCCTGCTTCCTTCCTTCCATCTCAGGTTCTGTTTCCAGGTAATTTGATAGATATAACCCAGTCCTGTTGTCCCTGGAGGAATCTCACCTGAAATGAGGACAAAGAGAAGCAGGAGTCCACAAACCACTGCATTCAGCCACATATGACATCTATCCAGTCGCATGGTTGGCTTGCAGGTCTGTTTCTGTGCTGACAGGTGTTGTAGAGCAGGGCCTCAACCCTGTAGGAGTTTGGACCCAGCAGGGTGTAGGCAGGGCGCTGAGTGGGCGGGACAAGGTAGGTTAGCTGGAGAGCTGCACTGAGCAGGGATAGATCTCTGGGAGCCAGAGACCAGTGGTTAAGGCTGTGCTGTCTCTCCTCTTCCCTGATCTTCATTCTCTTCCCAATGCACTTCCTGATTTCATCATCTTCTCTCCTGCCACCCAGGAAAGAATGCACCAAACACATTCACTTGTTTTATTTGGTTTGTTTTTGGTGGCATGGTATGGAAGCTAGGGCCTTCACACTGAATTGCATCACAAAGCCCTTTTCAAATTTTTCTATTTTGGGACAAGGTCTTGCTAAATTATGAAATCAACCAGGCTGAACTGGAGTTTGTGATCTTCTTAGTTCAGGCTCCCAGGGTACTGGGATCAGAGGCACAAACCACCAGCCTCACTTTCTTTTTAAAGCAAACATTGTGTTTTTAAGGGAGCCATAGTTGTGGCGCAAGAACTTCTGTTGTATCCATCCTTGTTCTAACTCACTGCTGTTTGCTATGGCAGAGGAACGAGTCATTCAAGAAGCTGCTCCACAGCCATGGCTTTTAAAGACACCAGAAAGACACCTGTGGAACCAGAGGTGGTAACTTGCTTAATGAAAATTACCCTCACCAGCCACAAAGTGAAATCTGCAGAGAAGGTAAGTGTTCTGACCTCTGTTCAAAGGTACAAAGCAAAGAATCTCAAAGTGAAGGACCTCTTTATGACTAAGACTTTGAGAATCACCATAAGAAAAACACCTTGTGGCAAAGATTATAAGACACGGGACTCTTTCCAGGCAAGAATACACAAGCTATCCATTGACTTGCACTGTCCTGAGTTGGCGAAAGTGAGCTAAGAGGGGAGGCCTGAGTCCCCATTTGCAAGTGCTTAAGTTAACTATTTTAATCATTATCAGTGATTAAAAAAAGCAAACAAATTGGCTTTTCAAAACTGAGGCTTGACATTATATATTTGAAGAATTGTCAGTTTTACTAAGTTCATGCAGAACTAGAAAACATCCTTAAATTTATTAAATCAGAAATGGGGCTCTTTCCAGGTGGTGCCGAGCAATGGGCATCTCTCCGGACAACTGGCACAAGTGCCGCAAGACTGGGGGCAAAGAAAGCCCAATCACAAGAAGTGGAAGTATGGGTTAGGGTGCCCTGCTGCCAACACTAAGGTTGGCGCCCACCGCATACACATAGTCTGAGTTTCAGGAGGCAACAAGAAGTACTGAGCCCTGCGGCTAGATGTGGGAAACTTCTATTGGCGCTCTGAGTGTTGTACTTGAAAAACAAGGACCATTGATGCTGTTTACAATGTATCCAGTAACAAGCTGGTCCACACAAGGACCCTGGTGAAGAACTGTATTGTGTTCATTGACAGCATGCAATACCGGCTGTACGAATCCCACTATGCACTGCCCCAGGCTGAAAAAAGGGGACCAAGGTGACTTCTCAGGGGGAGGAGATTTTAAACAAAAAACGATCAAAGGAAATTCAAAAGAAGTATGATGAAAGGAAAAAGAACTCCAAAATCAGCAGCCTTGTGGAAGAGCAGTTCCAGGGGGGCAAGCTTCTCACCTGCATTTCATTAAGTCCAGGCCAGTGTGGCAGAGCAGACGGCTATGTGCTAGAGGGCAAAGAGCTGGAGTTCTGTCTGAGAAAAATCAAGGCCCGGAAAGGCTTCCCTCCTGGTTTAACTCATGTAATAATGTTTATTGTTCTTAAAAAAAAAGAAAGAAAGAAATGGGTTAGCACTGATGCATTAATATCTTTTATTACTAAATACTGAAAGAAAGTAAAATTATTTCTGTAGAAGACTTCCTGGAGAGGTTAGCTTTGGAGCAGGCGGATGGTACTTGGCTCACATTTTGAACACAATGGAAAGCAGATCCACGCTAGTGTTAGAGTTTCATCTTAGCCTTGTGCTACGCAGGAGTCAAGGCTCATCTTGGATTACATGTAATAAAAAATCAAAGTGCATACAAAGATTACAACAGTTTAAAGACCAAATTGGCCCTACTATGTGATCTCAGTAATAAACTCAAAAGTCTATGGGAAATAGGGACTCCAAGGAGCTGTGTATGAATTCTGGAGGAACCAGTACACTGAAAATTGAGTTTGTTTGAAATTTTCAAAATTATTTTCTGTTAATTCTTAGATGGTGCCTGTTGTAGTTTAATATTTTTGTTAAATTTGTTCACTAAATTGTGTATTTTCCAGCTGTATTCTCTTAATTCAAAGATTTGTTCTAATAGTGTTTGTGGATAGGATATCATGTCTGCATCTTGTGCAATGAATAACCACTAAGACAACAATATGCAATGTATTAATTATTGAAATTGTGCTAGTAATCAGTTTTGAAACTATCTCATTGCTATTTGTTTCTCAATAAAATTATTTCAAAACAAAACAAAACAAAAAAATTATGTATTTTCTAAGTGTAACAGCTACTCCTTATCATTTATCAGTAAGGAATTTAACTGACCATCTTCAATTTTTACACTTTTTTTTTTTTTGGTACTGGGGCCAAACTCAGGACCTTGTGCTTGCCAGGCAGGCACTTGTGCCTCTGAGCTATCTCCCTGGCCCAGTTTCTCTTCTTTCCTCACCAGCCCTGACATTCCTCCTTGTAATGACTTTTCTGCCATTAACTACTTTAATAGAAGTTGATATAGATTTGAAGTTGCCCATTCTACTGGCACTAAATGACATGGAAGAGGACAAAATGAGGAAGCCAAGTGAAGTAAGTCATATATTAAATGAAGAAAATCCACTTCCAAAAGATGGAAATACATTGATGGTGAAAAAAAAATAAGCCTGCACCATGGCTTTTACTTTTCTAGGGACCCCTTCAGCTCCCCAAAATTCCACAAACTGAACTTCAAAGAAATTGAATGAAAATATATCCCTTTCACTAAAAAATTCCCTGAAGATATCACCTGGATTCCTGACTGTCTAAATGATGTCTTCTTCTGCCACCACCATTTAACCCTTCTTGACTGTATTTGTCATAGATGTCCTTTTTTTTTTTTTTTTGCATTTGTTAACACTTTACATACCTCAGCTGCATTTTAAAATTTTCTCTTTACTGCTTCTTTATTCTCAGGATTTTTATGTGGCTGCCGCTTTAGTACAGGTTTCCAATGCACCGTTTTGATCTCCTTGGGTGAGGAATGAGTCTGCATGCCTAGAACTTCATATGAGTCCACCATGGTTTACCAGGTGTTTGGAAAAGATATGAGGCTATAGGTGTCCCACAGCAGAAAGGAAGGAGGTGGATGCCCTGTCTGCCAGAGTCCCCAGTATAGCTACACTTGCACCTGCTTTATGACTTCTGACTTCTTGGAATCTAATCTCCAACATGAGGAACCCGGTCCTCAAACCTGGAGTGATTATATCCACTGTCCTTGCAGTCATGGGCTGGAGGAAGGTGTTAGGTATCCCAGTGCCAGAATAGAAAGCTTTAATCGGGGAACCCAGGAAGGCTGCTTGAGGAGGTGCAGGATGGGGATCCCCACAGATAGAGAATAGAAGTGACCTTCAATCAGGGTGAAGAGAAGGGTTTTGGCAAAGAGGTGTAAGTTTGCCCTTCATCCTGAGAGTGCCTCCTTGCCTCCTGGACTCATAGTTTACTGGGTCTCCTACAAGGTCCTTAACCTCTACAGCACATGGTCTGAGATCCTCTGAGGACTTCTTTGTATTCAGTCTTGTTTCTTCTTATCAAATGCATCTGAGACTCTGGTATTTCTGTAGGTCCCCAAAATTCCATTACTGAGATCAATCTTGGTCATGTATCAACTAAAAAACCATGAATTTGTCTTCCTTTTTCCTTCTTCTCTCTCCCTCCTTTCCCTTCTCCTTCCCTTCCTCTCTTCCTTCCTTTCTTCTATCCCCCCTTCCTTTTTCTTTCTCTTTGTTTCAGTCTCCTTTCTTTCTTATTTTCTGACAGGCTCTTAATATGTTGTCCAGGATGACCTTGAACTTACTACAAAGCCCAGGATGGTACCCAACTTGGAGTTCTCAGTGCTTGGATCCCAGATGTGAGGCATACTTGGCTGAAAAACAAGTGAAAGGCATGCTGGCCTGGCACGAGGAAACTGACAGCCAAATCTCATGTTACCCAGGGAAGGAAGAGAAGTCACAAGGAGATTCTTAGGTATCCTGAGCCTGCAGGGGTGGAGGGAAGCACCCTGGGTCTGGGGGTGCCTGCCCAGCCTGACTATGCAGAGGAATGGGTGTCATGCTCGCCTCAGATGGCCTTAGTCCCCCCCACCCCATGGCCTTGGCCTCTGCCTTCCAGTGCCCCACAGAGTCTCACAGCTCAGAGCTGTCTGAGTCCCTTCTCAGTGCCATGGAAGGAGCAATGAGCTTTCATCTCTGTCTGAGTGGCAGGTGAAATAAGACTGCTCCCTCCTTAACCCTCATCCAATCAGCAAGGCCTGTTGTTGACTCAGTGTCAGTCATCCAAGGCACTGTGGCCCAAGTCATGTTCCCAGCCCCTGTCTGGGCAAGTATGGATGCTCTCTCTTCCTCCATTTCTGAATTGATCAATTTCTAGGTTGTGGGTGCTGAGAGATCTCCAGCTCCTCCCAGCTCAGGCTCATGGCGCAAGCTCCTTGTGTTAAGTGGACAGGACAGCGCTTCTTCCTAATCCGGAGCTGCTGCCCACCACTGCTGGGGTGAACGGGGGCTCCTATGTGCCCCCACTGCTGTGCCATCATTAGGAGGCCGCTGGCACTTTTGTGGAGCAAGTCAATAGTAAAAATGTGGAACAAAGAAAAAAAGAGTGTCAGTGGCATATCTGTGTGAATGTTGCTCTCTTTTTCTCTCTCTCACTCTCGCTCTCGCTCTCACTCTCGCTCTGTCTCTGGCTCTTGCTCTTCCTCTTTCTCTCTCCTTCTGCATCTATCCATCCATCTCCAGAAAAAGATGAAAGCAGAGTTTAAAAGACCACGGAAACACTGGCAAAGAGATCACATTACATACGTAGTGAATGGAATTGATTTGAGACCTGAAAGTCCAAGTCTTGTTGAAGGTATGGAGCAACTCATCTTAATGTATGACTGGTGGGGATGCAAATTGTATAATCATTTTGGAAGATAGTTTGGCATTTTCCTTAAAAGATACACATACATGTTATATAACTCAGCAATTTCCCTCTTAGGCTTTTACCTCAAAGAAATAGGAGCATGTATGTGCACAAAGATATGGAAATGTTCAGAGCAGCTTTATTAAAAGTAGCCAAGAAGTGGGATGGTAGTGCACACTTGTAGTCCCCACACTCTGGATGGCTGAAGCAGGAGGATCATAAGTTTAAGCCTAGCCTGGGCAATTTAGCAAACACCTGGCTCAAGAAAGCCAACAAAAGGGACTGACAGTGTAGCTCAGTGCAGTGGCCCTTGGTTCAATCCCAAGCTTTGAAAAAATTGTGCATCATCTGTAGAGTAGATACTTGTGATGTATTCTTACATAGAATGCCACTCTGGAATACTATAAAGGGAAAGAAATGTCACTTGAATCTCAACATTATGTAAAGGGACCAATCACAAATCCAATCACAAAAGATTTCTTTTATATGATGTTACAGAAAAAACAAAGTATTTAGGGACTTCCTGCAAAATATTTATTTATGTATTATATAGTTTAGAGGGCTTGCCATGCCCTCTAAGCAGCTGGAAATATCACCATGATACATAACCTGGAATAACTGTATTAGTATGGAAAACATTGGAAATTATTAATTATTCTTTATATTATATTCTTTTGCCAGCAGCCTGATATTACTTCCTACTTGTTACTATAATCTGGAAATGTTATACTTCATCTTTATTTATTTATTTATTTATTTTATTTTTTTTTTCCTTTTCAAAGTTTTATTGATAAACATATAGCAATGCGACAATTTCAAATCAAATCGAAAGTACAGTTTCAACAAATAATACACTGCATATATTCTTCTTAGCGGTTAATTGCTGTACAAGATGCAGACTTGTGATCCTA
>NW_004524587.1:15389574-15398403 GCF_000260255.1 Octodon degus
GAGAAATGATGAATTATGGAAAGAGAGAGAGATATGGAGAGACAGAGACAGAGATGAATAGAGAAATAGAGAAGGGAATGAGAAGATGGAAGAAGAGTTAAAAAGACCAAGGAGGCATCTGCAATAAGATTCCACTTTACACTCATTTAATAGTAACATATTTAAGACCTATAAATCCACGTGTTGGCAAGAACGTGGGCCAAGTGGCACTTTCATATTTGACCAGTAGGGATGTAAGTTGTGCAGACAGTTTGGAAGGCAGTTTGGCTTTCTCTTTAAAAGGCAAACACACACTAGTCACTTGATTCATCAATTCTCCTCAGGTCTTTATGCTCAGGGAAAATCAAGTTGGAAAGCATGCAGAGTAGCTTTATTAAAAATAGCCAGAGCTGGTCATGCAGGTGCAAGTTTGCAATACCAGTGCTTGGGAGGCTGAGGCAGGAAGATTGAAATTTCAGCCCAGCTTGGGCAATTTTTTTTTTTAAACTTTATTTATTTATTTATTTTTAACATTTAGTGTGTGTGTGTGTATGTGTGGCCAGCTCAGCCCACCAGGGGGCGGGGCCGGCTGGCATGTGGTGCTGGGGGTCTGAACTGCGGTCCCTGTGCTTTGCCAAGCCTGTTCCAAGTAGGTGCTTTAGACCACTAAGCCATCTCTCCAGCCCCAGCTTGGGCAATTTAGTAAAGAGACCCTGTCTCAAAAGAAAAGAATAGAAAAGAAAAACCTGAAGATATAGCTCATTAGAAAGGCCCTGGTACTGCTGAAAGAAAAGAACAAGATAGAGCCATGTCTGCTTCAGGGGGTCTGTAATGCTTTGTTGTTTCAGTGGAACTGTGCACAGTGTGCCTAAAAAGCCCCCACCTCTACCCAGTGCTGCCTTAGCCCAGGTTTAGGATAGTCCTTGTCTGCCCCCTGCTGCCCAGGGTGGGCAATGAGCGCATAGTCATCTAACCCAAGGGCCTATCCTCCCTGGTTCTGCTAAAGGCAATGGAGGAAAGGGGACACTCTCCCTGGAAGAACTCCTGCCTCAGGAAGACAAGCTGGTCAGAGGCATGGGGGTGGGAGGGCTCCCGGAGTCAGTGGGATGAATGATACCACCTCTGGGTGACAGAAAACAAAGAAGAAAGTTGAGCACACTTTGATATCTTTGCACGATAAGGTAAAATACAGGAGAGCAGCCTAAAAAGGTTTAGAGACAACAATGCGATGAGAAGGAAAACAAATCACCTGGACACCCATGGCGAGTGGGGGATGGTCAGGAGGTCCAGAGCTTGTGAGGGAAGGCAGGAAGACAACTCCCTGGATGGAAAAGCCCTCAAGGAGCTTGGGGACAGGACTTTCTTCTGCTAGACATGTCAGGACCTTCTTGACTCCCCAGTCCCACTTCTAAGACACACCCCAGAGACAAACCCTTCACAAATGTACTCTAATTTTGCAATTGTAGGTCTCAGCATTTGAAGACCACAAGAAACAGAGAAAGCTTGAGGAGACCCACCACCAAAGAGACTGTGAAACTGGCCTCCTTGGACGTACTTCCCATTGGCCCGGGTTCCAGTGCCCAGGGACTAAACTCACTCCTGATTCTTATAAAATGGGGTCACTCTCCTTCTTGGGACACAAATAGATGAGTGGGTGGATCACTTTATGTTAATGAAAAATGACATTTAATCCTTGAGGACAAGAGGTAAAACAAAGACTTTCACACTTTTATTCATTGTAACCTCAGTGGCTAAGATCTGGGAACATTAAGAATGGTGCTGTGTCTAGAATTTTGTGTGATATCCTATTCTCAAACGGTTAGAAGTGCTGGTCATTTTCTTGCCATTCCAGTATTTATCTTATGTTTTACTCTTAGTACTTCTTTGCTATCATGAAAACTTTTTCTTAGTTCAATTGTTTTGAAACATTTAATTTTCAGAATATTGCTTAATCGTAATTTTTGTTCTAAAATCTATACTGTATCTTTGACTTAAAATTTATTTAAAAGACATTGTATGATATCTTCTCCTAGTATTAGAAACTTTAAAAAGTATATTTCCATTTTTTGTTGACTTTAAAAAGAAGAGGTCTGTACTTATGTTATTTGCTTATTATTTCTTGCCTATATCTTGTAATATGAGAAACTACTTGGGCAGTAACAATACACAATGTACTAACCATTGTTACTCTCCTAAAATCTTGTTTTGAGATTTTGTACCATTGTTTTTATTTTTTTTCTTTAAAATAATAATAACTGATGTCAAAATAAAATAAAATAAAATTTAAAAAAAGAAAAAAAAAAGAATGGTGCTGTGAAGGTTTACAACCTCTATATTTACATATAGAAACCAACTCTCCATTGTGACAGCCTAAAGGAGAGAAGCCTTTGGAAGGAGAAGTGGGTTGGTACCCATATATAGGAGGCCAGCGGGGATTAACCATCCCTTCTGCCACATGAGTACATAGTGACAAAGTGCTGTAGAAGAACCCAGAGAAAACCCTCACCAGACCCCAGATCTCCTGGATACTTTCTGGATCTTGCAGCTTCCAAAACCAAGAGCATCCTGAGCAGGCTAAGATACTGGGGTTTCTGGTGCTTACATTTCTCTTGGCTCCTTACACACCAGCGAGCATGGGGGTCTTGCTGAGCAGCGGGTGTGGGGTTCTGACACCCACGTGCTTCAATGCTTGCCAAAGCACATTTCTCAAAGTGGGGAGGGTGTGGGATTGAAAGAAAAGGAGAGAGGGTGGGCAGAAGGAGAGGTGAACAGGTGAGGAAGGGCCTAAGCCAGCAGGGTGTGGAATAAGATGGGTGTCCATGAAGACTCACCCATCCACAGCCCCTTTGGGATGTGGTGTGTCTAACAGAAGGCACCTAAAGCAAGCTTCTCGAGAAACATTTGCATTGGGTTCCTCATAGGCTGGTTGGCTGGAGGAAGAGTAGATGAATGGCTGTACGACTGTGGCAGCAAGCCAGGCCCCTCTGTGGGCATGGGAAAGTCCAGGCAGACATCACTTGCACTCAGTTCCCCCCTCCCTCCCCACACAGGGAGCTACAGCTCTGTGTGCTTCTCCTTACCCCTCTTTAGCTCCCGGATCTTCTGGGGCAGGGCCTCCATCCAGAATGTCAGCTTGGAGGCCTTCAGAGCACAGCCCACAGAAAGCTGGAGGTCCAGTTGCAGGTACAGCTCTTCATGGTCCAGTGCAAGCCAATGGGACAGGCCCTGGCCAATGGGGTTCCTGTGGACACACTCCCAACATGGGGTGAGAGGTCAGTCTGAGCCTGGCAGAGCCCAGAGCCCAGAGGCCTGATTTAGGTCAAGGCAGGTAGCCGGCATTTGGGGTGGGTATTTCTGGGTGATGTGGAGCAAGTTGTTTTCCTGATATAGGAAAGCAAGGACCTTGTACCAGCATTCCCTCTGTGTGGAAAAGGGCAACTTGTTCTCTTTGTCCTCATTTCTCAGAGGCAGGCTGACTGAACCACAGCACTTCAGCCTACCTCTGGGTCATCCACAAGTGCCATCTGAATGTCCTTGGTTTGGGGAGGGTATATTATATGATGAAGGATGTATATACAGTAAGTCCATGACTTATGACTATGTGAATTGTGGACTTTCACAGGTATACTGTATAAGATTCACTTTTTTTGGCTTATGAATGAATATGACTTATGAATGATTCTTCCAAAGCTGAACTTATTTGTAAGTTGGGGACTTACTGTATTCTAATGAGGTCACTGCAGAGCAGACAAGAGGAGCATCTGATGGGCTCATGTACACCTTGGGAAAGTTGAGGCAGGAGCGCATCTTCTCACCCATTTCTAGCAAAGTTGGCCTGATACTTCATCATCCTCCTGCTCAGCAGCTCCTCCTCCTCAGTGAGGTCATCTGTAGAGAGTGAAAGGAAAGGACCCAGGCCCTAGATCAACCTTCATTCTGTTTCTCTTCCTGCCCCTTCATGTACCAACTTCACACCCTGCTGCAGCCCACATTAGGACCCCAGGCCTGGTCCCTATCTTCCTGATCCACATGGGCTCTAGGCCCTCCCCTTTCTCATCCTACCCTTATGCATTCCAGCTTCTAGTTGAATTCACTTGGGGCTCATTCCACCCCGGGAAGGCTCCTTCTTCTTTCTGACACTCAGAAGTCATTCAAGAAATAAGCATGCATTTAGACACCTCCCAACCCCTTGTACCCATGATATACACCATATTTGGGGTGGGAGCACTGACTGTAGTGGAAAGATTCAGGTTCTAATCCTGATACAAACTTGAACATTTGTATGGTGAATACCTGCTTCTGTCTTCTCTCTGAGCCTCAGTTTCTTCATCTGGACAGCAAGGACAGTTATCCTCAGGATCTCTGACACTCAGAAGTCATTCAAGAAATAAGCATGCATTTAGACACCTCCCAACCCCTTGTACCCATGATATACACCATATTTGGGGTGGGAGCACTGACTGTAGTGGAAAGATTCAGGTTCTAATCCTGATACAAACTTGAACATTTGTATGGTGAATACCTGCTTCTGTCTTCTCTCTGAGCCTCAGTTTCTTCATCTGGACAGCAAGGACAGTTATCCTCAGGATCTCAGCTGTGGTCCAAGCAGATTCACTTTTATGATCCTAGAAGAAGGAGTCAAAGACAAAGAAAACCTCATCTCCATGGGCAGTCTTCACATGGGGTGGCCTGATGTCCTTGAAGAAGTTGGGTGGATGCTAGAACTCATAGAAGTAGACAGGGCCATGAGAACCTGGGGACACTGACAGGCTGTGACATGGTGGGCCCCTCACCTGGAGCTATCTTGCTTCATCCTTGTTGAGAAGATGCATAGGTCCAAAGCTGGTAGGATTCTGGACAGTGGGATTGGGAACTTTACACTAGAACAGTGACTGTACAAGTGGTCTTGGTTAAATCTTGGCCTTGGCCTTCCTAGTTGTGTGGTGGCCAAGTAACTGAGTATTACTAACTAACTAAGTTTTCTTAACTTTAAAATAGGTAGATGTCAGCTATGAATCATCATTTACTAAGACAAGAAACACTGAGTGTTTCCTTAAGAGTTTGATAAACACATGGGTCAGGAGATGGAAATTAGAGACTTCACCTGGGACCGAAAACTCTGAGCTTCCCCCCTAGGCAGCCAGACTTCAGGCATAGATGTACTTATGCTGAAAATGTGCTACTTGGAGTATAGGGATCACAAAGGTTTTATCTCTTGTCTTCTCTTGGAATTGGACTTGAAGAGTCTCTGGGTCTTCACTGACTCCCACATATTGCTTTATCACAAGGCCAATAGACTCAGCAGGCACCATCTGGATCATGGGTATCATGGAGTTACACGTCATACAGCTCTGGGGCAGGAGAGATCTACTCCAAGGTAGGGATATGGGCATGAGAATGCAGGAAATCATCAAGCCCTGTGGTGACCCTCAAACACATAGTTCAGCCTTTGTTTATGGCCAGAATAGCTAGGTGTTTCTCATCCACTGGGGCAGGACACCAAGAGCCTTACCATCATTGCTGAGGTCCTCTGCAGAACGGCCTTCATGGACTCTTTGTCATTTCCTTCTGGTTATCAGTAAGGCCATCACCCTGGACAGCAGGGGAATAATCTTGAGTTGGGGGTAGATGAGCCATCTTTCCATAGTTACCCAGACCTGGGGTAGAGGATAGACCTCACTATGAGAGGGCTCCAGTCACACTCATCATTGTTGATGTTTATGATGCTGGGGACAGGTCAAAAATCAGAAGAGGCCAGCATCTCCTGGGGGTGCTTGGGCAGGAAGGCCCCATCCACTATACCAGGGATGATCTTGAAAGTCTTAGGGAAAATGAATGCTAGGAAGCAAGGTCAGGTTCTAGAAATTTTCTCATATTCCCTGAGTGTCTTATATTTCTTCCTGTCTTATCCTCAAATACCTACCCTAATTGGATCTCATACCAAGGCACTGACTATATAGGTTAGTCCTCAGGGCTATTAAACATCATGGCATAGAGAGGACACTCTCCTGGGAATGTGAAGGGCACTCAAGCCTTCCTTCCCCTTACATTATTATGTCTGTTCAAGACTATTGAGCCTAACTTTGGTAATAGCCAGTATTTCCTCTTCACTCTTGCCCTGCAGACACTGCACGAGGGCCTCTGAGTCTATATGCCCACAGGCAGAGAGACTGGCCACCACTTGTAAAGGGACCAAGCAAGGGACAGGCTCATCCTTCCGGGCAGTGAGAGGTGTGGGCCAACAGCACCATATGTGTGCACCTGTGCCCTAATCTCTCTATGATTTAACACAGATGTGAAATTGTTTGACTTCCTGAATACTCAGAGAGCTCAGTCAGAAAATCCATTCCTTTTGCTACAAGGTTCTATGCATGATGTTCTACTCACTGAGTAGAACTCACTGAAAGGCACTTTAATTATCCTTATTGCCCCCACAGAGGGCAGTCAGAGGCTCTGAAGGTGAGGGGAAAGAGGGTATCCTGGGCTGGGGTAGTTGAAGGCACTTACTGTGGAGATGGCCTCAGGTGAGCTGGTGATGAAACCTGGCACAAGGACCATCCCACTCTCCATGATGGCTCCATGTAAGAGTCCTTGGGATGTGAGGGACAAGACCTGTAAGGACACACTCATGCCACCAGAAGACTGGCCAAAAATGGTGACATGGTCAGGGTTGCCTCCAAAGTGGAAGATATTCTGTTGCATCCAGCATAGGCCAGCCACTTGGTCCAACTTGGACCAGTTGCCAGTGGCATGCTGGTCTCTGGTGCTGAGAAGTGGCAGGAACAAGACTCAGAGGCCTGTCCTGGATCTTCTCACTCCCCATTTCCTAGCCCAATGTTAGGCTTACCTGAAGAACCCCAGGACACTCAGGTGGTACTGGATAGTGACCACAACATCCTCAAGGGCTGCCAGCATGGAAGCATCATATCTGGAAGCTGTGCCTGTAACTAGTCTGCCACTATGGATCCAGACCATGACCTAGGGAAAGCAAGACAGGTACCTTGCATCTCTCACCTAGATCGAACCACACATGGGAGACCTATAGAGTATACATTGATCTGGCTCTATGACACTGCCCATCTATACAGAACCCCAGCAGGAGCTATCACCAGGCCATGAGCGAGGGACTAGGTTGGATAGAAAGACAATGTCTCTTATCACTTGGGGTCAGTTCTTTGTCTCAAAACCTCACTCCATTATTTCTAAAGCCTCTCCCCCAGATGTAAATATAAAAGGAGTGTTGCACTGAAATCCTCATGCAACCTCAAGTGTCCTCCATTCTTACTTTATCTATAGATAATCATTTGCTGGGGTTTTGGTGACCTCAAAGTGCAGTCTTTGAGCACCAAGTCAGTTTCCCATGCACAAGTTAGTTGAGTGAATCCTGGATCCATCCAATGGTCACAGATTCTGACCTCTGCAAGAAACTAGGCCACTGTGCTTCTGTATTCAAGGTCCAGCTGCCCACTTCAGAGTGAGAAGCTTCTCATCAGGATTCACACTACAGCAGGATCTAGGCTGATCTATGCCACTCTAATCTTGCAGAATGAATGTCTTCCCATTCCCAGATAACAATGGCCTGGTACTCACAGGCAGGTTAGATCCCTCATGGGCATGGGCAGGTGTGTAGATGTTGAGGTAGAGGCAGTCTTCAGACATGGGAATGGTGGGTTGGGCCAAATTCAAGAGGTTCATCACTAGTGTATTCATTCTATCAGTATTTTGTAGACATCTGATGACAATGTCAACAGTTAGTTCAGGGGTTGTACAGTGGTAAAACCCAGACCTTAGGTGCAGATTTGTTCTCAGCCACCCTCAGTCCTTTCTTCCTAGGATGCTCTGTTCTTACGCGGTCCTTCTCTCAAGTCCCTGGCCACCAAGGCACAAGGCAAAGACCAGAAAATCTGGGATGGAGTCCAGATTCCAGAGAGGTCTCTGGAAGTTGAGGGCCACATATTCCATTTCTCCTGGGGCTGGGAAATCGTGACTCTTAGGAATCTCTATAGGGACTTTTGGCTGCAGATATTGATGTTCATTCCATATTTCTCTCTCTCTGTCTGTCTCTCTCTCTCTCTTTTTTTTTTTTTTTTTCAGAACCGGGGATTGAACTCAGACCCTTGCACATGCTAGGGAAGCATGTATTCCACTGAGCCATCTCCCTGGCCCCCATTCCATATTTCTCTATCCATTTGAGGGCCTTTTACAAGGTCATAGAGCTAACTTGGGCCTCTTTCAGAGACACCTCCTCTAATGGCAGAGAATGCATGGTATAACCTGAATTGGGATAAATATATCTCTGCTGTAATCTCCAACACCTGAAACTAATACCCTGGGGTGTCAAACTCTGAGCCAGAGCCAGATACACTTAATATTAGTTATTTTTTTTAAACAGGTCTTGCTCCGTGGTTCACACTGTCCTTGAATTCACTATGTAGTCCAGGCTTGCCTCAAATTCGAAGCAATCCTCCTGCCTCAACCTCTCAAGTGCTGGAAGAGATATTTGTTGTTTTGCTTTCATCCTCTGGAGCCTTAGGATGTTTATCATGGAAATCCCCCAAGACAGAGGAAAAGCACCTGAGGAGTTTCAATGAAAGAACTACTCTGCATCCTGGTCTAGGATCAGAGCACTCAACCTCACCCCAGGGGGCCTGTTTCTTCAAAGTTGGAGTCACTATGTTCCACTGACTTTGCAGTCACAAATGGAGGAAATTGTTGGGGGTCAAGAAGAGGGAGCAAGAGGCTGTAGTTGGAGAATCTGGAGGGCTGCTGGGGAGATGCAGAAGGAGGATTCCTATAGATGGAATGGAATGGATCTCTTCCTCCCCCTCCTCTCCCCCTCCTCCCCCTCCC
>NW_004524587.1:15398654-15399363 GCF_000260255.1 Octodon degus
TTTCTTTCTTTCTTTCTTTCTTTCTTTCTTTCTTTCTTTCTTTCTTTCTTTCTTTCTTTCCTCCTCGTCCTCGTCCTCTTCCTCCTCCTCCTCCTCCTCCTCCTCCTCTTCCTCCTCCTCCTTCTTCTTCTCTTCTTTTTGGGAACAGTCTGTATGTAGTTTAGGCTAGCCTCAAACTCACAGTAATCCTCCTGCCTCAGCCTACTAAATTCTGGGATTACAGGAGTGCACCACCATGCCTGGTTGGAATTGATCTTTGATGAGAGTGAAGGGAAGGGCTTGGGCAAAAGCTGGTAATGTGACTGTGCCTTCATCCTGACAGCTCCTCCTTACCTTCAGACTTATGGCTGACTGGGTCTCCTTTAGATCTCTCATCTCCATTGTCCACAATTTGAGATCCTTTTGGAGCCCCTCCCTTTGAAAACACACATGTGACTGTGGCATTTATGCAGGTCTCCTCATCATCCCATGGCCAAGATCAAGTTTATAGTCAATTATTAACTTGAGAAATATGAATTGAAGGTGTGCTGGCCTGGTGCTGGGGAACTGACAGCCAATTTCCTGAACCTATAGTTCTCAGGGAAGGAAGAAGTGTTGAGAGCAGATTCTGAGGCATCCTGAGCCTGCAGGGGTGGAGGGAAGCACCCTGGGTCTGGGGGTGCCTGCCCAGCCTGACTATGCAGAGGAATGGGTGTCATGCTCGCCTCAG
>NW_004524587.1:15420234-15438868 GCF_000260255.1 Octodon degus
GGCAGAAATTCCTACTGGGCGGGAGGGGTGGGGGAGGTACTGCAGAGTGGTGGGCGGCGGCCAGAGGGGGTGGGAGAGGGTCCGGCCCACGCTACGCCTGGGCTGGGACTGGTCCCGCCGGCGCAGGGTAGCTGGAAGCTCTCCACACACTCACCGGACCTGGGCTAGGACTCCATCTTTATTTATTTGAATAGTCACACTGTATATTTGTATTGTTTTTCCTTAATGAATAATTCTTTCTTAAATATTTATATTCAAAAGAAAAAAATTAAAGTTCTCTTAATGCTTGTAAAAAAAAAAGAAAGAAAAAGCAAAGTATAGCAACAGAAAACAGCTAAGTGGTTTCCAGGGAGTAAGTGAAAGCCCACGATGTAAATGAGTATCATGGAAGTTTTGGAGTGAAAGAAACATTATACAAGTTGATATGATGGTGGTTGCTCGTCTTACATGTATTTACTCAGAGTTATTAAGCTAAATCTAAAAGTGTGTAAGTTATGGGGCTACGGGTGTGCATTAGTGGCAGAGCACTTGTCTAGTGTGCTTGACAGCACAGGTTCTGTGACCAGTACTGAACATAATTATGGAATGTCTATAAAATATCCTGGGAACCTACTCTGGGGAAATGTAGTATATCTGAAGAACTGAAAACAGAGATATACTTGCTGTAGGAACTCAATAAATTCCCTAGGGATGTGGTAGGAACAATAGCCTATGTCCTTTGTTACTAGTGTATCATTTTTGGGAGGCCTATGGGAGTTTTGTTGACCAAACTGAATGCAGAATGAAGGGAAGAAGAGTCTTAGGAGCACATCTATATCTATCTATCTATTTGTCTATCTGTCTGTCTATCTATGTATCTATGTATCTATGTATCTATGTATCTATGTATCTATGTATCTATGTATCTATCTATCTATCTATCTATCTATCTATCTATGTATCTATCTATGTATCTATCTAACTATTGGCAGAAAAGAAATAGAAACAGAGTTTAAAAAAACCCAGGGAATGGCTGGGGAGATGGCTCAGTAGAATAAGTGCTTCCTTGGCAAGCACAAGGGCCTGAGTTCAATCCCCAGTTCCAGGAAAAAAACCCAAAAACAAACAAACAAACAAAAAACCCCCAAAACTGAGCTAAGGGGCCTGCCCCTTAGCTCAGTTCTTTTTTTTTTATGGTCAGCTCAGCCCACCCTGAGGGTGGGGCTGGCATGGCATGTGGTGCTAGGGGTTGAACCGAGGTCCCTGCATGCTTGCCTAAGCAGGCACTTTAGACCACTGAGCTATCTCACCAGCCCTAGCTCAGTTCTTTAAGTGGCTGCTTGGACAAAGCAGTCAGGCTCAGGTTGCTGTGGTTCGATCCCCACAACTCTAGCCAGCCAAACCTGCCCTGAAGGTATTCGGAGAAAAAAAAAAAACCCAAAAAACCAGGGAAATATCTGCAAAGAGATCTCATTACACATCTATTCAATGTAATCACATTTAAGGTCCGTAAGTTTAAGTCTTCTTGAAGCTACAGGGTAGCTTGCGCCCCCATATATGACTGGCAGGGATGCAACTGTACAGTCATTCATTCATTAAAAGGAACAAATTCCCTGGGCCAAGTTGGTGGCCCATGTTTAATGATATCCTTGTTTGGAACTGGTAGACAACATGGGAGTTTTCATCTTTTACACTGGAGTTCATAATGCTCTGTATTTAGGGTTAAAGCCAGTGGATAAAAGAAGGAGAGTTGACCTCTTGGGAAAACTGGTGCTCTAGGAGGGCAAATCGGTTAGAAACAGGGAATGGCGGGGGGTTTAGGGTCTCTTGGATCAAAGACACAGCTCCATAATGACAGAGAGAAAAATTCTTTGGGGGAAACAAAGAGGCAAGTTGAAAATAATGTACAATGACATAAAATATGAGAGGTTTTTTTAAGGGGAGGAGAGAGAGAAGAAAAGTTTAAGAACAATAATGAGGTGAGAAGGTATATGAATTGCATGGACACCATGGTCAGTGGGGATGGCCAAGGGCTCTGCAGGTTGCCAGAGGAATTCTGAAAGGCACCCAGACACCTTCCTGGTGGTAAAGCCTTCAGGATGGTAGGGTCAGGAACAATTTCTGTATATGTGTTTGTGTCTTCTTGACCTCCCAATCCCACTTCCAAGACCTCACAGACAAACTCTGCTGCACTGTGAAATAATCATGCAGACCAGAGTCTAGGGACAAACATCAGGAGACAGACTGCTGGCCCTGGTTACGGAGGCCAACGCACATGTCTAGTCCTGCTTCTCACAGAATGGAGCCAGTTACCTTTTGGGACATTGATGAATGTATGGATTATCCTGAAGTTAATGGTAGATTTGGGTTTATCCTTACTATGACACATAATATTTGACCCCAGAGATTCATGTGCTAGAACCTTGGTCTGCAGAATTACAGTGGTAGGAGGTTGATCTTCAGGATGTTGATGTCATTGATGTTGATGTCATTACTCTTGGCAGGGATTAATGCACTTCTCATGGGATATATAAATGTGTGGATTGTTATAAAGCAAGGCCATCCTATGGGCTTTCTCCTTCTGCACTTGGTTTCACTGCTGTATTTTTTTTAGTGGCAAATATACATTTTATTAGGACTCAAGAAAATTATTATTATTATTTTTTTATTAATTTTATTGAAAAACAGCAATGAGATAGTTTCAAAACTGATTCATAGGACAGTTTCAATAATTAATACATTGCATATTGTTATCTTCTTAGTGGTTATTCATAGTATAAGATGCAGACATGATATCCTGTCCAAATACTATTAGTACAAATCTTTCTTTTCATTGAATTAAGAGAAAGTAGCTGTGTATCTATCCTATTTTGTGTATACAGATACAAAAATGATCCTTCCTTTGTCTCCTTTTTTTTTGGTTTAGTTTTGTTAGAGATGGATATTCCATTGTCATTTAAATATTGTAGGTGAATGAATTCAGCATTCACTGCTGTATTATAAGGCAGTCTGGGAAACAGATGGCAGAACTCAATCTTGATCTTTCAACCTTCCAAACTGTGAGCTAAATAAATAAAAACTCTTCCTTTTTAAAGTACTGATTCAAGTATTTATTCTAGCAATAGAGATAGATTAATGTAATGCTTTTGCAAATTTAACCTGTGAAAGTCTGTTTGTTCCTTCTTTGATATGAGCACAAAGGGAAAAGGTGCTAACTCTAAATCAGAGAACCGGTCCTGACTAGATATGAAATTAGTTGGCTCCTTGATTATGGAATTTATAAACTTCAGAACTGGCATCAACTTTGGTCCTATATAAGCAACCAGATTACGGTGCTTTTGTTACCGCATCCTGAAGAGACTAAGATACTGAGGCTTCTAGTATCCAGATTTTCTACTGTACCTTGTACAAATCTGAGAATGCAGGGGACCTGATGAGAGGAAGTAAATGTGGGATTTTTTTTTTTTTCTGTATTTTAGGAAAGGGCCTACAGCGTGTTCAGGGTCTCACTACTAGATCGCACTCATAGTGATCCACCTGTTTACAGCCTCCAAGAGCTGGGATTACAGGAGTGCGCCACCACACCCAGTCTCAATTGCAGTCTCAGAGCACCCTGGGGGTGGGGCAGGCACAGCAGGCCCAGGAATCAGACCCTGGCCCCTGTGCCTGCTTGCAGACACTTTAATTCACTGAGCTATTTGGCTGGATGTGGGATTCTGATACCCAGGAAAAACTTATAGAAGGATATTTCTCAATATGGAGAGAGTGTGGGACTGAGAAAGAGAGACAGGGTGGAGAGAAGGACAGGCCCAGGTGGGTATCCGCTGGATCTCACCCACCCACAGCTCCCTGGAGGATGTACTGAATATGTGTAAGAAGAGGGAGCCATAGCAGGCTTAGCAATAACTATCATACAGTGGCTTCTTCATAGGTATTGATTGGATGGATAAATAAAGAGTGAGCGAATGGTTATGTGACTATGAAGTCAACCTAGCATCCTTGGTGGGTGTGTGACACTACAGGCAGACCCCACTTGCCCTCAAACCCACAAAAAACTACCTCCCCACATAGGGAACTACAGATCTGTGTGCTTCTCCTCAGCTCTCTTTAACTCCTGGATCTTCTGGGGCAGGGTCTCCATCCAGAACTTCAGTCTGTGGCCCTTTAGGGCACGGCCCACAGTAGGCTGGATGTCCAGCTGCAGGTACTGCTTGTCATGGTCAAACACAGGCCACTGCGGTAGGTCCTCACCATTGGGATTCCTGCGGACATACCCTCCAAGCAGGGGAGGATGTCAGGCTCAATTCTGCTGTCCTGAGACCTCACCGCCCTGATTTGGGTCAGACCAGGATGCCAAGCTGGTCAGGGCACCCTGAGCGATGAAGTAGTTTCCTGATTAGGAAGCAAGGGCCTCTACCAGTGTTTCCTCCCAGAGCAAAGTGCCAATTTTCTCCTTCCCTCTCAGAGGCAAGGTGTGGCTGAACAAAAGCACTGTGGTCACTTTTCAGGTCATTGGAAGAGGGATAAATGACACATAAGGTCCTCCCTATCCATGTAGGACCTGGAGTTGAGAGGCTGTTATCATGTGATTAAAGACACACGTATGCCAGTGAGGTCACCACAAACTAGAAAAGCACGTGATGGGCTCATACACCGCAGGGAAGTTGAGGTAGATGTGTTGTCTTACCCATTTCGAGCAAAGTTGGCCCAGTACTGCATCATTCTCTTGCTCAGCAGTTCCTCCTCCTCGGTGAGATCAACTGCAGAGAGGAAGAGGACAACAACCTAGGTCTTAGTCAACCCCTACTCCACTGCTCATTCATGTGTCACACTCACAACATAGCTGCAGCCTGACCTGGACCCCAGGCCTGATCCCTTCCCTCCTCAGGCCTTCTCAGGATCCATCCAAGCCATCTCCTTGCTCAATCTGCCCTTACACATTGCAGGCTCTAGTTGAATCAACTTTGGGCTGGTTCCAGAAGGCTCTTTTTTTCTTCTGTCACTGGGAAATCATTTGAGAAACAATTACGCCTTTTAAACCCTCTCCTCTCCATGCATCCATGCTGAATGCCATAGTCAGAGTAGAGGCAGGTGGAAGGAGCATAGGTTGGAGTGGAAGGCCTTGGATTTTAATCTCAAAGCAGACTCTTGAACTGCAACGTGGTGGCCACGGATCCCAGCCTCAGTTTCATCATCTAGACCAGAGATGGCAAGCCTTTTAGAGATGAGCACTCAAACTGCAACTTAAAACCTTCTCATGTATCATAAGTACCAGTGCTACAACTGAACCTGAGTACTGATGCTTTAGTTTAGAAAAAAAAAATTCAGTCTTTAACATCTTTCTTAAAAGAAAAAGACAGGCTGGGGAGATGGCTCAGTAGAATAAGCACTTCCCTGGCAAGTGCAAGGGCCTGAGTTCAATCCCCTGTTCCACCAACAACAAGTAGTTTTAAAAGAAAAAGAAGTAACATGCATGCCATAGGTTCACCACCATTGATGTAGACAGTGAGAACAGCTGCTTCCCAGGGATCTATCCTCAGATCCATCTCTGCTCCTGGAGATTAAGGAAGTCTCACCTTGATAGCCTGAGAAAAAGGATCTGAAGAGAAAGAGACTCTCATCACCATGATCCGCCTTCACATGGGGTGGCTTGATGTCTTTGAAAAAGTTGGGTCGATGTTGGAACTCATAGAGGTAAACAGGGGCACGGGGACCTGACGACAGGGACAAGTGGAACATGGTCACTCTTTATCTGAGCTCTTCTGCCTCACCCTTGGTGACAAAATAGCTACATCTGAAGCTTGTTGGAGACCGGAGAGTGAGGGAGGGAACACCAGGGTTGAACAGAGCCAAAGGAAGAGCTTGATTAGGTCATGGCTGTGGCCTTCCTAACTGGTTTTGGCAAATCGGTGGATATCACTAACCTCAGTTTTTTTCACTGTGAAATGGGGGTGATGCTTATCTCATACACTAGCCATGAAAATTTAGTGAACTGAGGACCATCAACTTGTGGGCACCAGAAGCACAATTAACACATGTGCAGGGAACTGGAAAACCTCATATTATTGTAGATCCACCAATTAGGTGCCCTCCAGGAAGTCAGGCCTTAGCTACTGATATACTTACACTGAGAAAGTGCTACTTGGAGTGCAGGGATCACGAACACGAGGTCCTCCATCATGTCCTGGAATTGAGCTCGGAGGATCTGGGGGTCCTCGTTGTCACTCATGTATTCTTCCATCAGTAGGTCACCAAACTCAGCAGGTAACATCTGACCCAGAGTTATCAGGACAGTCAGGTGAGGCATGGGGGCTACCGTGTGGGCAGGATATCTGGGTGTGTCCTTCTCCAGTTTTTGTGGTATCTAGGAGCCTCACCATTTGTGTTAACCTTCTCTGCAGAGCATTCCACACAATTTCTCTGTCAATTTCCTTTTGAATATCGGTGGGTCCCACAATCTGGGTGTCAGTGAGATAGTTTGTACTGTGGTTAAGATTGGCTTGGAGTTCCTATATAGGCTCCCCAGACACCAGTGACTTGGAACTGGGCCTCACCAAGGGGATGAGAAAGCCATATTCATCATTATTGACACCAATGATGCTGGGGACAGGTTGAAAATCAGCAGAGGCCAGCAGCTCCTTGGGGTGCCTGGGCAGGAAGTTTCCATCCACTACACCAGGGATGATCTTGAAGGCCTGAAGAGGAGCGGTTATGGGTCAAAGTTGCTCTCAGACATCTTTTTTTTTATTTAAATTTTGACCTTCTTTTTTTGTTTTTATTTTATTTTTATTTATTTATTTATTTTTGCGGAACTGGGGATTGAACTCAGGCCCTTGCGCTTGCCAGGGAAGCGCTTATTCCACTGAGCCATCTCCCCGGCCCCTCAGACATCTTTTTGATGCCTGCTAAGAGCCTTCCATTCTTTTCTGGACTATCCCAGGATAGTCACATCAACCCCAGGAGATCCTACTCTAGGCTTAGCATATTGGCCTCCATTTTGAATCCAGGATTCTGGGACACCAAGGGAGAAACTGTCCCAGAGAGGTGAATGGCACACAGATCTCACTGTCCCTCCAGTCTAGCATTTCCATTCCACCACATTCATGGCCATTCATCCCTACCTTGGTAAGGGCCAGAATTTCCTCTTCATTCTTGCTCCGCAGACACTGCACCAGGGTTTCTGAGTCTACTTGCCCACAGGCAGACAGGTTGGCTACTTTCTGTAAAGAGGCAAGGAGGGTCTGGCTCATCATTTCAGGAAAAGGGAGGAGTGTGTCCAAGGCCCTTTCAGGAAATGAGAAGAGTGTGTCCAAGGCCTCAGCTGCATGCAAGTACTCTATAATCTCATGGGGTACACTGAGCAGATTCCTGCAGGTATGGAATTAACTCCAACTTCTCTGGCAGTCAGAGATCTCAGCCAGAGGGGCCATCCCAATACTTACCTGGTTCTTCCCATGATAGAGGCTCCAGGGTGCAGCTTTTCTGGCTACAGAACATACTTCTGCGTGACAGAGGTTTGCGTGTTCTGACGCTTTGTCCCTCAGTAATTCTCAGGAAGGCAGAATTTTCCAAGAAACCTGGTTTGTCCTAGTTGTTTGCACTGAATAGACAGAGCACCAGAGGCTCTGAAGGTGAAGGGAGAGGGCGTAGCCTGGACTGGGGTGGTTGAAGGCACTTACTGTGGAGATGGCCTCAGGTGAGCTGGAGATGAGGCTGGGCAGTAGAGCCACCCCACTCTCCATGATGGCCCCATGGAAGAGTCCTTGGGACATGGGGGACAAGACATGTGAGGACACACTTGTGCCACCCGCTGATGTCCCAAAAATGGTGATACGGTCAGGGTTGCCTCCAAAGTGGGCAATATTCTGCTGTACCCAGCGTAGGGCAGCCACCTGGTCCAGGTAGCCCCAGTTGCCAGTGGCGTGCTGGTCTCCAGTGCTGAAATATGGCAGGAACAGGGATCATTTCCCTATCCTGGTTCTGCCAAGTTTCCATTTCCCAGCCAGCCCCAGGCTCACCTGAAGAAGCCTAGGACTCCCAGGCGGTACTGGATAGTGACCACCACCACATTGCCAGAAGCTGCCAGTGTGGATCCATCATACATGGAGGCCGTGCCTATAACTAGTGCACCACCATGGATCCATACCATCACCTTGGGAGAGCAAGACAGATGCCATGTGCTCCTCACCCAGCACAAGTACCACCTGGGCTACCTGTAGACTATCTGCAGATTTTACTTGTGCAAACTAACCTCATAAACAGAACCCCAGCTGGTAATTTCATCCATAAGTAAGTGACCCCTGTTCAATCAGGAAAAGGAAGCCTCTCATCCTTGGAATTAGCTTCATTATATATCATTACTTCACTACTCCCAGAACTCCTCTGACGTGGGAAAAAAGAGTATCTTCCCCAAAATCCCACAGGAACATTAATCAAATATCTCCACTTTCCCTCAGCCAAGAGATAATCAATTGGTTGTGATCTTAGTGACCTCGTAGTGCAGCCTTTGAGTACCAACTCAGTCTCGTTGGCATGAGATAGTTGAATGGCTCCTGGGTACACCCAAGAGCCATAGGCTGTGACTTCTGGGAGCAAGTAAGGTTTTGAAATCCCAAGCCAAGGGGCCAGGTGCCAGCTGGGTGAGAATCACTTCTGGGACTTAATGGTGGAAGGCTCCTCATGAGCGTCCACATGATAGCAGGGCTAAGGCTTATATTAGCTCTTCTAATCTTCTGTAAACAAATTTTCTCCCACTTTCAGCTTACTTTTTTATTTTTTATATGGGAAGTCAAACTTGGGACTTTGTGCTTTCCAGTAAGGCACTTATGCCACTGAGCTATCACCCCTGCCAGTTGACCATAGTTTGATACTCACAGACAGGTTTGAACCTTCATGAACATGGGCAGGTGTGTAGATGTTGAGGTACAGGCAGTCCTCAGACACAGGAATGGGAGGCATGGTCAGATTCAACAACTTCAGAGCCTGTGCATTCATTGCAGTGATGTCCTGCAGACACCTGGTGACCAACAGCGGCATAGAATCAGCCAATGGAAAAATCAGATCCTGGATCCATATTTGTGCCCATCCATCATCATTCCCTGCTCTCCCTGATGACCTGCTTGTATATAATCATTCCCTCAAGCTTTTTTCCCACAAAATAGCAGGCCACAGACTCTGGGGAGGTGGAGATGAAGGCCAAACTTCAGGGAAGCTTCAGCATTGAGGTTCCACCCTTCCAGGCCTAGGTAATCATAACTTTTAAGAGTCTCTATGGAAACCATTTGCTGTATATATTGATATTCACCACTTATCCCTGTAATCATTTGGGCCTGGAGCATGAGAGAAATCCTCACACAGGTGCTGCATGAATGAACAGAGCTTAATTTCTCATAGATACACACAATTGCTTGGGGAACCTCATTGCTCCCACCAAATCTCCATTCATTAGCTTATGTACACTTCTTTGGCAATGGCACCTGGCCCCATTGGTTGGCACAAAGACTGTGGAGGGGTTCTCTAGAAGCCACCATTGTTGACCTCCTCAGGGATCTGTGGTATTTGATGCCAGAGTGAAGGCCTCTTATAGGTTCCTAGAGTCAACCTAAACCTCTCCCAGAGACCATCCCTCCTTGGCATAATCTAAATCTGGGGACAAATATGTCTGTGCTCTACTCCTCAGCACTTGAAACTAATTCCCTCTGGATGACAATTCCTGAGTGAGGAAGCTGGCATAGTCTCTGCATTCTCTGATCCTTAGCATGTACACTGTGGGAATCCTCCAGTGCAGATGGCTGAAGGGCTGAAGGTGTAAGAAACACTGTAACCTGGCCCAGAGTTCAGAGCACCTCCACTCTCCATGGCCTGAATTTCCCCAGTTCTTTAGAGAGCTTACATAGCAGGGTAGGAGATTGTGTCCTTCACACCACTCCAGGATTCTGGGGATTCCGGAGGTGCAAACCGCAGTGGTCCTACAGGTGGCTTGGCAAAAGGGATTCCCAGGAAGGTGTGGACCCCCACATCAGTGCCCTTCACATGGCTGAGACTGCCCCGCACCTTCCCTGTGAGTGTGGTCCGGATGGGGTTGGCAGAGTCCTGGGCTGTGGGCAGAAAGATGCGCATCAGGGTTTAGTCTGTCCAAGCAGCTCCTCCCACACTGGGTACTGCCACTCCTTGCCATCCTTAATCAGCTTTGTCAAGAGACCCTGATCTACTAACACTGGTTATACATGCTTTCTGCCTATCACACTCCCTGCTCTGGGGCTGTCTCATGACCCCATTCATATGGCATGGCCACAATTAGCTTGTCCACACAAAGAGCCACATGGTAGATATGCAGGTATGAGGTGGTTATGTCAGCATGAAAGAGGAATTGCCACTATGAGCTCTTCTCACAGACTAAAACCTTTTGGAGTATACTCTCAGATGGGTGAACTTATGCTAATTGTATTCCAAACCTAATTTTTAAAAAGAGAGCACATCTATTCTTTGTAAATAATAAATCTTATTTGAATCATTTTTTTAAAAAATTACATTATTATCAAGCAATTAGAAAAAGAACATTTGCCTATGTTTGACTTCAGCTAGAACTTGCAACATTGTGGAAATCTATCATCTATCTGTCTGTCTATGTATGTATGTATGTATGTATGTATGTATCTATCTATCTATCTATCTATCTATCTATCATCTATCATCTATCATTTTTCCTTTTCTTTCAGAATGATATGACAAAAATTTACCAATGTCATGGCTTGGATTTCCTTCAGATAACGATGCTGGGGTTTCCTTCAAATAGTGATGCAATCTAGATAAATCATATTGTGCTAGAACTGTTTATGGCACATGGGGTTTGTTAACTATACTTTCTAAATCTGGAAAAGCTGATCTTAGTGCTTGCAGCCTTCTGGTAGCCCTACCCCTTTCTGCGCCTCACTGTGCAGGAAGGTGTCCCTTCAGGCCAACAGGTTCCCTACTATTGATGTCATTTCCACCAGCTCCCACTTCTCTTGCACTTTTCCTTTATAGCTTCATGTTCTGCCTCTGCAAAATTTGGCAAGTTTGATCCAAGTTCTATAAACCCCCCCCAATACACCCAAAAAACTCACCAAACAAAAACCCCACAATAGCATCAGGGGCCTCCTTCTACCTTATCCATAGTGGATCCACATGTTTGATGTCCACTGCTGAGGTAAGGCAGAGAGGGCAATTTTTCTAATGTCTTTCTGCCAAAGGTGCATGTGGTGAAAGCTTGGCTTTCAGTGTGGAGGAGCAGAGAAGAGGTGGAGTCTAGTGGAAGGTTACAGGGTCACGGGGTTAGCTTTGGTCTTTGTGAAGGGGTTAGCTTTGGTCTTTTGGAGGGCTCAAGTCTAAGGAGGAATGGTTTAATTCCCAGGAGAATGAGAGTGAGTTATTATAAAAAAGTAAGTCTGACCCCAATCCAGTCTCGTTTCTCTTGTAAGCAAGCCATGCGACCTCTCAGAAGTGCTCCTGCTTTGTCCTGCCACTGTTACGTTGTGACATAGCTAGAAGGCCCTCACCAGAGGCAGACCAGAGAGGGCTACCTGATGATGAGTTTTCAGCCTTCAAAACTTTGAACTAAAAAAATCTATTGGATTTATAGATCAATCATTGTTGACTATTTAGTTACAGCAACATAACACATAGTGAGACAGAAAATTGGTATCAAGAGTAGGGTTGTTGCTATAATGATACTGAAGAATGTAAAAGCGGCTTGGGAACTGGGTAATAGCCAGTAGTTGGAGAAATTTTGAGGGACAGTTTAGAAAATCCTGTATTTCTGTAAAACAAGATTATAGGTAATTATGGTGAGGGATCAAATGACAAAGAGACTTGGAAGAAGCTCAAACTTTGTAGGGTTTGTTTAAGTGATTGTGTCAGCTTTTCTATAACTGAGACACAATGCTTGACACATAATTTAAAGGAGGAAAGGTTTGATTTATCTCATGTTTTGAGATCATTTAGTCTATAGTCAGCTGGCTTCCAGGCAGGAATATCATGGAAGAAAGAGGTGATGGAGCAAGGCTGTGTAGTTCATGGTAGCCAGGGAGCAGAGCAGGGGAAAAGTATAGAGACGAATGGGACAGGGACCATATACAGTACCCAAAGCCACAACTTCATAACCAACCAGATTCATGCAGGAATGTGTTTTGATAATCTTCTAGGTGGTTCTTAATGCAACGAATTTGATAGGTCAGGGCAACCAGTCACAATGGTCATAACCAGAATGTTGGTAGCAACATAGATAATAATGATTATACTAAGGAGGCTCCAGTTGAGACAGATCCTGCTGAAAACTGGAATAAAGGCCACTTTGTCACACCATTGTGAAGAACTTGGGTACATCATATTCATGCCCTGTAGAAGGCCATGTGTAACAGTGATAATCTAGGGTACCTAGAGAAAGGAATTCTGAAGTGAAATGCAGATGGAGGTGTGTAGGTAGTTGGACCATTTTCAATGAGATTTACACAGGTACTTAGTAAAGGGAAGTGGAGATTAAAATTTTTAAAAATTCACACCCTATTTATGTAAAGGTTAAGATCCTTGGTGAGAATATAGAAAGTACAAAAGGAATGACTATGGATGGAAAGAAGGCAGGCTCTAAGCATCAAAGTGTGAAAGTAGCCCTGAGAGTATCATATTAATCTTCTAGAGTCCCAGTCCTAGAGGCTTTGGGGGTAGAATGGGTTCAGGAAATGGGCTTGAGATCCTCTCCACAGACTTACTGCCTGGGGCTGCCCCAAGATTCTTCTCCTTGATTTCCAGCAAAGTGCTCTGCATCTGCTCCAAGTATAGTTCAAGAGAGCCCAAACATGGCCCTAACTCTGCTCCAAACACAGCAAGTCACAGACCTTGGTGGTGTCTGTGTAGTGCTAATTTTGCAGGCACACATGAAAGATGCACATGAAACAGCTATGGAGCATAGCAGCTTCAACTGAGCTTTCCAAGGAAAGCCTGTGAGGCCCTGTTTCTGGGATGGAACCACTAAATAAATTCCACACTAAAATGCCTAATGAGGCTGTGGGATCTGGACTGCCCTTCTTGACTGGTCTGCAGAATTGGGTGGTTGGTGGCAGTATCAACACCAGCCTGGGAAAGTCAATAGCAAGCAGCAGGGTATAACAGCTCCAAGCAGCTCATATGAGCTGCAACCAGCAAGGTCAGAGGGTGGAGATGCTTCCCCTGCTCTGGAGGCCAAAGGCCCCCACTTCTCACCACCTCCTACACAGGATGCTGGAGAGGAACTTTAATTTATTATTATCTCCCATGTTGCATTTGAGACTTCCTTAGGATCTGTAATCTCTTTCTACTTGGATATTCCTACTTCTTTAAATAGAAATGTTTACAGAGTCTGTTTTAGAACTGTATCTTGAAATCATGTAACTTGTTTTTTATTTACAGGTCCACAGCTGGAAGTAATTTGCCTTGCCTTTCCAATGGGACTTGGGACTTTGTACTTTTGAATCAGCTGGAATGAGGTAAGCCTCTGGGACTGTAAGCATGGAATGAATGCATTTTGCACTGTTAGTAGAATATGATCCTTGTGGGAGGCAGGGACCAAATGCTATAGTTTGGATATGGTTGGCTCATGTGAGGTTCACCTATGCTGGACAGCTGGTCTCCTGTGGGTAGTGTTGAGGTGGTGGAGGCTAGTGGGAGGTGATGGCAGCATGACTGTCCTTGTGAAGGGATTGATGCTATGTTTTCAGAGGTGGTTCAGTCTCACAGAGTGGAATAATTCCCTTAAGATTGACAGCTAGTTTTTAAAGTGTAAGCAAGGACCTTCTGAATGTGCTGTTTCTCCATGTTCCTACATGGAATGCCATGTAGTCACATAGTTGGAAGACCCCACCATGTCCCACTAATGAGGGCCATCTGACTATAGATTTTTACCTTCTAAAACTGTATGCTAAATAAATCCATTTTAAATACACTACCCAACATCTTCTTGTAGTAACTTAAAAGCAAACTAAGGTTTGTTCCAAGACAAAAGACACATTACTCTTCCTAGTAACATGTTGCCTACACATAATTCCTTGCTGGATAACATTTCTCTTGGTATGGGCCAGAGATATAGCCCAGTGGCCCAGTGCTTGTCTGGCAAGCACAAGGTTGTGAGTTTGATTCCCGGTAACCCCCACCACTAAATTTCTCTTGGTATAATTTACTGTAGCCATTGTCTGTGGATGCCTCATGTTTGTGTTTGTTACAGCAAAGAACAAAATCTTCTAAAATGTTCCTAATTAGAGAACTTTTCTATCAGCAGTGCTGGGTTCATGAAGAGATACAGTTACGTTATATGATATGAGGAAACTCTGCCATGCAGAAATGTGAGGTGACCAGGATGTGAGGAAGTAGGAAAGGATGCCACATGCAAGGAAGTGTAACTAAGGACAAGATATCTTCTTAGATAAAATCCCAGACATTGTATGTATCTTTCATGGTCCCTGTGGAGAAATGAAGGCCAGGTGGGACAGAAGAAGGTGGATACAAAATCTATGCCCTCCTATAGCCTGTTGATGATTTTTTTTGAACATGGGTTCAAATCAAAACACTTTGAAATGCAAGCCATCAGTGAGGTTGGGTAGATCTTCCTGCCTAGAGAGTCCTAGTGACTTCTAAGGGCTTGGAAAAGAGCTGATAAGGAAGGAGGCCATGGGGTGGGCGATGATGGAGAGGTGAGTGAAACTCCTCCTGAGCAGTTGAGAAAGGGTGTCAGGAGACCAGCATGTCCCTGACACTAAGGGCCTTTTAGGTGAGGGCCTCAAGGATCAAAAATATATCCATGCATGGATTACACCTGGCCTAACTTCCAATAAGTGGTTGGGAATCACAAGCAGGCACAAAGTGCCACCACCTTTGCCCTACTAGCGAGGCTACTCCTTTGCCTCAGACTAGATGCCTGAGGTGAAAGAAGCCCATTATCCTCCCAGGTCTACTTTAGGATACAGTGTGTGGGACTTCTGTCCTGCTCAAGAGAAAATAACCTTGCCTGGATTCCCTTTGAGGAGGCCAGCTAAGTCCTCTAGCTAAGAGCATGACACCTGGAACCGAAGGGCAGGGGAAGGTATTAATATTCATAATCAGAGAAGGAGTGTCTTGACTTCTCCATCTGCTAACTCAGCCCACTACACTGGCATTCCTAAGAATCCCTGGTACTCAGTGCAATCCTTGAGGTTGAGCGTTCTCAGAAAGCCTACACACTTTCTGGGGTTCAGGGGCAAACTCTAGGTGCTTGGGACCTGTCGAATAGGTGCAAGTTTCCTGCACAGTCGTATGCCATCTGACCAGATCTTCCCTCCCAGGTGTTTCCCTCCCTTAGTTTCAGGCTTTGCCTTGTCCAGTTTAGTAGACCAGACCCCAATCCTTGTTGCCCTGCCCCTGTGGGAACCTCACCCCAGCCATGGACAAGGAGAAACAGGAGCCCACAGGCCATGGTGTTCAGCTGCGCATGAAATTGGTTCAGCCCCATGATCATGGTCAGCTCACAGGCCTCTTTCTTCTCTGCTGCCAGCAGTCTGTTTTAGCACTGGCAGCTCAGCAGCAGGTCCTCCCCCATGCTGGAATTTGGACCTAGGCGGGCTCTGGGTGGAGCCCCAAAGAGTGAAGGCTGCAGGAGAGCCACAGTGAGCAGGCAGAGGGTGCTGGTAGCCAGTGGCCAGCAGTGGGGGCATGGCCACCTTCTCTCTGCCTGGCTCTTTCTGGCTTTCCCACAATGCAGTCCCTGTGGGGTAACAGGAGCCCTCTCCTCAAGCTTCGAGTCTTTGTGTCTACTCTCCTTGCAGTCACAGGTCCAGTGAAGTTGTTGGGGGCAGAGAGGAGGGAGAAGACAGCTGTAATTTGAGGACCTGGGAGGACTGCTCTGAGGAGGTGTAGGAGGAAGGACCCCCACACGAGGTGCAAGAAGACCTTTGATCAGGCTGAAGGGAACAGTTTGAGCAAAGGCAGTGAGGTGTGACTGTACCCTTCATCTTGAAAGCTCCTCCTGGCCCTTTGGACTCATAGTTGACTGGGTCCTCACCAAGGTCCCTCATCCCTACATAGTCCTCGTGTGAGGGTCTCCACAGACTCTTTCCTACTCTGTCGTAGCTGCTTTACTAGAACACAATGGAGACTGTGACACTTTATAAGGACCTAGCCCCTTGTATCAGCCAGTGATTCACTAGAGAAACAGATACAATGTAAGATATGCAAATGTATAAGAAATTATACATTTATTTATACCTATATAAATAAGCATACTTATATTTATACATATATATGTTTATACATATAATTATACAAATTATACAAGGTTTGTTTACAACAGTGAGTCACAGAGTCAGATGAGGAAGTATGCAGAGGGTGCCTGCACACTGGAGGCTGAAGGGTCCAGCCCAAGGTCTGAAGCTCACTGCAGTGCTTCCTGAAAGTCCATATCAGGAGGCTCAATAGGTTTGCAATGATGAGTATAAGCCAGCAGCTGAAGGATCCAAGGTAGAAGCAAGGGGTCTGTGCTAGAAGCCAGGAGACACTGTCCAAGCTGAAGGCCAAGATTCACAAAAGAACAGAAGCATATCCATCCATTCTTCCTTATTTCCCTTTTATACCATCCAGGAAACAAGTCACCCTAGGGTGGGTCCTCTACACCCTGGGATGTAGAATTGCTGAGCTGATTTATTTAAGGGTCTATACTTCTCAGCTTGATGCAATCAATCAACGGCTACAGGAGAAGTGTCCTGCACACCCGCAGAACTGAAAACCCATACACAACCATGTTTGCAGCAAGTGCTCAGTAATGCTTCCAGGAAGCTAAGAAAGTATTAAGTGTCAGTCAAGTTCTGCTATGTGCCTCAGCCCAGGCTTACCATCCTTGTCTGCCACCTGGAAACTAGCATGGATAATGCGGGCATCTACATTTTTTAGCCCCAAATCAGTTTAAGGAGGGCAATTCAGCAGAGGTAGATGAATTTGGAGAGAGGCATCTCTGGGTATGGGCAAGGGACACAGCCTTTTCATGACAGAGAGAAAATACTTTGGGAAACAAAGAAACAGACAGATTGGCACCTTTGCACAAGTAGGCTAATATATGCAACAGGTTGTATTGGACGAGCCAAACAAAATTTAGAGATAATAATGAAGTGAGAGAAAATTAGTCGCAAAATGAGAGAGGGGTGGGAGATAGTCCGAGAGTCAGGAGATTGTGAAGGCAGTTTCTGGGTGGAGAGACAGTCAGGAAGCCAGAGACCTGGAATCTCTTCCTCTAGACACATGTGGACCTTCTGAACCCCAATCTCACTTCCAAGATAGATCTTATAGAAAGCCTCTTTGCAGATTTATAATGATTATATAAGCATGGCTCTTACGGTGTCACCAATCTCAGTGAAAACAAAGTGAACTTCAAGAGAGACCACTCAGTACCTGCCTGGCTGTCCTGGATAGCCACCAATGGACCTGACTCCAGAGCTAATGGACATGCCCTGTCCTGCTTCTCTCAAAAATAGAGCCAGTGACCTCTCTAAACATAAATATGTGAGTGAGTCAGTTTTTTTTTTTTTACATGGTAATGATAGATGACATTCAATCTAGGGGGATAATAAGTAGGAACATTTTCAATAGATGCTATGGTCTTTCAAACCTTAACCCTTTCCTAAATTCATAAGTGAAAATGCATGCTCTAACATGATGGTAGGAAGAGGTAGAACACTTAGGATATGGCAATGAGGACTATTGTTTGTCCCTTCTACCAAATAAGGACACTGTGTGAGGATCTGCCACCTACAAGCCAGAGAGAGAGAGAGCTCTCTAGTCATCAAATCTGCCAGCATCTTCACCCTACATTTCCCAGAATCCAAATGTATGAATAAATTTCTGTTGTTTACAAAGATCTCAGACCCTTTTAATGATATTTTTTTATTATAGCAGCCTAATGATACAAAAATCCTAGATTTAGGTAATCAGGCTTTCTGTTGGCCTAATTATATAGATATGAGCACACATGAGACTCACTGAGAGGTACACCCAGAATTAGTTGATACTCAGGTGTGGTTACCTCCCCAAACACCTCTTTCATTTGAAGAAGGTGTAGGATTTGGTATGAGAGAGACAGAAGGCAGAAAGAAGATGTAGTAAAGAAGGTAGGAGGAGGCCATGTCTAGTGGGATGTGGAGAAATATGGTATCCTTTCGGGTTTTAGCCATCTACCACCCTCTGGAGGATATACTGAGTGGGTCTGGCAAGTGGAAGGATTGGCAATGAATATTGTACAGTAGAATCTTCATAAATGTTGGCTGAAGATGAGCAAGGCAATGATCCTGGGAATCTTCAGAAGATTTTTTAAGCTAGCAGTTAATTGGAAAGATTCTCACCCTGACTAACTATATACATTGATACCTGTGAACTAAGCTACTGCACTGCAGAAGGTAATTTGTAATAGTAGTTTCATGTTGGGAGTGCCTGTCATTGTGGTATTCTGAATATGGGCTGCTTGTCATGACATGCCAGTTACTGCTATGATGTCTCTCGGGTAGGTGGATGTTCAAGAAGAAGGGGGTGGTGCAGGAAAGCAAGAGAGAGGAAAAGGAATATTGTGGGACTGTCCTGCTTCAAGGTTGAATATGGTGAGATGTTTGGACTTATGTGCAAACATGAGAAG
>NW_004524587.1:15439802-15446852 GCF_000260255.1 Octodon degus
TATGCAGTGTGTTAGTTATTGAAACTGTCCTAGCGATTTGATTTGACACTTTCTCATTGCTATCTGTTTATCAATAAAATTATGAAAAAAAATAAATGTTGGCTGAATGAATGGCTGAAGGGTGGTTCTCCTCATGACTGTGGAGTCAGCCTAGGCTCCTCAGTGGGCATAATTGCAGGCAGGCCCCCACCTATGCTCAAGCCTGTACACTATCCCAAACAGGAAGCTGCAGTTCTGTGTGCCTCTCCCTCAGGCCCCTTTAGTTCCCGGGTCACCTGGGGCAGGGTGTCCATCCAGGTTCTTCAGGGTGTGACCCTTCGCTGGTTGGTCATCCAGCTTCCGATGTAGCTCCTTATAGTACAGTGAAGGCCACTGTGACAGGTCCTTGTCAATGGGCCTCCTGTGGACATGTCCTCCCAGCAAGGAAGAGAGGTCAGTCTGAGTCTGGCAGAGCTCAGACCTCAGCACTTTGATTTGGTCAGACCAGGCATCTAAGCTGGCCAGTGGGACCTTGGTGATGAGGAAGAGAGTCCCACAACAGGAAAGGAATACCACCAACACCTCCATGTGTAGCAGTGCAATGGATCAGATTTCTTCCTCTTTCTCAGAGGCAGGCTGTGACTGAACCATGATGCTGTGGTCCATCTTCCAGTTCACTGAGAAAGAGGCTGGTGAGCAGTACTAAAAAGGCATGTGTAGCTGAATTGATTCTGGGGTCATTTTTGGTCCTGAAAGCCCAAAACAGGGGAGTCATTCAAGAAACAAATATAACTTGGAGAAACCCGTGTCCACCCATGCTGGACACCATGATCTGGGTAGGGAGAATTGGAAAGGGGAACACAGGCTAGAGTAGAAAGGCTTGGATTGTAATCTTACTTTAGCCTTCTGAATGCTAGAATTATGATTCCAGCCCCTTTCTGGGTCTTGCCTTTCTCCTCTGCACAGTAAGAACAGTCACATCTTAGGGACAGAGTTACAGCCCATCCCTGTGCATGGAGTTTCCATAAGAAGGATCCGAAGACAAAGAGAACCTCATGGTTATGGTCAGCCTTCATGTGGGGCAGCCTGATATTTTTGAAAAAGCTGGGAGAATCCTGAAATTCATAGAAATAGACAGAGCCACGCAGACCTGGGGATGCGAAGAGACTGTGACGTGGTAGAATCTTGACAGTGGAATGGGAAATCCCAGGCTGGAGCAGGAGCTTGGGAAGGGCAAGTCATCAAGTGCAAGTCTCCTAAATTTCCTCATGTGTATAAACAGGGAGATGTCTGCCTCCTGCACTAGCCATGAGGATTCTTTTTATTAATGAGTACTAGTTACACAGACTAGGGGGCTTCATATTTGTACATACATAAACATACTCTGATGAACGCCCCCTGCACTCCCCTCAAGCTTTCCTAACCCCTCCCTGGTTAGCTTATTTAACATAATGATTTGAAGTTTCATCCTTTTCTTTTCTCTTGCTTGCTTTCTTGCATGCTTTATTTTTTTTTGCCTTTTTGAAACAGAGTTTCACTATGCATTTCAGACTGGCCTTGAATTCACTTTGTAGCCCAGGTGATCTTCCTGCCTCAGCCTCCCAATCATTGGGATTACAGGTGTGCACCACCGCATTCAGCCTTCCATCCATTTTCTTTCAAATGATGTGAGTTCATTCTATTTTATGGCTGAATAACATTACATAGCATACATACACACATATATGCACATATATATTATATAACACACTTTCTTTATCCATTGATCTTTTTTTTTTTTTGAGACAGGCTCTCATTATGCAATTCAGGTTGGCCTTGAATTTACTATGTAGCCCAGGCTGAATTTGAAACTTGCCGTGATCCTCCTGCCTCAGCCTCCTGAGTGCTGGGATTACAGGCATGCACCGCCAGGCCTGGCCTATCCATTGGTGGGCACCCAGGCCAGTTCCACAGCTTTAGGTATTGTGAAGTGCACATGAGTGTGCTACTATCTCTGTAGTAGGAAGTGTGATCAGAAAATGCAATTCCTGTTCACACTTTTTAAAAAGTTATTATAGTAGAGGACACATTGTCAATAATCCTCCTCCAAATCCTTTTCCTCACTCGAACCACACTTGTTCTGTTATTCTTGCCATTTTCTGAAGCGGTGCTAGAAGTCCTCTTCTGTTCTGGTGGCCTGGATGTCCTGAATCCATTAAAAACATTTGCCTTTTATGCTCATTTTCGTTTGGGTGAAGAGTCAGTAGCCACACGGCGCCAGATCAGGCAGGTTAAGGACACACCAGAATGTTATCATTTGACAAAAATTGCCATAAACATTTGTTCAACTTGGTGCAATCAAAAAGACAGTGAATGTTTCAGTTAAAATTTTTTATTACAGTAAAAGTCACATCACCATTAACCCCCTCTGAATAATAATACTGTATCTACTCACCTCCAATACACCTATCCATTGTTCTTGGCAATGTGTCATTAGCTATAGTACATTTTTAAAAATTTTTAATTAATATTTATTTATTTATTTATTTATTTTTTGCAGAACCAGGGATTGAACTCAGGCCCTTGCGTTTGCCACACAAGCGCTTATTCTATTGAGCTATCTCCCCAGCCTCTATAGTACATTTAAAAAAAGATTAAATGTTCACTGTCCTTTCAATCACCTCTTGTGTGTGGAACTTAATTTTTAGGAGCGTATAACTGAAGAGTGGTATAGCTGCGTTTTCAGTTTTTTGAGGAAACTTCATAATCATTTCCATAGTGGTGGTAATGACTTACATTTGCACCAACAGTATTGCATTGTTCCTATCCCCCATCCTCACTACTATTTATTTATTTTTGTATTTTTATTGATACTTATTATTTATCTATTGTTTTTGAAGGGCTGGGGAGATGGCTCAGTGGAATAAGTGCTTCCCTGGCAAGCACAAGGACCTGAGTTCAATCCCCGGTTCTACCAAAAAAAAAAAAAAAAAAAAAAAAAAAAAAAAAAAAAAGATTATAATTTCTTTTCTAAGATAAATAACATTTTTCACAAAAATATATATTTTGGAGTAAAAGGGTGTATTTTTTGACTGAATCACTGCATTTTGAACTTTCCTCTCAAGACTGATTTCCAATAACTTGATGTAAAAATAGTTTTCAGCTATGCAGTTAATGTCCCACTACAACAAACTCTGTGACATGTGTCAATGGGTTATGCAATGCAGTTTTGCTGCATTGAATATGAAATTTAGGCATTAAATTCTTCTTTCATACATTTGTTATTAGTGTATGTAAGTTACACAGATTACTGGGTATCCTTTCGGCAGATTTGTACATGCACCTAACATATTTTAATCATCCGTCCATTACCTCCTTGCCTCTCCTCCTTCTCGCTTCACATCCTTTTTGGGGAAGTTTAATGGATATAATGTAATTTGATCATATTCGAGCCCCTGTTACTGGGAAAGTAGTTTGTTTTTTGCAGTACCAGGGATTGAACTCAGGACCTTGCGTTTGCCAGACCCCTGTTACTTGCTCTAGCTCCCCTCCTCCCTTTCCCTTTCTCTTGTCTAATAATAGTCCCCCTTTTACTTTCTTTTTTTTGTGGTACTGGGGATTGAACTCAGGACCCTGAACTTGCCAGGTAAGTGCTTATTCTACTGAGCTATCTCCCTGGCCCAAAAGTTCAGAAGGATTTTTTTTGGCCTGCTAAGGATGCCTTAAGGGCAGGTCTGGTAAGGCATGAGGATCTGGAGATCGAACCACAGAATTCTGAGCCTGATTGCTTTGCTTAAGCAGGCACTTAAACAACTGAGCTAATGGGCAGCCTCCCCCTGCCCTTTTAATTTCTCATCATCTTTTCTGGTTCCATTTATCAGGAAAAAACATGCAATATTTGTTTTTCTGCAGTGAGTTTATTTCCCTCAACATGATGCTCTCCAGATCCCTCAATTTTTTTTTTGCAAATGATAAAGGTTTGTTCTTTTTTTAACAGCTGAAAAATACTCCATGATATATATATATATATATATATATATATGCCATAAATATATAACATATGCCATATATATGATATATATATATGCCACATTTCTTTTATCTGTTCATCTGTTGATGGGCATCTTGGATGGCTCCACATCTTGACTTTTGTATACTGCTTTTGTACATCCATTATATTAAGCACAGGTGTGCAGGTGTCCTATTGTATGCTGACTCTAATTCCTTTGGGTATATACCAAGGAGTGGTATAGCTGGATCAAGTGGTACTTCTATTTTTAGATTTTGAGGAGCCTCCATATTGATTTCCATAGTGGCTGCACTAATTTATATTCCCACCAACTGTGTAGAAGGCTTTCGTCCACTCTTCATCTTTACTAGCATGTAGATTTCTTCTCCTAAGCTAGTCTGCCATGTAGAGGGAGTCCCTTGCAGTGCAAAACCCCACATTATATTCCCACCTCACACTGACTGTAACCTTTCCTTGGGGTTAGCACTGCTGCTGTTGTTCCTCCTTGGGGCTGATGGCCTCTCTGGGCCTACCTTGTGTTTGTGAGACAAGTCTCTCTTCTAGGGAACTGGGGTTAGCATTCCAAATTGTTTTGTTCTTTTCCCTACATTGTCTTCAGTTTCTCAGTGATATTTGGTCTTCCCCTGGAAAACTAAAGAGAGCTCCTCTTCTTTTTGCTAAATTGTTATTTTCTAGGTATCTCAATTTGAGGTCCAGGAGAGGCCGTGATTTCCTGCTGGCTTCTAGTCCATTATCTTAATCTTTTATTGAGACCAGTGATTTTCTTGAATGAACTTTAGCTGGGCTTTTCTGAGACCTCTCCTAGCCTAGATCCCAACCTCCGACCCCAACCTTATCACACCTGCATAAGCCAATCATCTTTTTTATTTAATGGCTCTTGGAACTGAACTCAGGTCTTTTTCCCTGAGCATTTTAAAAATTTCTGAATATTGTGATAGGATCACAGTAAGTTGCTGGTCTGGTCTGGAGCTTGCCTCAGGCCCCAGAGCACTGCAATCATAGGCATGTGATACTCTGCCTGGCTAATTATAGTCATTCTGGCTGGGGTTAAGTGGAATCTCCATAGAGCTTTGATTTACATTTCCCTGATGGTAAAATATGTTGAATAGTCTCATAAACTCACTAGAAATTTAAACTTATTTTGAGAAATGTCGGTTCAGTTTATTCCCACATTTAATGATTGGACCAGTGGGATTTCTTCTAGGGTGTAAAGTGTTTTGAGTTCTCCTTATATTCTGGATATTAATCCTGAGTTGGAAAAGTAGTAACCTGCAAATAATGTCTCCCATTCTACAGGCTTGCTCTTTACTCTGTTGATTATTTCTTTTAAGTGTTGTACAAAAGTTCTTTTTTTTTCTTTTCAAAGTTTTATTGATAAACATATAGCAATGAGACAGTTTCAAATCAAATCGAAAGTACAGTTTCAATAAATAATACACTGCATATATTCTTCTTAGTGGTTAATTGCTGTACAAGAGGCAGACTTGTGATCCTACTTACAAACACCATTAGAAAAAATCATTCTATTCATTTAAGAGAATGCAACTATATATCTATCCCAACCACTTTGAATACACAGATACAAAATGGACATTCATAGTTATACCCCAATTTTTTTTTAAGTTCCGTTGTTGAATATTATAGGTGTGTAAACTCAGCAAAATATTCTAAAAGAGTCCAGTAGCCCATAATAGCATTGGGTCTTCTGTTTAACTGGCAATGTCAGAAATTATTGACGTGAGTCCCCCACAGCTCAACATAACAACATGGCTTTACTTCCTATATTTCATCTTCATACTTTTCTACTGGATGGTTAAGACCAAGGTAAAGCAGAACCTATGCAACAAGAGTTGTACAAAAGTTCTTAAATTTGATGTACATCACATTTATTGATTATTGCTGTTATTTCCTCTGATAATGGAGTCTTAGGAAGTTTTTGCTGGGTCTATGACTTAGACTGTTTTTCCTATACTTTCTTCTAGGAGTTGCAAAATTTCAGTGTTAAACCTAGGTCTTAGGTCAATTTTAATCTTAGTACAAGGTGAGTGATAAGGACCTGGTTCCAGTCTATTTTATGGATATTCATTTTCTCAGCACTGTTTGTTACTGTAGGATGTATTTTTCCAGCATATGCTTTTCCCTTCTTTCTCAAGAATCAGATGGATGTAGTTGTATGGATTTGTTTCTGATTCCTTGTCTTTGTCAATGGTCACTGAGAGATAATACCTAACACCCATAACTTCAATGATGGAAGGTTTATTTTGGCTTCTGTTTTTAGACCACAGCTGACTGGCGGGAAGGCCTGGGGGAAGGATCTGGGCAGAGGAAAGCACGTCTTGGCATCCAGAAAGCAAGGAGACAAAGAATGACTAAGCTGATTATCCTTATAGGTCATACATCTAACCAGTGACCTGCATCTTACCCAGATACTGCAGCACCCCCATAATCCACTTGCCTTTTAAAAACCCCAGGCAAATGTGCATGGGACTTTGGGGGACATTAGATATAAACCACGGCAGTTGTGTATTTTATTTCACTGATCTATTTTTGTGTGTGTGCCAGTACTATGCTGCCTTTGTTCCTATTGCTTTGTAGTATATTTTTCAATTGGATATTGTGATACCTCCAACAATGATCTATTTACTTAGGACTTAACTATGAGGATTTACTGAGGTGAGGGACATCAAGTTAATGATGCCAGAAGCTTGATTAGAAATATAGGTGCAGAGACCCAGTCCTAGCCTAGGCCCGGTGAGTGTGTGGAGAGCTTCCTGCTACCCTGCGCCAGCGGGACCAGTCCCAGTCCAGGTGCAGCGTGGACCGGACCCACTCCCACCCCCTCGGGCCACCCCCCACCACTCCGCCGTACATCCACCCCCCTCCCCTCCCCCCGCTGAGTAGGAATTTCTGCCGAGTTCCGGGAACGCCCAGACGCAGTCCTAGCCCAGGTTGGCAGCGGGAAGGAGCTGAGTACAGCAGCCAGACCTAAGCCAGACGCAGATGGATAAGTCCAAACTCTGTAGAGATCCACCTGAACTTCAGTACATGTGAAGGTTATAACT
>NW_004524587.1:15453087-15459676 GCF_000260255.1 Octodon degus
AATGTCCATTTTGTATCTGTGTATTCAAAGTGGTTGGGATAGATATATAGTTGCATTCTCTTAATGAATAGAATGATTTTTTCTAATGGTGATTGTAAATAGGATCACAAGTCTGCATCTTGTACAGCAATTAACCACTAAGAAGAATATATGCAGTGTATTATTTGTTGAAACTGTACTTTGATTTGATTTGAAACTGTCTCATTGCTATATGTTTATCAATAAAACTTTGAAAAGAACAAAAAAATATTCAAATAACGGAACTTAACAAAAAAGGGGATAGAGATGAATGTCCATTTTGTATCTGTGTATTCAAAGTGGCTAGGATTGATATATAGTTACATTCTCTTAATGAATAGAGGGATTTGTTCTAATGGTGTTTGTAAATAGAATATCATGTCCACATGTTGTACAGCAATTAACCACTAGGAAGAGAGTATGCAATGTATTAATTATTGAAACTGTCCTACCAATTTGATCTGATACTCTCTCATTGTTATTTGTTTCTCAATAAAATTATGAAAAAAAAAAACAAAAAAAACCATAGGTTCAGGGGCCAGGGACATAGCTCAGCAGTCTACGTGCCTGCCTGGCAAACCCAAGAACCCATGCTGGTTGGTCCTGCACTGTGCCAGCCACTGAAACTAGGTGTGGTGGCACATGTCTATAATCCCAGTGCTGGGAGGATCTCTATGATTCCTAGCTGTGTAGTGAGACTCTATATCAAATAAATAAATAAATCTTAATAATAATGATAACAACAATAATGATAATTTTGAAACATAGGTGCAAAACTGAGTTCTATAAACCTCACTTGGGGCTCCCAACTCTGAACTGCCCTCTAGGCAGTCAAGCCTCAGTTACAGATGTACTTGAGCTAAAATGTACTAGGTGGAATGCAGGGATCATGAATTTATGGTTCCCAACCATCTACCAGAACTGGGTTTTGAGAGTCTGGGCATCCTCATGGTCTCCCACATATTCTCCCATCACCAAATCATCAAACTCAAATTGCACCATCTAGCCTAAGAGGAGCATGGAGAGTCAGGAGAGTCAGGGAAGGAAGGGTGGGTAAGGAGATGGGGGCTGGAATTATAAGAATGGTAAGAAATGGTCAAGGTCTCACTTACAGATGCCTAAATAGTGCAGCCTTTGTTCCTGAAGGCAGTTATATGGGCAGGAATCTCACCATCTATGCTGATGTGTTTTGCAGAACAGCCTGTGTGGTCTAGGAACTGGGTACTGGAAAGATAGTATGAAAACTGAGTGTGATGCAGGCATGTGTTGGTGTTGCCCTGAGAACGAACAACCAAGAGAACTGGCCTGGACGGGTTGCACTCCCTCAGCATGGGAGATGCTTCAGCCATGCTCTTCATTGTTGACACCAATAATGCTGGGCAAAGTTGAAAATCAGCAGAGGCCAGCAGCTCCTGGCGATGTCTAGGCGAGAAATTTCCCATCCATTATGTGAGCAATTCTTTCCATGTACAAGGTTTAGTTCAGTCACAGAAAGGTCCAGAGGGGCTTAACCAAGAGAAAATGCTCAGCATTAAAGAGATTCTTACGGGCCGGGGAGATGGCTCAGTAGAATAAGCGCTTCCTTGGCAAGCGCAAGGGCCTGAGTTCAATCCCCAGTTCAGGAAAAAAAAAAAAAAAAAGATTCTTAGGAGAAGACCCAAAGCCGAGAACTCCCTGGATTTTATGTAGAATATCAGTGTAAGTGGAAAAAATCAGAAGAAAAACAGTTTGGGCAATGAGCTGTCTCTGGCTAGGCAGTTTTTCTTGGGGCAGGGGGAAGGAGAAGGACAATAGCCAGACACAACAAGGCTCATGGCTCAGTAATTTAAACTTCTTGTTTAATCACTCGTCTTTTGTAGAACATGCATGCTTTTGCTCCATAGAGTAACCATTTGCTCCTCACAGAGCCTGTGTGCTTTTGGCCTGAAGTATAGCCATTGGTTTTTGCTCCTCAGTTTAACCATTCATTCTTTGACCAAGCTCTCCACAAGCAATGGTCTTGAAGGTCTAGGGGACACTGAAGGTTTTGCATCAAAGTCGTTTCAGTTGTTTTATGGGGCCAAAGTGTACTTCCACTCTTTCCTAACTTATCTCAGGGTGCTCTGTTTACCCAGAAATATCATGTCTGCATCTTGTACAATGAATAACCACTCAGACAACAATATGCAATGTATTAATTACTGAAACTGCTAATAATCAGTTTTGGAACTGTCTCATTGCTATTTGTTTCTTAATAAAATTATTTTTTTAAAAAGAAATATCCCCCTCAGAAATATCCCAGAAATGTTCTACCTACCCAGAAATATCCCCCTACATACCTAAACTTAGAATATTTTGCTCCTCATTTCCCATGCAGGGCTGTGAGGACACTAATCCATGGAGATGAGGCAATAGTTCAAAGCAGTACGAATTGTCTCTCCCACACACCATCAGCCTCCTCCACACCTGAGAACATTCAGCCCAACCTGGGAAATAGCCAGAATTCCCTCTTTACTCTTTCCCCTCAGGCATCTCATCAGGCTCTCTGAGTCTATTTCCTCATATGCAGATAGATTGGCCACCATCTGTAACCAGACCGGTGAAGAACAGGTTCACCTTCTCAGGCAGAGAAAGGGGTGCTCCCAAGGCTCAAGTTAAGTGCAAATGGCCCCCAAATTTCCAAGGATATTCTGTGGGGACTTCTGCACAGCATTGTATGAAAATGTCCCAACTTCCCTGTTGCCAGAGGTCCCCAGCCAGAGGATCTATCCCATCTGTTGGCATGGTTCAGCCCATGATGAGTGCTCTAGGGCACAGCTTTGCCAGGAGCAGACTATATTCACCCTCTGTGAAGCAGAGTTGTATGGATTCTTACCCTTGAGGACCTCAGCAATTCACAGGAAGGCTGTTGTTTCCAAGGCACTTTGCCTGCCTGTTGTCCCCACTGAACAGATAGAAGACCAGAGACTTTTATGGTGAGAGGTGTGGGGAGAGAGGAGGGTAGCCTGGACTGGGGAAGTTGAGGGCATTCACTGTGGAGGTGGCCTGAAATGAACTGGAGATGAGACTGGGCAGCAAGGCCAGTCCACTTTCCATGATAGCACCATGGAAGAGTCCTCAGGACATGGGGGAGATGACATGTAAGGACACACTTGTGCCACCTACAGATACTCCAAACATGGTGATATAGTCAGTGTTGCCACCAAAGCAGAAAATATTCTGTTGCACCCAGCATAAGGCAGCCACTTGGTCCAGGTACCCCCAGTTGTCAGGGGTGTGCTGATCTCTAGTGCTGAAAAGTAGCAGGGGCAAGGTTCACAGACCTGTCCTGGCTCTGCCGGTCCATTTTTAGCCTACCCCCAGTCTTGCCCAAAGAAGAATGCCAGGCAGTATTGGTGATCATGGTACCTCTCCTGCCAGGTAAGTATCCCAGCCAGTATTGGACAGTGACCACCCACCACCATGTTTTCAGAGGCTGTCAGTGTGGATCTGTCATACACAAAAGCCATGCCTACAACTAGTATACAACTGTGGATCCTTACCCCTACCTGGAAAAATCATGACTGATACCACATGGGTCCCCTCCAGCCTAAACCTGCTGTTCTACCTGTGTGTTATCCATTCCTTTGGTTCATTGCAGATGAACACAGACAGAAGTAAAACCTAATTACTTGGGCTAAGGTTGGACTCAAGTTCAATCAGGTAGACCAGGACTCTACTTTTCTGTTCACTCCATGAAAGCAAGCTTGCCTCTATTCTCTGACCTGCATTCAGTTTTTCTTTCATGGATCACTTTCTAAGACCCAGGTCCCATCTTTTCTGGAAAAGAGAGGAAACAGCTCTCGTGGCTTTTCTTCTCCCATGTCACACTGTCCTGCATGGGAGGTGGTGGAAAGAAAAGGTGTTTTTGTGAATTGTCCCATCTGAATATTGGTCAAAAGCCTTGCCTAAACTTATTGGCCCAACAGATAAATATATTAATCATGAAGGGAGATTATCCTGTGCACATGTCTGTGATCTCTGGCAGCAGTGAGAGGCTCACAGCTCAATACCTAGGGTGAGAAAGACTTCTTGGATTCCATAGAATAGGCTACTCATCAGGGTGTACTCTGCAGCAGAGCCATGCTTGTCTGGTCCCTTCTAATCTTTTATTTTAATGATGATAAACTCCAAGGTCAATTTTTATTTCTACAAAAAAGGCAATCCAAGCAATATAAAACACATTGAGAGGTATTAAGGAGTGAGCTTCAAGTGGAGCTTGACTCTGCAAAGATTGAGTCCAAAGAGAAAAGGCCGTCCTGTTCCTGGGCTGGGCCACAGGCTGCATTGAAAAGAAGGGGCCAGCTGGTGCCCTAACAATCACAGACTGATGCCAGATACAAAGCCAAGTCCATCCAACTCTAGTCCCACAGAGGGTCTAACTGCCAAGGGGGGTGTGTGGTGGGGTTGCTGCAGAGATAGGAGTCGCAGAGCTCTGTGGTGCATTCTGATGGCGATCAGTGATCAACGAGGTTGGAATTTGAAATAGACATTCTTGTTTCTGCTCTGCCTGAGCTGACCAGTGGATCTTCAAATGTGGCTGCAAGGAAAGTGCCAAATCTTGGCCTCCAGAGCCTTTCCGTTTAGAAATTCATCATCATCTCACAAGCAGTGTCCTCAGCTGGCAATCGCTCCCTCTAGAGTCACCAGTCCTGGTGCTGAGGGTTTCCCTACGTAGGCCAGGTAAGGCTGCAGTTCAGTTAGGTGTACACAGACAGCAGGGCTTGCTCGTTAATCCACCCCGCTGTGGAAACATGACACAATTTTACAGCAGAGTTGGGTGGGCCTCCCTTTGCAGAGCTTTTCTGAGGGGTGAGTGGGAGACTGCTTGTTTTGTAATTTTTCACAAGGACGTTATAGACTGGCTTCAGAATTTGAACCACCTCCTATGCAGGACAGTGTGACATGGGAGAAAAAAAAGCCACCAAAGCTGTTTCTTCTTTTTTGCAGAAAAGATGGAACTGGGGTTGTAGGAAGTGATGCATGAAAGATAAACTGAATGCAGAGAGGGTAGGAGTTGGAAGAGCACAGGAGGAAGGGGAACCACGACCATTACTTTATTTTTTCTTTCATCTTATGGGCTAAATGTAACTTGAAGATTTTGGGAAAACTTGGACAAGAAAAGACTTATGGCTTTTGAAGTGAATTGAAGCAGTGACTTTTAAACAATGAAATCAGAATTAGAATATCCGGTATGTTTAATCCTTTATTTTTTTTTAATTAATTAATTAATTTATTTTTTTGTGGCCAAATGAGCCCAGTCTGGGGGCAGGGCTGGTGTGGCATGTGGTGCAGGGGATCCAACCAATGTCCCTGTTCGCTTGCCTAAGTTTGCTTAAGCAGGTGCTTTAGACCACTGAGCTACCTTGCTGGCCCATTTAATCCTTTTTTTTTTTTTTTTTTGCGGAACCGGGGATTGAACTCAGACCCTTGCACTTGCCAGGGAAGCACTTATTCCACTGAGCATTCTCCCCGGCCCCTAATCCTTTCTTTACAGGTTACTAGAACACTTTTTTTTTTTTTTTTAGGTTATGAACAGAATATATTTATTGAGGGAAAGAAAGCTCCTGTCTGAGAGAGGGACAGGAGTGGAGCCTGAGTGGGTAGTCCCTCAAGGATTATTTTATTTTTTGTTTTTGGGCTGCTCAGGATGTCTTCAGGGCAGGTCTGGTGTGGCTTGAGGATGAGGGGATCAAACCACAGCATCCTGAGCCTGATTGCTTTGTTTCAGCAGGCACTTAAACACCTGAGCTAACGGGCAGGCCCCTGATTACTTTTGATTTAAGAAAATTGTGGAAAGCTAGTAACTGCCACAAGTGAACACCAGATGGTGGCACATGTCAATTTTCCAGAGTCCTCCTTTGAGGGATGTCTGAATGCACTGGGGATCTCTGCTCACACTTGCTGGAATCATTTGTGGCAGATTTTAGTCCACAGGTCACTTTTCCCCATATTTCTTTGTAAACTCGTCAGCATTCTTACAGAATTTTTTCTAAGAGTATTCTTTAGCTAGGTCAGCCCGAAGTACATGCTCAGGCTGGGGGTTGTTACTTGGATTACTGGATTACTTGGTCTGTCTTGGTCGCTGGCTTCCAGTTCTGAATAATTACTGGAAGGCAAACTTGTCCTTTTTCATCAATGTTTGGGTGATAATATTTGTTTTAAATGTGGTCTTCAGTGGTTTGAATGGATACTGTGCTGGAAAGTTGATTTCAACTCTAAAGGCCCCCGTATCTTTTTTTTTTTTTTTAAGGGTAAACCGAACTGCATATATTGCAGGTTAATAATTAGCTTCTCTTCTGGAGGGTTAACAACCTAAGTTAGCAGATCAAAATTGGAGAAAAGGAAGGGCTGCATGGTTAGCCAACATTTTGGCCCTAGCCTTTCAAAGTCAGTGAAGACTCGGGACATAGGAGAAATTGTATTGTAACAACATGTAATTCAGTTGTGCTCCAAATTTTCTGATCAAGAAGATTATGGAGCCACAGAGAAATGTGTTCGATGATCTAACGTGAGCCTGGGGAGAGTCACATGGAGAGAAAAAACATTTTCT
>NW_004524587.1:15460311-15461542 GCF_000260255.1 Octodon degus
TTAATCAGCTGTGAAACTGTCTCATTCATATTTATTTCTCAATAAAAAAATGTAAATAATAATTTTATTGAGAAACAAATAGCAATGAGACAGTTTCAAAACCGATTACTAGCACAGTTTCAATAATTAATACATTACATATTGTTGTCTTAGTTGTTATTCATTGTACAAGATGCAGACATGATATCCTGTCCATAAACACTATTAGAATAAATCTCTCTATTCATTGAATTAAGAGAATGCAACTATATATCTATCCTAACTATTTTGAATATACAGATGCAAAATGGTCATTCATCTGTATCCCCTTTTTTGGTTAGTTTTGTCAGAGAAGGGTATTCCATTGTTATTTAAATATTGTAGGTGTGTGAATTCAGCAAATATTCCAATATAGTCCAGTACTTCATAATAGTAATGAGTTTTCTGTAAGACTGGAAATGTCAGAAGTTGTTGAGTTGAGCCTTTTGCAGCTCAGCATATTAATATGGTAAAGGCCCCCTTATCATATGGAGGGTTGTCAAGAACAATAAGCCCTTGCCAAGTCAATAAATTAGCTTGATCTCCCATCCAAGTACTAACTAGGCCTGACCCTGCTTAGCTTCCGAGATCAGACGAGATCGGGCACGTTCAGGGTGGTATGTCCGTAGACAAATTAGCTTGATCAACCTGGATGTTAGGAAGTTTTTAAAAAATGTATTTGGTTGTTACAGGATCTCACTATACAGCTTGTACTTGTGGTGATCCTCCTGTTTTCAGCCTCACCAGTGCTGGGATTATAGGAATAAGCCACTACACCTGGATTCTGTGGCTGGCTCAGCCTGCCTTGGGTGTAGGGCTGGCGCAGCTTGTGGTGCCAGGGATCAAACCACCATCCCTTGCACTTGCTAAGCTTGCCTAAGCAGATGCTTTAGTCCACTGAGCTATCTCGCTGGCTCATTAAGAAGTTTTTCATTCCACTTTTTTAAAAATTAATTTTATTTTGAAGAGTAAAAACAAAAGCAAGAACAAAAATCAGAAACAGGGTAACATATAACATTACATATGTTACAGATTTTCAAAACAATAGCTGACTAGCAATGTTTGACTTATTACCTATTTTTATTGTCAAATCTGTTGCTGAGATAAACAGATATAGTTATGTAAGACTGGACATATGACTGAGTATTACCACTTCCTTTTTTCTTTCTCCATAATTTTATTGAGAAACAAATAGCAATGAGACAGTTTCAAA
>NW_004524587.1:15461642-15482282 GCF_000260255.1 Octodon degus
CAAATTGGTAGGACAGTTTCAATAATTAACACATTGCATACATTCTTCCTAGTGGTTATTTGCTGTACAACATGAGGACATGATATCCTATTTACAAACACTATTATAACAAATCCCTCTATTCATTAAGGGTATGTAACTATATATCTATCCTAACCATTTTGAATACACAGATACAAAATAGATATTCATCTGTATCCCCTTTGTTGTTTAGTTCTGTCATTTGAATATTATAGGTGTGTTAACTCAGCAAAATATTCTAAAAGAGTCCAGTAGCCCATAATAGTATTGGGGCTTCCTCTTGACTGGCAATGTCAGAAATTGTTGACCTGAGTCCCCTACAGCTCAACATAACAGCACGGCTTTACTTCTTATACTTCACTTTTATACTTTTCTGTTGGATGGTTAAGACCAAGATAAAGCAGGACCTATGCAACAAGAGTGGTAGCTTCTGGGTCTGATAAGGTCAGTGAAATCCCTTTCATTCCACTTTTGCATATCTCTTCAAGCTCCTTCATCAGCCTTCTGCTGGCCGCCATCTTGGATCTGGTCCCTTCTAATCTTTTTTATCCTTCAATGTGTGTGTGTATGTGCTTGTGCGTGTGCATGTGTGTGTGTGTGTGTGTGTGTGTGTGTGTGTGTGTGTGTTTTCCTCATGCTTGAACTTGAAGCTTGCAATTGCTAGGCCAGTGGTGTAGCACTGACTTTTAAAGGTAAGTTAGACCTCATTGCAGGCATGTAGAAGTTGAGGTACAAGAAATCCTCAAATATGGGGATGGGAAGCATGGTCTGACAACACCATCAGAGCTCCAGCATTTTTCAGACACCTGGTGACAAGGGTAGACAATTAGTCCAAGGGCTCTACAATGAACAAAACCAGACTCTGCATTCTGCTCCCTCTGCTATCTTGCCACACATGATCTTTCCCTCAAGTCTCTGTCAATCCAGGAACCACAGGCAGGGGTTTTAGAATGGAGTTCAGGTTTCCAGGGAGGGCTCAAGGTTGATGAAGTTCTGACATCCGCACTCCTCCCGCAGTTGGGAAATCATAACCATTGGCTTTAGGTGTTGACATTCACCATGTATCTCTATAGCCATCTGTTCTTGAACAGAGGAGGAGCCTACACAGGTGTTGCATGTGGGATTGGAAGTTTGTTTTCCAAAGAACAGTAGGGTGTACTCCATCCTGAGACTGTTAGGGAAACTCACAATCCTCCCACAGAGTCTCCACTTGTAATAACATGGACTTGAGGCTTGGGAAATGGCATCTGGCTCTGTGAGCTGACGTACTCTGTGAAGGTGGGTCCCCAAGAGGCTACCCCTCTATCCTCATTAGGCACCTTCAGTATCTGATGCTGGAGCCAGACTTTCTTACAAGTTCATGGAGCCAACCATAACCTCTCTTGAGACACCTTCCCTGGTGGCAGAGAATACTTGGCACAGTGAAAATCTGAGGACAGATGTGTCTGTTCTTCTTTTTAGGACAAAGGGCTAATGACCTCTGGGTGCCAAGCCCAGATCTGGGTGACTGTCATTGTTCCTGCATTCTCTGGACTTTCATCATTCTCACTGAAATCCTTCCAGTGCAGACGAAAACAGGCTGCGAGGTTCCGATGGCAGAGTCACTGCAGGCTGGCCCGGAGCTCAGAGCACCTGAGCCCTCCCCCGAGTCTGAATTTCCCTAGCTTTCCCCAAAGGTTACCTGACAGGGTGGGAGGTCCTATCTCTCACACCACTTCAGGATTTAGGGGCCTCACATGGTGAAAACTGCAGTGGTTCTAAAGGTGGCTTGGGAAAGGGAATTCCCAGGAAGGTGTGGACCCTACATTGGTGCCATTCATGTGGATGAGGCTGCTCTGCACCTGGTCAGATGGGGTTGGCAGAGTGCTGGGCTGTGGCAGAGAAATGCACATCAGGGTTAGGTCTTTCTAATCAGCTGCCTCCCACATACTGTGGTGTCAGGGATATACCAGCTGGTGGAGCTGCCACAGCAGGAGAACAGTGGCCCTAAGTGGATACCTCCCTATACCCCAAGGAAGCAGAGAGAATCAGGGCTGACCAAAGCGTGCAGAGCACTCAGGTGTGAGCCCATTATGGTAGAGAGAAGAGTAAACAAACACAATATTCCCATTATCCATTTTCAACAACTATGAGTACTTGCATAACCTACTTTTATCTGAGACTTTCAGTGACTCTCAACTGCTTCCTTCCTTCTTTGTAGGTGTGTCTGAGTGCCTCCCACACCCTGTGCATGCTGCCATCTCCTTGTCATCCTCAATCAGCACTGTCAAGAGGCCCTGATCTGCAAACACTGGCTTAACACATATCCTGGTATTCACACTCTCCCACCGTCCCATCACTGCTATCTGTGGTCTTAGCCCAGCTTATCTGACCAGATTTTCAGGAACCAATACTTAGTGCTAGGAGTTCAAGCAAAGGGCCTCCTGGGGTATAGCAATGGCTTTTGCACTAACCCTGACATGACTACCAGTTCCCGGGAGGACTGTGAAATTTGACTGAAAATATGAAAATCTCCCAGGGCTGGGGAGATGGCTCAGTAGAGTAAGCACTTGCCTGGCAAGTGCAAGGGCCTGAGTTCAATCCCCGGCTCTGAAAAAAAAAAAGAATGAAAGAAAAGAAAAGAAAAGAGAATCTCCCATCCTCAGGGATCTCCAACTCAAGGTGGCATGACAAAGAAAGCATTCTCCAGCCCAGCCATAAGAACCCTCATGACTCAAGTCAGGAAGGAAGGAAGCAGTTGATTGTCATCATGTCCTTCCTCTGTGTAATGAGGCAAAAGGGCCAGTTTCATACAAAAAATAGTTAAACATCCCAAACATCCTGGGGAGCTAATGTTTCCCACCATTCACTTGCATCAGCATGTCTGTGCCATCTGGTGCAGCTGAGGCCAGGAGGCAGCCACTCAGATACACCAGAAAGAATGGTTTAACAACATTTTCTTCTGAGTTCAAATGTGCACTCCTACTTCTGGCAGTATGCTTCCTAGGCAGGATTCCATTCCAGATGGCATCTCTGTCCATGTAATTCACCATGACACTAATGGTTATCGCTTGCCACAGCACAGGACAAAGCCACTATAATGTCCCTGTAAGAGGCAGATGCACCCACAGCAGGAAGCTCTCCCATGTAGTAGTGCAAGGTGTCCCCTGTGTCAGGAGATGGGAAAGCCCAGGACCACAGAGGGTTGGGTTTGTGACCATTTAGGTGAACAAGGATGGGTGCACAGTACCTGAGCCCCTGTGGCCGTGATGATCCCTTTGGTGAAGCCAGATCTAGGTGAGACTATGCTGTGACCTCCTATGGCTCCACAGTGATCCTGAACATAAAGCTATGTAAGCTTTTTAAGCAGGAGCCAAGGCGAGGTCGGGCAGATCTGCCTGCCTAGAAGTCTTGGTGCCCTCCAACAGCCTGGTCAGCAGCAGGTAAAGGAGGAACCTGGCAGGATGGGCCATGGGGGTCAAGCAAATGGGGGAATGGGGAAGGGTGAAGGAGATTCCCCCCAGTTCATAGTCAGAGCCTTTGAACTGGGGGGAATCCAAAGCTGCAGACACACCGTGCACATGGGGCCCGCCAGGCGTCAGCTTTTGTTAAGGGCCTCATGATCACTTGCCGTCACAAAGTGTATAACCTTTGCTTAGACAGTCAAGCCATGCCTTTGCTCCAGGTTGGTGGTGTGAGTTCTGCTTTGGGAAGTGGTGCCCAGGGGCTTCTAGACCATCCAAGGACAGTTACCCTGCCTGGGACACCTTTGGAAAGTTCCAGGAAACTTTTATGTCTAAGGAAGTGTCACACTCAAAGCCAAAGGGCATCAGGAAGCTATTACTGTTGGGAGCTGCTGAAGCTAGAAACTGATCCTACTGGAAGGACGGGGGGAGGCCTCATTGCCTAAAATAGCCAAGTTTCCTTGGTCTTGAGAAAAGCATCCTGCCTGGACATTGTTGGCTATAAGTTGCTGGGCAACCTGGTGTCTTGTAACTTTGCAAAGATGTAAATAAATGCCCCTACTGTTGTTCTGGAGTTGTTTACTGATGAGGTACAGGCCACCACCTGACCCAGCCCTTGTCTTCTTGTCTATCTTTTTCTCATTCCTGCCACTGTTTCTCTTCAGTGTACACTGAGAGACACATGGAGTCCTACGGTTACTGTTGTTATTACACATGATGGCCAGGAGCAGCTACAGCCACAGGCAACACACAGGAGCAAGATGTCTCAAATCTCCACTCCTGCCAGGGGGCTTCTGACCTGCCTGAGCCTCTCTGTACTGCAGAGAGGCTACACATTTCTCACATTGTCACCTGCCATCTCCACTATCTTTTCCCTTCTTGGCATTTCTCTCCCACCTCAGTCCCCCACCTGTGTGGGGGCTGAGAAAAGGCTGTATCTTTTTCACACTTTGGAAGATGAGATTCTCACCTTGAGGTCTAGAAGGATTAAGAACCTGTAGGCCTCAGAGCTCAGTGGGGCACACAGTTAATCTAGTTGCACAGCCGGGTCACTCATGTGTTTCAGTGCTGCTGTGGGTCGCACCCTACTTCACCTTGAGCAGTTCCAGAGCAAGCCCTGACCCACATTGCTTGGCCCAGGTTGGAGTTTGGCTCAGCAGAGAGTAGGGGTTGGGTGAGGCAGGCAAAGAGTATGAGCAGCCCCCATACTGTTAGCCTGTGCATAGGAGTGGCCCTGATAAGTCAGAGGTCACTGGGAGCCAGTGGTCAGAGAGCAGGTCACTGCTTCCTGGAACCCTTTCAACAACTCAGAAAAAGGCACATTTGAGACACCAGGAACTCTCTCTCCTAAGACCCAGAATCACTGAATCTATAGTCTTTGCAGTCACAGGTCTGGGGCAGGGAGTGGGATCAAGAAGAGGGTGGGGCAAGCTGTAATTGGAGAATTTAGGAACCAGATCAGGATTGACAGAGGTGAGGGTGGGGAGCCTCTTTTGATGGAGCTGAAGGGAACAGCTTGACATACAGAGAGAAGAGACTCTGCCCTTTTGAAGGCAGAAGGCTGATTCTGAAGGCTCTTTTTTTTTGTCTCCTGGACTCACAGCTGATTGGATTTTCTTCAAGGTCCCTCATCCTCTTATAATCCTATTCTTCAGGTCTCTATCAACCCCTCATACATTTGCTTAAATTTTCCAAACTATCGGGCTAAAACAGATGAATTTAATTGTATGCAAATATTTCCACAATAAAACTTTTAAAATAAAGAACTTCTGAAAGTCTTAAAAAGGCCCCAGGAATCTGTTTTGGCGAGTGGCCTTTACATCTGCAGAACTGAGCATCATACAAGGGGATGTCTGCAGCTGGAGCTCAGTAATGTTTTCAGGCTGGAGAGGAAGTATTATGCACCATGCTGTGTGCACTAAGAAACATCTCTTTCATTTCTGGAGGTCAGCTCAGCCCAGGATTGACATTGCTTTTGTCTGCCATCTGGTCAAGGTTGGCAGTGTGGGAATTTTCATCTTTGACTTTAAACTTCCAAAAGCTCTGTGGTTAAGTATAGTGGATCAAAGAAGGTGGACATTCCCATTGGGAAAACTACTGACCAGGAGGATACCTTGGTAGAAGCAGGGGTATAGAGGAAGAACAGTTATCTAAGGCTGATGGATACAGCTCTTTAAAGACAGAAAGAAAAATGCTTTGGGGGAGAACAAGTCAGGGTGAGCATGCTTTGTCACCTTTGTGCAATGAAAAAAATGGAGTTAAAAAACATATTTTCTTTTATTTTGAAATTGAAACAGTGAATGAATCGTCTTGTGCTAAAGCAACTTTCAAGGGGAAGAAAACTGAACACTCCATATAACAAAAAAACCCCAAACTTCCGAAGTCTGAGCCAGCTGTCCCATATTCCTCAGACAAAATGAGTGCAGATTCAAGCCTGGGAGGAAGTTTCAACCAAATTTCAGGAGGCAGCTAGCAGAATTCCAGCAAAGTACAATGTTCAAAATTGTGCAATTGCAGAATAATCTAGCACAGAGATGTGTGTGTGTGTGTGTGTGTGTGTGTGTGTGTGTGTGTGTGTGTGTTTCCTTTTTGCAGGAAGAGGAAGGAACACAGTTCAGGGACCACTATGAGGTGAGAAGGTTTTGGGGGGAATTTTGAAAGACAGAAAGACACCTCGCTGGAGAAGCCCTCAAGGAGGGGACCCACAGTAGGCTTGGCAATGAACATGAGGTAGTTCTTCATAATTGTTGAATAGGTAAGGAATGGATGTATGAATGTGGAGTTAATCCAGTAGGCATGTGGCACCACAAGCAGAGCCGACTTTCGTTCAAGCCCACCCTCCCCACACAAGGAGCTACAGCTCTGTGTGCTTCACCTCAGACCCCATTAGCTCCTGGATATTCAGGGGCAGGACCTCCACCAGAACTTCAGCCTGGAGGCCTTCAGGGCACGGCCCACAGAAGGCTGGAGGTCCAGTTGCAGGTACAGCTCTTCATGGTCCAGTGAAGGCTGGGGGAGGGGAGGCCCTGGCCATTGGGGTTCCTGTGGACACACCCTCTCAACATGGAGTGAGAGGTCAGTCTGAGCCCTGCAGAGTCCAGACCTCAGTCCCCTGATTTGGGTCAGGCCTGGCAGCTGACCTGAGTGAAAAGGAGGCGTTTTACTGACATGGAAAGCAAGGACCTCCTGCTATTGTCAGCTCTATAGGGAGCAGATAATGGCCCATTTTCTCTTGCCCTTTCTGAGGCAGGCTGTGATAGTACTACAGCGATATGGCCCACATTCCAGGTCACTGGAAAAGACAAGTAACTGGCACCCACATGGCCCTTCTCTGTCCATGTCATGTAGGGCCTGGAAGTGAGAGACTGTTATTATTTGATTAAAGAATGCTAACGAGGTCAGTACAGACAGGGGGAGTACCTGATGCATTCATGCACCCTGGGGGTGTTCTCTCACCCATTTCCAGCAAAGTTGTCCCAATACTTCATCCTCCTTCTGCTCAGCAGCTCTTCTCAGTGAGGACTACTGCAGCAAGGAAGAAGACAAGGACCTGGGTCTTGGTTGACCCCTATCCTGCTGCCCTTTCGTGTACCACACTCACCACCCAGCAACAGTCTGGCCCTACCCTTGCTCGGCCTGCCACTGCTCATCCCATCCTCTTGCTGAATTGAGTCTTGGCTTGTTCTTGGCCCAGAAGGCCCCTTATTCTCTATCACTGGGAAGCTATTAAAGAAATAATGGTGCCTTTGAGACCCTTGTCTCTACACCCAGGCTGGACACATTGACTGAGTGAGTACAGCTAGAAGGGGCACAGACTGGAGTGAGAAGGGGCTCAGAGTACAATCCTGGCACAGATATTTAAACCAAAAAATATGGACATCTGATCCTGTTCTTTCTAGGACCTCAGTGTCCTTATGTGGACAGAAGGGGCGGTCACTCCTGTGCCCTGTAGGATCCTGTTGCAGCTCCTGAAGCACAAGGAAGAGTCACTGTTGACTTTTCAGTAAGAGAATCCAAAGACAAAGAAAACCTCATTGCCATGGTCAGCCTTGATGTGGGGTAGTCTGATATCTTTGAAGAAGCTCGGTGGATGCTGGAACTCACAGAAGTAGTCAAGGAGGGCCAAGGGAACCTGGGAACATGGAAAGGCCATCGTGTCCGGTTGTCCCTTACCTAGAGCTCTTCTGCCTTACACTTAGTGACAAGATTCCTGGCCCTCAGTTGGCTGAAATCTGGACACCAACCACAAGGATTTTTTTATTAGTACATGTTTGTTGTGTAGATTAGTGGGCTTCTTTTGGGCATATTTGTACATGGATACAATTTGAACATACTTTAGTAACTTCCCCCTCATTATCCCCTTCTCCTTTATTCCTCTCCCCTACCCCCTTCCTCTTCTCTAATGTCCTTTCTACTATCATGTTATCTTGCTCTCTTATTTTCCCACAAATTCTTCATATGAGACGACATGTGTGATACGTGACTCTCTGAGTCAGACTTGTTTCACGTATCATTGTGGTGTCCAGTTCCATCCATTTTCTTGCAAATGACATGATTTTGTTCTCTTCCATGGCTTAATAACTATAGTAGTCCTGCACTATTTCATGGTTTGACTTTCACAAACTCACTATTTCGTGGGTTTTCAAAACACATTAATCTAAATTATTCATCACAGATTTTTCACTATATCGCAGGATTTTGCAGTACCGTCAGTGTATGTATGTTGTTAAAATGACGTAGGTTTATGAGTTTAGGAAAGGGTTAAGAACATTAAAAGTGTTTTTAAAAGTGTGGGAAAGGTTTCTCAGAGTGTGAGATGGGTTTATAAAGCCTTAAAATATATATAAATACTAACTATGATGTCACTATTATGCTGATTTTCACTTATTGGGGAATTTCTTGAATGTAATCTCTGTGATAAGTGAGGGACCATGGTATTGGATATTTTCAAAATAACATAACATCATTCTTTTTAATGGCTGAATAATATTTCATATATAAATATATACAGATTGCATATATTTCTTTACACATTCACATTTTCTTTATCCATTTATTTGTTGAGTGGCTACCTTAGCCATTCCTGTAGCGTGGCCATTATGAATTGCACTCCAGTAACCGTTAGCTTTCAGGTGTCTCTTATCATCCTGATTTTACTTCACCTGGGAATACGCTGGGGCGTGGTACACAACTGGATCAAGCAATAGCTCTATTTTTAGTTACTCAGAGAACCCTTGTACTGATTTCCATAATACCTGTATTAATTTGCATTCCCATCAATAGTGTGGGATGATTCCTTCCCCTACCCCCTTGGTCTCTCACCAGGATTTAGGTTTTGTTTTTTTTTTGTATTTTTGATGATGGCCATTCCCATTTGCTTGCTTATTATTTATTTATCTATCTTTGTTTTTGGAGGTGCTGGGAATTGATCCCAAGGCTGCTCACTGAACTATATCTCCCAACTTTTTGTATTATGAGGTAGGATTCCCCAAGTCATTAAGTTGCCTAAGCAAGCTCAAACTTGGGGTCCTCCTGCTTTAACCTACCAGAGTCTGGGATCACATGCATGGATTACCATGCCCAGATGACAATAGGTGTGCTGGCTGGGGTGAGGTAGGATCTCAGTGGAGTTTTGATTTGCATTTCTCTAATGACTGAAAGGTTCAACTTTAAAAAAAACCCTCATACTTTTTGGACACTTGTACTTCTTGTGAGAAGTGTCTGTTCAATTTATTTACCTTTTATGATTTTCTTTGGTATTAAATGTTTTGCTTGTCTTTTTTGAGACAGAGTCTTGCTATGTTGTTCTGGCTTTGAACTCACTATGTAATATGGTCTCAAACTCACAGCAATCTTTCTGCCTCAGCCTCCAGAGTTCTGGGATTATGGGCATGCACCACCACACCTGGCTGCATTCTTTTTGTATTCTGGGTATTAATTCTCATTTGAAGAGAACTAGCAAACTATTTCATATAGATTTTTTCATTGTGTAGGATGTGTTTTCACTATGTTGTTTTTCTTTTCATATCAAAGCCTTTTAAACTCCATGTATTCATATTTATGGACTTATATTGTAATTTATTGTGCTACTGAAGTTCTGTGCTGTATTTTTTGGCCTAGGCCTCTAAGGAAAATATTTCCTCTGCTTTATATTAGGAGTTTCAAATTTCCAGGTCTTATATCTAGGTCTTTGGTCCATTCTGAATTGATTTTTGTACAAAAGATAAGGATCTAAATTCAATCTTCTGCATATGAATATTGAGTTTTCTTAGGACCATTTGTTAAAGAAGCCATTTTTCTTCAGTGTGGGCTTTTCAGGTGTCAAAAACCAGATTGGTAATTGTAAGGATTGTTTCTGTGTCCCGTATTCTAATCCACTGGTCTGTCTATTGTTGTGTATTATGCTTTTTGTGTTACTTTTTTTTGGTGCTGGAAATCGAACTCGGAACATTGCACTTGCCAGACAGGCACTTACACCACTGAGCTATCTCCCCAGCCCCTGTTACTATGACTTTATAATAGGTTTCGAAATTTGGAATTGTGATACCCCCAGCACTGCTCTTTCTATGAAGGATTTAGCCATGAAGATTTACTGAAATGAGGAACATTAAATTCTGGATGCCATAGGCTGAAAAAAGAGCTGGGACCAGACCTGGACTCCATACTGGGACTCAGCTCTGGGCTGCCCCCTAGGCAATCATTTCTCAGCTACAGATGTACTCACACTGATAATGTGCTGCTTGGAGTGCAGGGATTATGAATATACAGTCCCTCATCATCTCCTGGAACTGCACTTTGAGTCTCCCCCCACCCATACCCTTCCACCAACAGGTCATCAACTCAGCAGGCAACATCCAGCCCAGGAGGAGCATGGAGAGTTGGGTAAAGCATGTTTCAGGATCAGGGGGAGGGGGCAGCTCAGGATGGGAATATGAGAGGCCTGCTGTGGATTAGAAATGCAAGAAATGGTCAAGTTCTGGGTGACACCACCCACAACCACATATACAGTTGAGCCTTTGTTCATGAGACTGGCTACCTTGGGTGAAAATCTTGGGCTTCCATGTCCTAGGAGCCTCACCATTTTGTGTTGCTGTGCTCTGCAGAATAGCCTACGGGGTTTCTCTGTTCATCTCCTTTTGGGTGTCATGGAAGCTCATGAACTGGGTGGTAGAGGGACAGTAGGATGGTAAGTTGAGGGCAGAATACCGCTATCTATAAATCCCTGAGGATCCCCATATACTGGAATGCATCTGTGGAGGCTTTGAGCTGGGTCTCACCATGGGGATGCTCCAGCTATACTCATTATTGTTGATGCCAATGATGCTGCACACAGGTTGAAGGTCAGCAGAAGCCAGCAGCTTCTAGGAGTGCTTGGGTAGGAAGGCCCTGTTCACTATTCCAGTGATGTTACTGAGGGTCTGAGGGGCATTGAAAGTCAGGGATCAAAGTCAAGTCTCAGACATTTTCCAGTGCCCCATGAGTTACTTCTAATTCCTTTCTAATTCATTACATGATGGTTGCCTCTACCCCAAGGGACGCTACACTTGACTTAGCAAATCTTGGTCCTTCTTCACACCCAAGGCTGTGAGGACTCAAAGATATGGAGGTGAGGCAATTAGTGCAGAGCAGTGGGGATCTGGCTCTTCATAAAGCCATTACTCCTTTTTCTTTCATACCAGCAATCATTCGAGCCAAATTTAATAATAGCCAGAGTTTCTTCTTTACTCTTGCCACACAGACAGCTCACCAGGGCCTCAGAGTCTACATGTACATAGGTGGACAGGTTGGCACCATTTGTAAATTGTTTAGGTAGGGGCTGGCTCATCTTTTCAGGTAAGATGAGGAGTGTGCCCAAGGCCCTTGTTGGATGAAGGTGACCCTTAAATGTGGGGATTGCTGTTGGTATGTAATTTTTCTAATTTCTAAAAAGAAGAATTTTTCTAATTTCCTACTGGTCAGGGGTCTTGGCCACAGGGTCCATGCTGCTTGCTTGTATGGTCTGTCCAGGGTAGGTGCCTCGTGATGCAGTTTTGCTGATCACAGAACATGCTCAATCTCCGAGAGGCAGAGGTAAGTGGATCTTCAGCCTTGAGGGCTTCGGCAAGTTTTAGGAAGGCAGCAATTCCCAGGATGCCTGGACTGTTTTTGTTGTTTGCATTGCTCAAACTGCACCAGAGGCTCTGAAGAGGGGGTGAGAGGGAGGTGGGCTGGGCTGGGGTGGTTGAGGTCACTCACTGTGGAGGTGGCCTTAAGTAACCTAGCATGAGGCTGGGTGCCAGAGTCACCCTACTCTCCATGATGGCACCATGGAAGAGTTCTTGGGACATGTGAGGACATACTTGTGCAACCTGCTGACTCACCAAAAATTGTGACATGGTCAGGGTTGCCTCCGAAGTGGGCAATATTCTGCTATACCCAGTGTAGGGTGGCCACTTGGTACAGGTAGCCCCAGTTGCCAGTGGCATGCTACTCTCCAGTGCTGAGAAGTGGCAAGGACAGGGGTCACATCCCTGCTGTGGCCCTGCTCAGCCCAGTTTCCTAGCCCAGTCCCAGGCTCACCTGAAGAAGCCCAGGACACCCAGGTGGTACTGGACAGTGACCACCACCACGTTCTCACAAGCTGCCAGAGTGGATCAATCATACAAGGCAGCCAGGCCTACAACTGGTCCACCATCATGGATTCATACCGTCACCTGGGGAAATTAAGACAGATGCCATATGACTCACAGCCAGCCCAATCACTACTTTGGCTGTCCTCATAGATTATCCACTGCTTTGATTCTGTGCAGCTGCCACATAAAAATTCCAATGGATTGTATCCCTTGGGCCACAGGTAGGGGGTAAGGTTCAACCAGGAAGATCAGCACTCTCATATTTTAAGGTCCAGCTCATGCAGCCAAGCTCTGTTACCCTTCAGGTCCATCTGAAATAAAAAGCTTTTCTCTAGTTGTAGTACCTGAATGTTAATCAAAAGTTGTCTAATCTTATAGGCACACATATGAACCATGGTCGGGGTCTCAGCTGATCTCGAAGTTCAGCCCTTGGGTGCCTCAGGGGCATTTCCTGGATAGAAGCCCCTGATCTCTGCGAGCAGCTGCTCTGCCATGACCCCTCTTCCCTTGGGTCAGCTGCCTGCTCCGGGTGAGAAGTCCGCAGACACCGGAGGGAGAAGCTTCTCATCGGGGTCCACACAGGATCAGGGTCTTGATGGATCATCTTTTTAAATTTTTTTCTTCACTTCTTTTTTCTTTCAGTTTTTGTTTGTTGTGTTTGAATATGAATCCACAGCCTTGTACTTGGCAGGCAAGCACTCTACTATTGAGTCATATCCCATCTGCCTTCTAATCTTGGCGAAGAACAAGCTCCCTTCCCAGATGATCAAGATCTGATACTCACAGGCAAGCTACAGGCTCCACGGGCATGCACAGGAGTGTAGACATTAAGGTACAGACAGTCCTCAGGAATGGGGACGAGAGGCAGGGCCAGATTCCCCTGCTTTAGAGCCTCTGTGTTCAGTACCTAGGAATTATGCAGACCCTCAGTGACAATGGCAGATGGTTATTCCAGTGCTGTGGAGTGGTCCAAGCCAGATGTACCAAATGTGCATCCAGCCACCCACATCCTTGTTGCCCCTGATGCTCTGCTCACACATGATCTTTCTAATCCCTGACCACCAAGACACCAGCCTCAGATGCTGGGGAAGCTGAGATGAAGTCCAGCCATACAGTAAAGTCCAGGTTGTTGAGGGCCTGGATCCTACTTCTCCTAAGGCTGAGAAATTGTCACTCTCAGACCTCTGTATCACCCATAACTTGCACACACTGACATTGTCCTGTCTAGTACGATTCTTGCACCTGTCTAGTGGGGGAACAACGGAAGGACTCCCCACATCCACAAGAGTACTTGATGGAGATAAATCCCCCATAGAAGAATGATGGAATATTTTTTATCCTACAGTTTGAATGTCAAAGAAACTTATCCATCCTGTACAGTCTCCAGTTGTAAGACCATCATTTGTTCCTTGGCAAAGGTACCTGGTCCTGTCAGATTTCACAGTGATTATGGTGGATGGAGCGTGCATAGGCAATACTGTTCACCTCCTCCCAATATATGGTATCAACTGCTGGAGCCACCAGCTGATGCAGGACTCAGAGCTCAAAGAATCTCACCCGGAAGCATCTCCCTGGTAGCAGAATACACATGGCACAACCAAAGCTAGGGATGTATAGGTCTCTGCCCCTATCTTCAGCACCTAGAGCTAATGTATTCAGGTTCCCAAGCTTTGAGCCAAGAATCTGCCAAAATTCTTTCATTATTTATGGCCTCAGCATGCTCACTGGGAATGCCCTCAGTCAGGAGAAAACAGACTGTGGGGTTTAGATGAAAGCAGCATTGGAGCCTGGCCCAAAGCTCAGAGCACCTGAACAGGTGTCTGAATTTCCCCAGGTCCCCAGACAGCTTACACGGCAGGGTAAGAAGTCCCCATTCTCATGCTACTCCAAGGCTCTGGGACCTCAGAAGGGTGCAAATCCTAGGGTTCCTACAGGTGGCTTGGCAAAGGGAATTCTCAGGAAGGTGTGGACATCCATGTGAGTGCCCTTCACATAGATGAAGCTGTCCTGCACCTGCCCTTTGTGTGTGGTCTGGATGGAGCTAGCAGAGTCCTGGGCTGTGGGCAGAGATGCAGATCAGGGTTGGGTCTTCCCAGTTAGCTGCCTCCTATACTGAGAGTATTGGCACCTCCTTGTCATTAAACTTGTCAAAGGACTATAATCCTCACCTGTGGCCGGCCCCCCATGTGCTGTCTTTCACACTTATTCCTAGAGCTATCATTGCTGTCACTTAGGCTACCTGTCCAAGCTTATCTTGATAGGCCCAAACAGGCTCGTTGGGCATTGGTAGATGAGAGAAAGAATGTCCTTTGCATTAACCTTGCAAGATACTGTGAGGTGCTTGGAGGATGGTGGGGATGAACTGGAAAGTCCTCCAACCTGAGGGATTTCACACTAGAGGTGAGATAACAGATAGAATGCATCCTATGTGCAGTGAGTGATACGATGATGGGAGAGACATGAGAGAGGCACACAGCTGTGACCCAACCATAAGCCTGCCTTGCCTCTGGCTGGGGTTGGTCAGGCCCATGGTTTCCCTGCTAACGTCACCTCTACCAGCTGGGATCTCCCTTGTACCTCCCTCCTGCTGCCTGAGGATCTCTCTCGGTGGAGTGTAGCAGATCAGGGACAGATTCCATAAGAAAAAGTTAAACAGCCCCAAGCATGCTGGAGAGCTAGTGCTCCCCTCCTCCAGCAGGTCCACATGGATCAGCATGTCTGAGGACACCTGGTGCAGGTGAGGCCTGGGCAGCAGCCACTCACAGCAACATCTTTCCAAGTCCAAATGTGCACTGCTTTCCCTGTTGATGTGGCCCTTACCCTGTGCCTTATCAGCTGGCACCTCAGGGCATGGTATTCACTGTGACTATCAGACACTGATGCCTGGTGCTTGTGACAGCACAGGATGCAGCCTGCTGCAGTGAGTCTCCCAGGAGCCTGGGTACATCCACAATGCTTCCTCCTTAAAGAGGAAGCTCTCTTGGGGTGCCTGCCCATTAGCTCAGTCTTTGGGGCTAGGGAGATAGCTCAGAGGAATAAGTGCTTGCCTGGCAAGTGCAAGGGTCTGAGTTCAATCCTTGTTCCACCATAAAAAAAGAGGAAGCTCTCTCATATGGTGGTATAAGGTGTCCTCCATGTCAGGAGGTGGGAAAGTGTAGGACCCAAAGGACTAAGTTGGTGACAATTCAGGTAAAAGCCTAGAATGAGTGTACACATCTATTCTTAGGTACAGTCCTTGCCACAGCATGTAAGAGTCTGTTACCTAGACTGTTCCTGTGGAGAAGCCAGGTGTAGGTGGACAGAAGAGGAAGGGTCAGAACTCTGAGAACTATGATGGCTCCTCTGTGATCCTGAATATAAATCCAAGCCAAAAACTCTTAACAGTTGCCAAAAGTGAAGTAGGGCAATCTTCTTTCCTGGAGGTCTTGGTGGCCTCAAATACCCTAGTCAGTAGCATATAAGGAAGGAAGCCTGGAAATGTGGGTTGCAGAATTAGGTGAGTGGAGTAGACTGGATTGCAGAAAGGTGTGAGAACTTTTTGAGGTCCCATACTAGGGGCTCTGGGAGAGGCGAGTCAAAGGATAAAGACACACACTGCACTGGAGCCCTCCTGGCATCAGTTCCTGGTAAGGCCTGGAGAGAGCCTGGCAGGCACAGAGCACTGTGCCCTGTAAGCTGAACCATGCCTTTGCCCTGGGGGGACACAGAGCACCCCATGTGCTTTCAGTTCAGCTTTCAGGTGTAGTACCCAGAGCTTTCTGTGTCTCCCAGAGTCATTACCCACATTTCCTACTGTCATGTACCCACTACCACACCCTCAAAGAAGGTCCCCTGCCCCTGTGACCCTCTCCTTCCACTCTTCCACAGCCTGAGGTTCTGCCTCTGCAAGATGTGACAGAACAAACCTTGGCTCCTGTATCTCCTGCAGGAATCTTACCATAGGAACAGATGAAGAGCAGCAGAAGCCCCCAGGTCACTGTGTGGAGTTGAGGAAGTCGATCTGGCTGCATTAGGGGGTCAAAGCTCTTTCTGAGCTGCAATGAGTTTCACTGACAGAAATCTGAAAAGAGAATCTCACCCAGGCTGTGTTTTCAATCAGCAAGAAGTAGGTAAGACACTAAGTGGGCAGAGCCAAGTAGATGTGGCAGGACAATATCACTGGGTCAGTAGGAGCCTGCAGCGCCAGTCCATCCTGACTTCTGGAGGAAGCGATACAGACTCAATCTCAGGCAGCCTCTAGCTCCTGCTGACAGCCAGCCTTGGCCCCTTCCTACAGCCTGGACTATGTCAGGCCTCCAGGCCCTGTATCCTAAGCATAAATCACTTGTGGGCATTTTGCTGCAGTGACCATATTTGGTGACACTCAGAGTAGCTGGGGACTGGGCTTTTGTCTCTCCACCTAATCAGCAAGGCCTGCAGGTGACTCATTGTCTCCCATCTAATTCCTTCTGGTCCAAGACTTGGACCAGAGCCTGCTTTAGCAGATGTTCTCTGTGCCCTTTCTTAAGGCACTTTAAGAGCTGGGATTTGGGAGCTGAGAGATGTCAGGGCCCACCCAGCTCAGATTTGTTTGTGACTCTGTGAACAAGACAGCACAGTGCCTCTTTCTAGTTGAGGCTGCTGTCCACCTTGGATTGGGTGAAAGTTCCCACGCACTGTTTCTTTACTGCACCATTTTACTGAATCCATGACACTGGTGATGGTCAAATAACAGTACAAGTGTAACAAGAAAAATCTCAGGAGCAGTTCTGTGTGTGCAGCAAGGGGTGTTTTGAATATTTACATATATTGTGGTCCAGCAAAAGAGAGACCACCAATGAGACAAACTGAGAAAGGTCCTTGCAAAGACTGAAATCCAGGGAAACATCAGCAATGAGCCATCACCAGATACTTATTCAACAAATCAGCTTTAAGATCCATTGATACATGGGTTGGTAAGGATATAGGCCAACTGGCCCTGTTACATATGGCTGGTGGGGAAGCAAAATGATGCAGTCAAAGCAGAAGAGATTCTGGTATTCTCTTTAAAAGATAAACACTCAAGGATTGTATGACTCAGTTCTTGCACTATCAGGTGCTTACCCCAGGGAAATGAAAGCATGTGTCCACTGGAAGACATGTCTAACAGTGTTAGCCTCTGAAGCAGGTTTATTAAAGATAGTCAGACATCCTTGGCAATAGGCAAAGAACCACCTCATTGGTGGTGCTGTTCTTACATCAGTCAGGGTTAGAGCAGATGATAGTCATCTGTTCATCCTACCTTTATGTGTGTGCTGGTGGCCAAAGTTGTTAGATGCCTAGAAAACAACAACAAAGCAGACATAGTAGTCACTTGGATGTGCATTGCCTGGGAGTGGATTGTGTGGTGTCTATGACATGGAATGTTGCTCCATAATAGAAGGAGCAAGGTATAGCTTGAATCTCTAAAACTTTGTGTTGTGACAGGGACAGTCACAAAGGACTTCTTTTTGTATGATATCAGAGAAAGAGCAAAGTATAACAAAAGAAATCAGCCAGGTGGTTGCCAGGGAGCAGGGTGGAGGGCACTGATGACTGTAAAGGAATTTGAGGAGTTTTTATACAGGAAATAAATTTTGAACATGATGTGGTGGGGGTTGAATCCATTACATATTTACTCACATTTAACAAATTATGCAGCAAAATTGCGTAGCACTAATCATATATAAATTATTTTATAATAGAACTCTAAAGATAACAGTAGTATTAAAATCTAAGAAAATTCCCATGGAGCCCACCTTGGGGAAGTTTCTGCACACTCACAGAACTGAATACTAGACAGAGGCATGTTTGCAGTAGGAGTTCAATAAAGATGTCAGGACAGAGCGAAAGTAATATGGGCCAGTCAGGGAGCATGAAAAGGAAGGTCTCTACCCTCTTACAAGAGCCTCAGCCCAGGCTTGATATTATCCTTGTGCTCCCTTGGAGTCCAAAGGGAGGTGTCCTTTATTTTTAAATCAAATTCCAAATATGTGGTGTTTAGGCTTAAAAGCAGTGTATGAAGGTAAGGGAGACTTTTTGCTGGGAAAACTAGTACTCATGGAAGGGAAGTGGATCAGACATAAGGGAACTGAGGTCACAGGATTAGGACAGGAATAAAGCCTTTTAATGACACAAAGAAAATACTTTGGAGGAACAGTAGGCAGACTGATCACAATATGGCACCATTGTACAAGGAAACAAAAATATATAACAGGTTTTTTTTTTTTTTGGGAGGGCCTAAAAAGTGTAGAGAAAATGATGACTGAGATGGAAAATTAACCACAAATGACAAAGAAGAGTGTGGGATTGCTATTCAAATGGAATTCTACCTATTTTTTAAAATATATTTTAATTAAATTTTTTTCCATCATATTCTGTAGGGACTTAAAGTTTAACATATCAATGCTTGAAGAAAAATACCTGTTCCATGTTGTGCCTAAGATGTTTGATATTCAGACAAATAGTGAGGTTAAGTTCAACAGCCTAGGTTGTATGGTGATAACAATAAGCTTCTCTTCTGAAGGGTTGACTACTTAGGTTTGTAGAACAAAAATTAGAGAAAGGGGAGGGTCGCTGGGATGGCCAACATTTTGACCCTAGCCTTCAAGGGTCAGTTAGGACTCAGGACATATGAGAACCTGTACTGTGACATCATGTAGCTCGGTTGTGTCCCATATTTTCTGATCAAGGAGACTTTGGGGCCAAAGAGGAAAGTGATCAGTGATGTAGAGTGTGCCTGGGGAGAGTCACATGGAGAGAAGGCATTTTCTCAGGCTTTCACAGAGAGCAAATTGGTCAGGCAATGGCTGTGACTCATCCACATGGCTGACACTGACAAAGGATCTACAAACTGAAGTACAGGGTCTCGGAATAAATCCTGAGGGGATTTGACTGACTTTGTCAGATGCAAAAGCTACAGTTCTTGTTGCATCGGTCTTGCTTTATCTTGGTCTTAGCCATTCAGCAGAAACGTAAAAAAATGAAGTATAAGAAGTAAAGCCATGTTGTTATGTTGAGCTGTAGGGGACTCAGGTCAACAACTTCTGACATTGCCAGTCATGTGGAGGACCCAATACTATTATGGACTACTGGACTATTTTTGAATATTTTGCTGAGTTCACATACCTATACAATTCAAATCATGGAACTAAACAAAAAAAGGGGATACAGTTGAATGACCATTTTGAATTTATAGGATAGATATACAGCTATATTCTCTTGATTCAATGAATAGAAGGATTTGTTCTATTAGTGTTTGTAAATAGGATATCATGTCTGCATCTTCTACAACAAATGACCACTGGGAAGACAGTATGCAATGTGTTGATTGTTGAAACTCTCTTACTAATTTGATTTGGGGCTGTCTTGTTGCTGTTTGTCTCTCAATAAAATTATGGAAAAAAGCTCCAAAAGGAATTCTAAAATCTGGAAGGACACCTACCTGGATGGAAAGACACTCAGGGAGCCAGAGGGCAGGAATCTCTGCTAGCCAAGTGTGTATCTTCCAAATATCTAATTCACATTAAAGAAATATCTCACCAGTGAACTTTGCAGATCCACAATGATCATGAGTGTGGCCCTCACAAGTGTGTGTAGACTCAATGAAAATACAGCAGAGTTAAATACAAAGGCCCTTGAAGACCTGTATGGTTCTCCTAGGCGGCCTTCAAATTGCCAGGTAATCCTGAGAAACATCAGCAGGTTTTTGAAACTAGCAGTTAATTGGTAGGATTCCCACCCTGACTATATATGCTGATACCTGTGAACCAAGAAACTGCACTGAAGATAGCAATGTGTAATAGAAGGGTCATGCTTGGAATACCTGTCATTCTGGTCTTCTAAATACGTACTTCTGAGACCCAGTCCTAGCTCAGGTCCGGTGAGTGTGCAGAGAACTTCCTAGTACCCTGCGCAGGCGGGACCAGTCCCAGCCCAGGCGCAGTGTGGGCCGGACCCTCTCCCAACCCCTTGGGCCACCCGCCACCACTCTGCAGTGCCTCTCCCACCCCGCCTGCCGAGTAGGATTTTCTGTCGAGTTCCAGGAGCCCCCAGACCCAGTCCTAGCCCAGGTCCCGTAAGTGTGTGCAGAGAGCTTCCTCTTCCCCCTACTTCACCTTGCACCCTCCAGGCACAGCTCAGGCCTGTAATACACCCCTGAGGTATAATCCTGCAGCTGCAATCCCTGCAGAGAGTGTAGAGGATAGATCTAACCAGCTAGTCCAGGAGCAGAACATCTCGCCACAGGGGCACACCAGGTTCACCCTCAAGGGCAGCAGCGGGAAGGAGCTGAGCACAGCAGCCAGACCCAAGCCAGACACAACTGGATAAGTCCAAACTTTGTAGAGCTCCACCTGAACTTCAGTACATATGAAGGTTATAACTACAGCAAAGATCTACAACAAAGGTCAGAAGACAGTGCTCCACAAAATGACGAGAAGGAACAAAATGCAACCTCAGAACCCAAGCCCACCTGTAACAAGTGCAGAGGTCACTAACACAGAACAAATTGGAAATCACACAGCTGAAAGCAATGAATCAACGGCTTCTAACATAAAGAAACAGCT
>NW_004524587.1:15488937-15492394 GCF_000260255.1 Octodon degus
ATATGCAGTGTATTATTTGTTGAAACTGTACTTTTGGTTTGATTTGAAACTGTCTCATTGCTATATGTTTATCAATAAAACTTTGAAAAGAAAAAAAATTGATGTAATCTTAACATTAAAATAATTTACAATAGCAAAAACCACATTGCTATTGATTCTCTTCAGAATGCTCCCTCTTAAATTGAACACATTTATCCCACACTTCTTGGTAATGTATATTGTACTGTATTGAATTTTTAATAATTTAAACCTTCATCTCTTTGGTCACTCTGTGTATTCTCTTTGGTTGTATTCCAGGGAGCTTATTATTAGGGTTGCTGGGTGCTAAGGAATCCTTCTAGAGATGTTGTCTAGGTTCTTCACTCTCCTGAACAAAGAATTGGTCAAGACAAGTGGAAAAAATAGTGCTTTATATTTGTTGAAGATCTTAAAAGTAGAAAAAGAAGTCTGTTTTTCAGTGTAAGTGGAGGCCAACTAAAGTAGGAAAAGAAGTACGCTGTACAGAGTGAGAGTAAGTCACTGAAGAAAGAGAGGGCAGTGGCTGAGATCTTAACACCAGCCTGCTTCTGTGTCTCCCACTCCTCAGGCTGAGGTCAGATTTAGGTCATCCCAGTGAAAATCCACTTGACATTTTCTGAGAAGAACCGAAGATAGCACTTTCTGGCTGATCCTAGAGTAGGGTGAGAAACTTTTTCTAAGTGTCTTTTTCTAAGTGCGTCCTGGCTCTTCACCACTCCAACTTGCACAGCCAGCTGGCCACGCCCTAATCTCATGGCTCAGAATGGCTGGGTGAGGTGGTAGTTCTATTGCAGTGTTTGGAAGAGCATCCCTATTGATTTCCATAGAGCCTGTACGCACTTACATCCACCAGCAGTGCAGAGGATTCCTTCCCTCACCCTCCTGTATCTTCAACAGCATTTAGTGGATTTCTTCTCCCAAGCTAGGTTTCCAGGAAGATGGCATTCCTTTCAGTGTACAAATCTCACCCTGTACTGCAGCCCACAATGACCATCATGACCTTTTCCTGAGCTAGTGCGGCTGGCCCATTGTTTTTCACTGGGGCTGCTGGCCATTTCCCACGCTTACCTTGTATTTGAAGCGATTCCCTCTCCTGTGGGTCCAGTTAGAATTTCAGAACGTTTGTTCTTTGCCTACTTTAAAAAAAATCAATACAGGGTCTACAGGGTCTCACTACGCAGATCAGACTCATATTGATCCTCCTGTTTTAAGCCTCCCAAGTGCTGTGATTACAAGTGCGCACCACCACACCCAGTCTCAATTGCTGTCTCAGGGGCGGGGCCATTGCAGCACAAAGGGGACTGAACCCTGGTCCCTGCATCTCCTAAACAGGTGCTTTGGTCTGCTGAACTATCTGGTCGGCCCTCTTTTCCTACTTTTTATTGGCCTGTTCTCATTCCATAAAGTGTACTTCCTTTCTACCTTTATTATATGAACAACCTCAAGAGTTTGTCCCCTGAATTGTCCAATTTTTTTTGTCCAATTTATTTTCAAGACCCTAAGGACTTAAGAAAAAGTCTATAGAACCTCAGGATGTTGTACAAGTACTATGTTGTTATTTAAACTATGGCATTGCAGTATACTTTGAAATAGAAAAATGTTACACCTCTAGTGCTACTCTTTTGGTTCAGATTTAAATTTGAGGATTTGCTGAGATGAGAGACATCAAGTGCCTGGCACCAGAGGCTCAGTAAAGACATGGGACCAGACCTGGATTCCACAGACCTCCCCTGGGACTCACAGCTCTAAGCTGCCCCCTAGCCTACTCCCTCTCAGCCTGCTCACGCTGGAAACATGCTACTTGGAGAGCATGGATCATGAACATGAATTCTCCAATTATCTCATAGAGCTGGATTTTCAGGGTCTGGGGGTTGTCATTGTCTTGCATGTACTCTTCCATCACTAGGTCACCAAACTCAGCAAGCAACTTCTAATTCAGGGGGAGCATGGAGGTCAGGTTAGACAGACTCCAGGGCTGGGAAGAAGGGTAGTAACTCCAGGTAGCAAGACGGGCCTGAAAGGGCCTGGGTTGGGGCTGGAAATGTAAGAAATGGTCAGGTTCTGGTGACCCTATCATCTGGCTTTTCCTGGTTCTTGACCAGAAGAGAAATGTTCACCCCGACCATCTCACAGTGAGAGTGAGCATCATAGGGGGGCCTGTGGGTGTCTGGGCAGGAAAGTCCCACTAGCTACACCATCGATGATCAGTTGAGGTCAGGTCTTGCATGTTTTCTTGTGCCTGGTTAGTAACTTTGAACTCATCCCCTGAGATAACTTCCACTAGGCTTAGAATATCTAGGTCCCTATTTCCCATCCATCCAGAGCTCTGAAGACACCAAGACGTGGACATGAAGCAGTTAGTCCAGAGACATCATATGCAAATTAAGAAATGGTTTCAAAGGGAAAGAATTTATTGCAAAGTAAGATACTGACCACAGGTAAGCTGGCTAGCCACAACAGTATGAAAAACACTGTTCTGGTTTCTTATATTTTTATGTACTTCCTGAAAGGTGGGGGTCTAGGAATTCCCCAACCTACTCTTAAATATTCACTATTTATCCATGCTGTACCTTCGATTTTGAAATGTGCATGCTTTTTCTTGTTGGCTATCAGTAATTAATTTATTACTGATATTTATTACTGTGCCTATCTATGAGGCCTTAAGCAGATGATAATGAAGAGAGGTCACGACAAGGATGCTGGTGGCAATCAAGACTCATGCTGCATGGGGTGGAAAGTCCCTAGTCCTCCTTCCTAGTTAGTTTGTGGTTACCTCTCCACTTGGGTCTTTTTCCAATTGGTTGAGTCCACTTCACACCCTGGTACCACACCCCACTTCTTGTCTTCAGAAAGAGCAACTGGTAGCAACTCAACCTTAACCACCTACAGAACAGAACAGCTTGCACTGGCTCTCCCCGCCCCCACCCCTCTCCCACTGCTCATGTCTGACTACCTGCCTGTAATGCCACCCATAGCCATACAAAGCGTTTAGTTTTTGTTTGTGAGGTGGGTACATGGGGTGTCATGAGGTGACATGTTCATTGGAGCAAGAACTCAGGAACCTCACCATTAGTGCATGCTATCTCTCTGTCCTTTCTTTCCTGGATTCCAGGAAAGCCTAGGCTCTACATGTTGGAGGGAAAGTATGGAGTTGAATGTTTCTACATAGTTCTAAAAACTCTTTAAACCACCAAGCTGCACTTCCCAGACTCCCGGGCCTCATGTTGGGAAGGGTTCAGTCATATTATTCATTATTGACACCAATGATGCTGGTGACGACAGGTTTAAAATCAGCAGAGGAGAGACCCAATCCTAGCCCAGGTCCGGTGAGTGTGCGGAGAGCTTCCTGCTACCCTGTGCCGGCGGGACAAGTCCCAGCCCAGGCGCAGAGTGGGCCGGACCCTCTCCTAGCCCCTTGGGCCGCCCCCCACCACTCCGC
>NW_004524587.1:15496997-15510690 GCF_000260255.1 Octodon degus
AACAGAAGACCCAATGCTATTATGGGCTACTGGACTCTTTTAGAATATTTTGCTGAGTTTACACACCTATAATATTCAATAATGGAACTTAGAAAAAATGGGGTATACAGATGAAGGTCCATTTTGTATCTGTGTATTCAAAGAGGTTGGGATAGATATATAGTTGTATTCTCTTAATGAATAGAATGATTTGTTCTAATGGTGTTCGCAAATAGGATCTCAAGTCTGCATCTTGTACAGCAATTAACCACTAAGAAGAATATATGCAGTGTATTATTTGTTGAAACTGTACCTGTGATTTGATTTGAAACCGTCTCATTGCTATCTGTTTATCAATAAAATTTTGGAAAAAAAAATCAGCAGAGGAAAAAAAATAAAATAAAATCAGCAGAGGCCAGCAGCTCCTGGAGTTACCTGGGCAGGAAAATCTCACTCAGTACACCAGTGATGATTTTGAAGGTCTGAAAGAGCATTAAAGGTCACTGATCAAAGTCTCATGTGTTTTTCATGCTCAGTGAGTTACTTTGAACTTATCCCAGGATGCTCATGCTCATTTTGAAATAACTTCTGTTAGACTTAGCATATCTAGGTCCTCGTTTGTCATCTAGAGCTGTGAGGACACCAAGACATGGGCAATTAGTCCAGAGCAGTAAGGACTGTCTTTCCTACCAACCATCAGCCCCTTTCTTCCACACCTGAGAACACTGAGTCTGAGCTTGATAATAGCCACATTTCCTGTTCACTCTTGCCTCAAAGGCATCTCATCAGGGCCTCTGAGTCTACCTGCCCACAGATTGTAATGGACTGGCAATGGATTATTTTGTAAATGGCCTGAAGAGGGCTGGCTCATTCTCTCAGGGAGGGAAAGGGCTATGCCCAAGGAACACATTGAATCCAAACAACCCTTCAAGTTTCCTGGGATAGCCTGTGCAGGTGACTTCAGGTGTGAAGTTGCTCCAACTTTCTTGCTGCTCAGAGGTGACAGAGGGGCCATCCTACCCGCTGACATGGTCCTGCCCATAATGGGTACTCCAACATACAGTTTTGTCAGCCATAGATATATTCAGTTTCCATGAGACAGAGGTATGTAGATTCTGATCTTTGGGACCTCAGCAATTCCCGGAAAGGAAACTGCTTCTAAGGTAACTTGGGCCGGGGAGATGGCTCAGTGGAATAAGTGCTTCCCTGGCAAGGTAACTCAACTTTCCTTATTGTCCCCACTGAAGACATAGAACAACAGAGGCTTTGGGAGTCAGGGGAGAGGGAGGCAGCCTAGACTAGGGTGGTTTTGAGGTAACTCACTATGGAGATATCCTCAGATGAGTTGGAGATGAGGCCAGGCAGAATGGTCAGCTCATTTTCCATGATGGCACCATGGAAGAGTCCTTGGGACAGAGGGGATGCAACATGTGAGGACACACTTGTTCCACCAGTAGACTTACCAAAAAATGGTCACCTGGTTAGAGTTGCCTCTGAAGTGAGTCATGCTCTGTTGTATCCAGCATAGGACAGTCACTCGGCCTCGGTAACCTCAATCCCCAGTGGTGTTCTTATCACCAGTATCCTGGCAGAGACAGGGATTATGGGCTGGTCCCTAATATGCTCCATCCACAGTTCCCTGATGAGCTCCATGCTTACCTGAAGACATCCAGGCTGTGCTGGATAATGATCACCACTACATTATCAAGACTGCCAGAATGAGGGCCGGCCAGATAGCTCAGCGGATTAAAGTGCCTGCTTAGGCAGATGCTGGGACCAGGGGTTCCATCCCCAGCCTGCTGTGCCAGCCCCACCCCTGGGGCACACTGAGATGCTGAATGAGACTGGGTGTGGTGGTGCATGTCTATAATCCCAGCACTTGGGTGGCTGAAAAACAGGAAGGACCACTTATATGAGTCTGATATGTATAGTGAGACCCTGTAGCCCCTGTACTAAACACAAAAAAGACTGCCAGAATGGACCCATCACATGTGGACACCTTTCCTATAACTAGCCTACCACCGTGAGTCCATATCATCACCTAGAGAAATCAAGACACATATTAATTAGATTGCACCCGGCTCACACTCACCTGAATTACCTATAATTATCCACTGTTTTCACTCTGAAGCTGTTTATATAGACAGAAGTTGAGTAGGGCCTCATCATCTGGGCCAAATGTGATGGTCCAAATTTCAATTCAGTTGACTAGGACTCTCAGACTTTATCATTTATTCCATGAATCCAAGCCTGACTCAACTATTCGCAAACCATCCTAAATGGAAAAAAAATATTTTCCTTTGACTTTCCCATTTGAATATTAAACAAAAATGTTATCTAATCTCATTGACACAACATATAAGTCATGGCTGAAGTCTTGAGTGATCTAAAGCTACAGCTCTTGGGCACCAAAGGGTGCTCTCACCACAAATCTCTGGTCTCTGGCAACAACCAGGGGCTCAGGACCCAATCCTCAGGGGTCAGTTTTCCCACTCTGGGTGAGAAGGCTTTCTTGGAATGCCTAGGGGGAGTCATCACATCAGGGTCTACATTGTGGCAGGAATCAGACTGATCTTGTTTTTGCTAATCTTTTTATCCTTCTGGTGTGTGTGTGTGTGTGTGTGTGTGTGTGTGTGTGTGTGTGTTGCTCCTTTACTTGGAGCCTTGCATTTTCCAGCCAAGTGATGCATCACTGAACCATATCTTCAACCCACTTCCTGTCTTGAAGAAGGAATGTCTTCCTATTCTCCAGGTGACAATAGCTTGACCCTAGCAGGCAGCTTAGAGTCTTCATGAGCATGGGCAGGTGTGTGAATGTTCAAGTCCAAGCAGTCCTCAGGCATGTGAGTGAGGCATGGTCACATCTAGCAGAATCCAAACTTCTGCATTCACTACAGCAGCATTTTGCAGGCACCTGGTGACAATGGTAGTTACTGCAGGTGCTGAGAAGCAGTCATAACCAGACTGTGGATCTAGACTTCGTTCTAGCCACCCTTAGCGTCCTGCTCCCCTTGATGCCCTGCTCACACATGATCCTTCCCTCAAGTCCCTGTCTATCCAAGCAGAGGCCACAGACTCAGGGCATCCTGGGATAGAGCTCAGAATTCTAGGAAGACCTCAGATTTGATGAGGTCCTTGGATTTCACTCCTTCTGAGGCTGGGAAGTCATGACTATTAGGTACCTTTATGGGAACCCATGTCTGTAGGTGTTGACAGTCACTATTCATGTCTATATCCATTCAGTTCTGGAACAGGAGAGGAGCCCCTCTACCAGCACAGGTACTACAGGTGAAGGTTTAGAATATTGGGAAGTGCTCCATCCCAAGACTGTTAGCGAAACTCATCCCTCCTGCAAATCTCCACTGGCTACACCATTGGCCTGTTTCATGGGCAATGGCACCTGGCCCTGTCAGCAGGCACAGTGGGCGTGGAAGGTGGGTCTCCAAAGAGTCACTACTGCTATTCTTCCCAGCCAGCTATAATATCTGCCACTTTTGCCAGAGTTTCTTCAAAGTTTGTGGAGCTAACCCAAGCCTCTCTGAATCAACCCCCTGTCTTGGTGACAGAAACACTTGGTATAACATAAATCTAGAGTGTAAGGTGTCTTTGGTTCATCTTTCAAGAACTAGAATAAATGTCCATAGGTGCCCTCTGGCTCAGAGCCATATGTCCGTCAAAAATTGCTCCCACCTTTGAGCCTCAGTGTACTCATTTTCAAAATACCCCATGGCAGAGAAAAACTGTCTGTAGGTTTTGATGAATAACCTATAGCCTGGGCCAGAATTCAGAATTCAGAAGTCAGTCCCCCAGCCAGCAATTGTATTTCCCCAGCTCACCAGAGAGCTTATGTGGCAGGGTAGGAGGCCCCATCCCCCATCCCTCACACCACTCAGAGCTCAGGGGCCCCAGGGTGTGCAATCGGCAGCAGTCCTGGAGGTGGCTTAGCAGCAGGAATTCTCAGGAAAGTGTGGATACCCCTGTTAACACCATTCATTCACATGGAAGAGCCTTTCCCACTCTGGGCCTATGAGTGTGGTCTGGATGGGGCTGGTAGGGCTCTGGGCTATGGTTAGAGAGATGCACATCAGGGATGGCTCTCTGCCCAGTCAGCTCCTCCCACACTGAGGGGTCACCACCTCCTTGCCATCCTCAGCTCCATATTTTCAAGGGACCCTTTTTTTTTTTTAAAAAAAAATTAATTTTATTGAGAAACAAATAGCAATGAGATGGTTTCAAAACAGGTTAGTAGAACAGTTACAATAATTACTAAATTGCATATTGTTGTCTTCGTAGTAGTTATTCATAGTACAAGATGCAGATATGATAACCTGTTCAAACACTATTAGTACAAATCTTTCTTCTCATTGAATTAAGGGAAAGTAGCTGTGTATCTATCCTAATATATATATATATATATATATATATATATATATATATATATATATATATATTTCACTACAAAATGGTCCTTCATTTATATCCTGACCATAAACACTTACTGTGATTGTCATACACACCCTATCCAGACACTACCAACACTAGGCCTCACTCAGCCTATCTCACATGACCCACTCAGGTTCCTTGGGGCTTAAAACCAACAGCCAGCCATAGCACCATCCAGCAAAGGTTCTCACATTCTAATGGGGTGAGAATAGGCTTTGCACTACCTGTGCCATGGTTCTCAGGGTACCCTCAGTGATTATTTGTTTATTTACTTATTTATTTTGCGGTACTGGGGATTGAACTCAGGACCCTGCACTGGCCAGGCAGGTGCTTATTCTACTGAGCTCTCTTCCTGGCCCTCAATGATTATTTTAATCTCTAGCACCTGACACCTCTTAAGTGCCTCTTTCTCTGTTCTCTACGTGTCACTTTCCTCTGCAGAATGTGCCAGATTTGAGCCAGGTTCCATAAGAAAAGTTAAATACCCAAGATATCCTGTAGACCTAGTGATTCCTTCTCCCATCAGACCCATGTGGATCAGCATGTCTGATGACCCTTGATGCATCTGAGCAGAGAAGAGGAGCCACTTACTGACAGGGTAACTTAGTGACATCTTTCCAAGTCCAAAGACACACTCCACATAATACCTTGCTGGATGGCACTTCTGTCCATTTAATTTACTGTCACCACCAGACACTGATGCTTGATGCTTGCTGTAGCACAGGACAAAGCCTGCAGCAATGTGTTTGCTGGGAGACTCCACTCCTCCACAATGCTGCATCCTTGAAGATGTCAGGAAGTGGGAAATCCCAGGATCACAAAGGGCTGAGTTTGTGACCATTTAGGTGAAAACCAAGGAGGAGTGCGTTCCCTTACACTGTCTCAGACTCAGTCCTGGACACCAAAGACTCAGTGACCTTGATGATCCTTCTGGAGATGCCAAGTTTGATGGGACAAAGAGAGTGAACCCAGGCTTTTGCCCTCTCATGGCTTCTCAATTATGATGAATGAACATAAATCCAAGCCAAAGACTTTAAATAGGATCCACAGGCAAGATTGGGCAGATCTTCCTGCACAGAAGTCCTTTAAGATCATGATCAATACAACGTAAAGAAACAAGCCTGGCTGGGTGGGCCATGGAGTGAGGCCGTGAGGATTCCTGCTGGGCATATTGCACTGGGGAAGGGTGGAGGAGATCGGCAGATTCCTTTGGGTGAGAGGGTCAGAGGCTGCATGTGGAGCCCTTCTGGCACATCAGCTCCTGGTGAGAGTTCTTAGACAAACTGCTGCCACAAAACACATCACCTTTTCCCAGAAAACCAAGCCATGTCTTTGTCCCAGATCAGGTGCTTGGGATAAAGGAACCCAGTGGACTCTCAGCTCAACTTTGAGATGAGGTGCTAAGAGGCTGCTGCGTCCCCCAAGACCTGTGATATACTTGGGTGTTTTTGGAGAGTGCTAGGCAAGTTTTAAGCTAAGGGTATGACAGACACATGGCAGCAGAAAATTACTACAATCATTGCTGTTACACCTAAGGGCCAGGAGCAGCTTCAGCCACAGCCATGCACACAGGAAGTGCCTCAAATCCCAGCTCCTGTCCCAGGAAACGTCAGGCCTGCTGGTGCTGTGCAACACTCATACTGCACTCCTCCTTGGTATCGGGTCTCAGGTTACTTTGGCACTCTCTGTGCTTCAGGGGCGCACCTTAGGCGCTTAGTGGGGGACATTTTGTGGACACGTATTCCCACACTGCTGTCTTCCACCTCCCATCTCCCTCCCTGGCACTTCTCTCTCACCACCCCTCCTCCTGCCCCTGCAGTCTCAGGTTCTGCCTCTGCACACTTAGGCATATGCGTCCCCAGTACCTGTCTTCTTCTGCAATACTCTCACTTTGGCCTGGAATGAGAAGAATAAAGAGGCCACAGGCCACAGGACTCAGCAGGGTAGGAAGTCTGTGCTGTCACATGATCAGTTTGCCTGTTTTCTGTATTTCTGAGGATACGCTCTGTTTCAGCCACTAGCAGCCTCACTACAGTGTAGACAGGGTTGGAGTTTGAACCCATAGGGAGAAGACCCAGCATTGAGGGGGGCAGACAAAGTGGGTGCTGCAGGAAAGTGGCACTGATTGGACAGAGTGTGCAGGAACTGGTGGCCAGCGAGCAGGACACGGCCATCTCTCTTCTGCCTTGGCCTTTTTCAACATTGTTTGGAGGAAGTTTTGAGACACTAAGAGCCCTCTCCTCAAGCTTGGGGTCATTGAGTCCACTGGCTTGGCAGTCAAGGGCATGAGGGGAGCAGTCACCCCCTGGGAGGAAGTAAGAAGCTGCAATTGGAGAATCTGGGAATGCTTCTTTAAGGAGGTTTCAGCTGAAGACCCTGAGAGATAGGGAAGGGGAGCTACCTTTAACAGAGCTGAAGGGTAAAGCAGCGAGACCTGTGCGCTTTGTCCAGAAGGCTCCTCCAGTGCTTCCTGGACTCGTGGTTGACCCTTCAAGGCTCCTCACCTTCTCACAGTTCTGGTGTGAGGGTTTCTACTCCCTCTCTCCCTGTTCTGTCATGATTGTTTCGTGCAAACACAGTGGTGACTCTGACAATACTCCTTCCATTCACACTGGACGTTGAATCCAGGGCCAGGGCACTGACATTTTTTTTGTTATTTGTTGCGCTAAGTTGCCCAGGCTGGGCTCAAACTTATGATCCTCCTGTTCCAGCCACATAGAATGCTCAGATCACAGGCGTGTGCCAACACACTCAGCTGAGGCGCTTCTTATGCATCTACCCTCTATCACCTCTACTCCCATCGCCATGTTTTTCCTGGTCCTCACTTTTGCCAAAATGAAATTTATAGCTCTTTATTTACTTGACAAACATAAAACTAAACCTGCTGACTCCAGAACTGGAGATTCAGTAGGATTCTTCTTGGTCTATGGTACTTTGGATGAGCTGGCCAGGTTTCGATAGATTCCAAACCATGGTGAATCCTTCCAGAATAGAAGGATGAGTGAAAATGTCACCAGTGCCAGCCCAGCCCAGCTACCTGAAGAAGTGTACAGACTCAGCATCAGGAGTCATATAGCCCTTAATGAGTGGGCTCCAGAGCCCAGTGTCCCTAGCATCTTTCTCAGGCTTTTCATGGACTGACTATATTGCAGGCAGGTTAGAACAAACAGTACACAAATGGGGGCGGGATATCTTGACCTCTCTCTGAATAACAAGACATGTTGATCCATGGTCCCAGTCCTGCCTGGACAGATGCTGTCATTATCATTAATTAATAGCTGTGCTGTGGATGCTAGTAATTCCCCCACATCTCCAAGCTCCAGATCACTGCCCAAGCTCTTTCATGACAACAGGACAGCATTATGCTTTTTCCTAATCCCAGGGATGCTGTCCATCACTCTGGGGTGATCATCCCCATGTGCTCTGTCACATCTTACCAAAACCCTGACATTGATGATAGTCCAGGAGCATTTTTTTTTTGGTGTGTGTTTAGAAATTTACAGTTCATTGTGTTGTCATCCCTACATCCACATTCTCACAAATACAGAGCTTTTAATTTTTTTTTTTTTTTTTTGGTGGATTGAACTCAGGCCCTTGTGCTTGCCAGGGCATGGTGCTTATTGTCCTGAGCCATCTCCCTGGCCTCTCAGAGCTTTTAACTTTCACAGTCATTCTGACATTGAGGAAGAACGCGAGGTCCCACAAGGTCAGATCCTGTGGATAAGAACACACCATAATGTTTTTCTTTGAGAGAAACTGCAAAAACATTTTAAATGGATTTATGAGACCAGGGCAGCCTAGATGTATACCCATGAAGGAGGAGCTCCAGAACTGCTCTAGACATGACAAGAACAATGTAATAAGAATGTACTAGGCAAGTACTCTGAGAAGGAATAAATGACCTCTTTCAATCTACCCCCCCCCCATACCCTGAAGCCAGGCCCTCCTTTTGCACTCCTGGCTTTTCCTCATCCCAACCTCTCACTAAGCCCTCTGGGGTGGCTCCTGGCCCAGAGACCCTTCTTCTTGTGATACTAGGAAGTCACTGAGGAAATACTCAAGGAATGCCTTTGAGAGACCCTGCTCTGCATCCACACTGGACACTGGTCAGGGCAGGGTCGGGGTAGAGGCAGCACAGGCAGGAGTGGCTCAGATTCTAATTTCAGTGCAGCCTTTTGAGCTCTAAGATGGTGTACACTAATCCCAGTTTTTCTCAGGCCTCAGTTTCCTTATCTGGGCCATGAGGGAAGTCACTCCTCGCAGGTCCAGCTGGATCCTTTTCAGCTCCTGGAGATTCAGGAAGACTGAGGTAGTAGGGATCTGAAGGCAAAGACAACCTTATTACCATGGTCTGCTTGCATGTTGGGGGTAAGAGTAATATCTTTCAAGAACTTGGAAAGTACTAGAACTCATAGAAGTAGAGAGAGCACCATAGGAACATGGGAGGTGGACAGGCTATGGTGGGACTTCATCTGGAGCACTCCTGCCTTTCGGTTGGTAACAAGATGTCTAGGTACAAAGATGGTTGGAACTGGGGGAGGGGGAGTCCCAGGATAGAGCGAAGGCAGTGAGAAAGGTCTTGGATAAATTATGATCTTATACTTCCTAGGTGAATAGTTGGAGCAATTTACTGTTGCTAAACTCAGTTTCCTCATCTGTACCTTGGGGGGCACTGTCTGTCTATTTCCTACATTATTTCTCAGGATTTACTGACATAAGGGCCATAAATCCCTGGTTCCACAGGCATAGCAAAGAAGTGGGTGTAGACCTGAACACCACTTCACCTGTGACCCATAGTTCTGAGTTCTGAGCAGCCCACTAGCAGAGAGGCCTCAGTCGGAGATGTGCTCACACTGAAAATATGATACTTGAAGTGCAGGTTCATGAACATTAAGTCCATCATCTTGCCCTAAAACTGGGTGTTGAGAGTCTGGGTTCTTTTGAATCAAGCTCAGGACCTTTTGCTTGCCTGGCAAGTGCTTGTACCACTAAGCTATATCCCCAGCCCAAGAGTCTGGGTTCTTGACTGTCCTCCAAGTATTCTCCATCAACAGGGCATCAAATACAGCAGGCAATGTTAGTTTGGTGGCTCAGGGGTCAGGCTAGGTCTCTCTCTCTCTCTCTCTCTCTCTCTCTCTCTCTCTCTCTCTCTCTCTCTCTCTCTCCCTCCCTCCCTCCCTCCCTCTTCCACTCATTTACTGTTTTTGGTTTTGTTTTGGACTGGGGATTGAACTCAGGCCCTTGTACTTGCCAGGCAGGTGCTTGAGCCACTGAGCTATCTCCCCGGCTCCTCTAGCATTCACTATTGTTCTTGCTCTTTGTGCTGACCTTGATCCCAGAGTCTCATGTGGGGTGATCAATGGTGCTACCACTGAGCTACATATCCATAGTTTTCTTGCAGAGAAAATTTCCTGTGAGCTCCACTATCTGATATTTGCAGCAGGACAGAACTCTTAGAAGCATAGACATGTGGAGCAGTTAATAGGGTCAAATCCAAAAGGTTCAGATCCTCTGTGTTCATTATGTTAGCATTTGCAGACACCACATGACAGTAGCAGAAGGTTTTTCCAATGTCTTTGCAGTGGCTAAAGCAAGACCCTGGGTATAGATTTGCTCCAAACTGACCTCAGCTAAGAATCTCACTGTTGACTTATTTATGTATAATTCTTTTCAAAAGTCCCTTCCTATCAAGGCACAGGTCATGGGCTCTGGAGACCAGGGATGGAGCTAAAACATCCAGAGTCTTCAAAGTGGTTGAAGATCTTGAATTATATTCCTTTTGAAGCTGGAAAATTTTTACTCTTGAGTTTCTGTGAGAACTATTGGCTGTAAGTATTGCCATTCACTACTTCTTCCTGTGTGCATTCAGTCTTGTGTAGGGAGAAGCTCCTCAGTTGGTGCTACATGGAAAAAGAGTGATTAGTTTCTCTCAGAAGAGCAGTGAAATTTCCCTCATTAAACAAGCAGACACTTAGGGAGTCTCACTTTACTGTCTACTTCTAGGTTCAGCGCCCTTACAAGTTCACAGACAACCCAAACTTCTCCGAGAGACACCTCTTCTGATGGCAGAGAATGATTGGCATAACTCAAGTCTCGGGACAGTGCATCTCTGCTTTGCTCTTGAGTGCCTGGAGACATAGCTTCTGGGTAACAAGCCCTCAGCCAGAAGCCTGGAAAAATTCTTCCACCCTCTGGAACTTCAGCATACCTATCTGGGAAATCCCACCAATGCAGAGGAAAGCTGGCTATAGGACTTAGATGCAAGAACCACTGCAGCCTGGCCCAGAACTCCGCGCAGCTCCTTTCTCCAGGTGAGGGTCTGAATTTATCCATGGAAAGCTGATGTGACATTGTTGGAGGTTCTATCCCTCCTATCATTTCTGGGTTCAGGAGCTTCAGGAGGCAAAAACCACAGCAGGCTTGGTAATGGCTCGGCAAATGGAATTCCCTGAAAACTGTGTACACTCATGGTGGTGACTTTTTGTTTTGTGGACAAAGATTCCCCACATAACCTGTGTGTTTGGTCTGAACGTGTCTGGCAGGGTCCTGGGCTATGGGAAGGCAATGCTAAACAGGTTGGATTTTTCTAGTCGGTGCCACCCACACTGTAGGTGATGCCACTTTCTTGTCATGTTCTTAGCATTGTCAAGGAACCTTGATATACAAATGCTGGTTTCATATACTTCTAATCTTTCCCACTTAGAACACATTCCTGTCACTGGGCCTGTCCCCAACCTATCCCAACAGGCCACTCAGGCTCCTCAGGGCTTGGCACCATCATTCAAGCCATAGAGTATCCAGCAAAGGGTTTCATTCATTGGGAGAGGAAAGGGTCCTTCATTTTTGACCCTGCTGCCAGTGCTTGTGAGGCATGAGGAGGGCTGTGAAAAATCGTGGAGAAGTCTCCCATGATCAAGGATCTCATGCTGGAGGTGACACGACACCAAGAAAGCATTCTCTGTGCAAGGAGTAATGTTGTTAGGAGAGACAGAAAGCGATGGTAGAGCTGTGAGTGGACCATAAGATAGCCAGCCTCCTGTGGCTGGGATCAGAGAGCAAGGAAGCAATTGAAAGTCGCCTGACCATTCACATAAGAGCATGCTATTTGAACCTCACTGTAAAGGCAGATGATGAACACATCATGTCTATTAACTCTGTCTTCTATCCCATAATAGGCCCACTCCGATGCACCCTCCAGGTATCCTGAATATCTCTCCAGGGATATGTCCATTCAGACCCATGGTTCTCTCGATGTTGGTTTCATCTCTTCTAGGTCTTTTCTCCTGCCTCTACATACCCACAAGAGTCCCACCCTGTCCCCAGGAGAAGAAGCAGGTAGAGTGTTATGATCCAGCCCCAACCAACATCTTGGTCTTCTCTTAGGCTAGTTTCTTCACTGCTGCACTCACTGGCAAGCAGCCATGCAAAACACTGCCCAGGCTACAGTTTGCACCTGGCAGGGAGCAAGCAGAATGTTGGGCAGCCAGGGAGTGACACTGAGAAGGCTTTTGTTCTCGCAAACCAGTGGTCAGGAGGCAGGGCATGGGCACTTCTGCTATGTTCTGCCTCTTTTTGGCTTCCTCCCAGTGCATGATGTGACTCCTGAAGGCCCTGTGTGATTCAGAAAGCCTCTCCTAAAATGGAGGATCCCTGTATCCACTTACGTTTAGCTATAGAACTACGGAGACTTTGGGAGGTGTAGAGGAGGAAGACAAGCTGAAACTGGAGAACCATGAAGGGCTGAGGGCTGTTGAGGAGATGTACAAGGAGTTTTTTAATCACTTTCCTGCTCCCAATAGCCAGCACCCCCAACTTAAAGGAGGGGATATTTAATTTGGATCACACTTTCAGAAGTTTCAGCCCTTGCTCATATTATAATGCAAACAGAATAGCAGAAGGGTCTGGGCAGAGGAAATCTGACCAAATAATGATGGCCATAAGTAGGAAGAGAAGGGAAGCAGCCCGGGAGGGTTCAGGTCATGCCCCTAGTGACTCACTGCCTTTGACCCACATTCCACCTCAAAATAGCAAGTTAGCTTTAGCACTTCTATGATCCAAGCACCTTAAACACATGAGGCTTCTTGGGGGCAACCCAGGCCTAAATCATAAGAAGGAGGATCTCTGTAGATGGGGAATTGGATTTAACTGTAATGGAGCTGAAGGGGGCAGCTCGAGCAAAGGCAGGGAGGTATGACTATAATCTTCAACCTTAAAGCTCCTCCTTACCTGTTGGCGCATTGTTCACTGTGTCCTTTTCACGGTCCCTCATCCCCATATAGTACTGTTGTGTGGTCTCCATCGACCACTCCAGTCTATCATGGCTATTTTATTGGAGCCCACTAGAGACTGTGACGCTTCTGCAGGACTCACTCTTCTTACCCTCCCTCCACCTGTGGCTTCCCTGTGGCCCTATCCCAAAAAATGGAGTACCCTGTCCTTTTCCACTTGGTGATCATTTAACAGAACTTACTGGTTCCAATGCTGTGGACCTTGCAGGACTCTGTTAGGACTATCTCCAGGAGACAAACACACGTGGTGCCTCTCAGACATAGACTCATGTCCAAGAGATTCTGACTCAGAGATTCTTACCAGGAGAAAGCCAAGACAGTGGGAAGAAGCAGCTTGATTTCCCAGAAGAAGTGGTTTGGGCTGAACCTCAGGCAGCCTCTAGTGCCCATGACGACCAGCCATGGTCTCTTCACACAGCCCCCAGTGGTCTCAGGCTCACAAAACCCCATGTTCCAACCAACCCACTTGGGCAATTTCTAGGAAGAACCATACTCTGAGTCCGTTGGAATAGTCAGCACAGAGCAGGGGACAGGGATTCATCACCCCCAACCAATCAAAAAAGCCAGTTATAGATTCAGCTTTTCCTAGCCACGTCTTGTAGCTCCAAGCTATTGGTCCCAGCCCTTGACTGCCAACTGTTTTCTCTACCCTTAAGTCTCTTGAACTAATTAATACCTGGCCTGTGGCTTTGGGGAGAGAGCTCCAGCTCCTCCTAGCTTAAAGTTATGGTTCAATTGCCTAGATGTTACCTGGACAACACTGTGCTCTTTTCTGATCCTAGCGGTGCTGTCCGTTACTGCTAGACTGAAAGGCTGTATGCGCTTCCCAACTGCTGCATCATTTTAATAAGGCTTGACATTGATGATGGTCAAAGTCATAGTAAAAATGTATAACAAAGAAAATGTATAACAAAGAAAATGTATAACGAAGAAAAGTCTCAAGAGTATCAGGGGTGTTTTGAAAACATATATATATATATATA
>NW_004524587.1:15510792-15512510 GCF_000260255.1 Octodon degus
AGAAAAAGGGAGGCACAGGGAGAGAGAGATAAACAGAAGAAAACACAGCAGAGAGAGGGAGGGGGTAGAGGGAAGAAGGGAGGAAGGAAGGAAGGAAGGAAGGAAAGAAGGAAGGAAGGAAGGAAGGAAAGAAATCTGGGGAAACATCAGCAATGTGATATCACTATACATCAATTCAATAGAATCAATGCTAAGACCTAAGTCCAAATCTTGGTGAGGATGTGGAGCTGGCCTCATCATTTTGGGCTGGCTGGTGAGGAAGCAAAGTCAGCCACGGTGGAAGAAAGTTTAGAATTTTCCTTAAAAGGTAACACAAATTTGTCATGTGACTCACCAATTTCCCTTTCACTTCTTTACCCCAAAGGAAATGAGAGCACGTGCCCAAATCGGACACGTCTGAAAGCATTCAAAGCAGCTTTATTAAAAACAGCCAAACACGGAAGACACTCAGAGGTGCGTGAGCTGGAAAGTGGACGTGTGGTGTCCCCTTTAATGAGAGAAGTAAAACTTGGATGGCAAAAGCATTATGCTAGATGACAGAGGCAGTCAAAAATGACTTATTTTAAGGGAAAAAGATATATTTATGTATATATGAAGGATAATTTGGACAACTGTACTGCTGATTTCCACTGGTATTTTGAAACAAGCATTTAATGCTTAATTCTTTATTTTTTCTTTTTAATTTCTTAAAACTTTTTAATCATCATTTTGTTTTTACACCAATTTTACATGTTTGCATCTAAACAACTAATTAGAAGATAACGTCACACAATACAATAACTGTTGTTGAATTGCTATTCCTTCGTTTAGTGATATTTTTATGGTTTCTAATTTTTTAATTGCTATTTTGTACTCTTAAAAGTATGACTCTTTTGCATGATAATTCAGAAAAAGGCAACAAAACAAAGTTAGAAGGTTGCCATGAATCAGGGTAGATGGTAGTAACAATTGTACAGGGCCATGGAGAGAGAGTTCTTTTTTTTTTTTTTTGGCCAAACTAGTGATTGAATTCAGGCCCTTGCGCTTGCCAGGCAAGCGCTTATTCTACTGAACCACCTCCCTGCCCCCAAGAGAGTTCTTGTGGTAAAAAGCATTTTGACTGTGATGTGCTGACGTTGGATTTTTCATATATTTGCTCACATTTACCAAACTATAGGGCTAAAATGGGTGAACATAATTATACTAAATTATTTCGCAATAAATCTCTTAAAAATTAAGATTTCTAAAATCTAAGAAGTACCCAGGCAATCCAATCTGTGGGAGTGGCCTGTGAACCGTTAGAACTAAAAACTAGAGACCGGGGAGATGGCTCAGTAGAATAAGCGCTTTCCTGGCAAGTGCAAGTGCCTGAGTTCAATCCTCGGTTCCGCCAAAAAAAAAAAAAAAAACACAACACTAAAAACTAGACAAAGGCGTGTTAGCTGCAGGAGCTTGGTAATGCTTTCAGGATTCGGTGGAAATATGTACCATCCGGGGACACTAAAAGGAAGGTCTCTGGCCTCCAAAGGCTTCAATCCAGGATTAACACCCTTGCCTGTCACCTGGTGTCCACATGGGGTAATGCAGGCATCTTCATCTTTTAATCAAAACCGGGATACCCTGTGTTTAAGACTAAATGCAGAAGACAAGCTTATTGTTATTACCATACAACCTAGGCTGTTAAGCTTAACCTCACTATCTGTCTGAATATCAAACATCTTAGGCATAACATGGAACAG
>NW_004524587.1:15523060-15529849 GCF_000260255.1 Octodon degus
TCTCTCTCTCTCCCCACCTGGGAGCTGACCTTGAGCCTAGTGCTTCATGGATGCTGGACAGTTGTTCTAACACTCATTTACACATATAGATTCCTTTTAATCTTCTTATAGAAAGTATTCCTCCCAATGCCAGCTGACCACACTCTGATATTCCTAGGTAGGCTAGAGCCCTCATTGACATTGACTAATGTTCATATACACAGAAACTCAGATGTGGGGATTGGAAGTAGGATCAAATTCAAAAGGCTCAGTCTCTGCATTCATTTTGTCAGCATTTTGAAGATGCACGGTGGCATTAGCATAAGGTTATTCCTAGGCTTGTGTTGTGGTTAGAACAAGACATTGAACTTAAATTTACTCCAAATTTGCACCCTGAGTCTTCACTCTCACTGGTACCCTGTTTATGCATGATCTTTGTCTAACTCACAGCCCATCAAGGCACAGGCCACATGCTCTGGGGGGAGCTGAGATAGAGCTCAGACATTCAGAAAGTCCACAGTGTTGTGGAGGCCTGGGCTCACTCCTGAATCCCAGAAAGTCACATGCTGGGGTTTCTAAGAGAATCATTGGTTGTAAGTGTTGACACTCTTCACTGTGTCTGCACCCATTCAGTCCTGCACAGGGAGGAACACCCCAGAGGCACTGCATGCATCGATGGAGGTTAGTTTCTCATAGAACAGTAATGAGGTGGCCCTCATTCAAAGGCCAGACACTCAGGGAACCTCATCTCTATACATCTCTAATTTTAAGAATATATGTGTTCCTTGGTTAATGGCACAGTGACCTGGGAGGATAGGGTCTCAAAATATCCTCCATGCCACCCTCCTCAGGGCTCAATATTATCTACTTCTCAGTTGAGGGCTCCTAAAAGTTCACAGAGACAATCCTAACCTTTCTCAGAGACATCACCTCTGGTAACAGAGAACACTTAGCATAACAAATGTGCCTCTGCTTTCTGCTTCAGCACAGGGGAATAATATCTTTTGGATGCTAAGTCCTTAGCATGGTGCCTGGTAAAGTTTCTCCATACTCTGGAGCCTCAGAATGTATATATATATATATATATATATATATATATATATGAAATATTTGCAGTTTGAAGGAAAACATATTTTTGGCATGGTGGCATATCCCATCTCTCACATCACTTCTGAGTTCAGTTGCTTCATGGAGCACAAACCACATTGAGCCTAGTGATAGCTTGAGAAAGTGAGTTCCCAGGAAGGTGTGGATCCCCACATTAGTATCCTTCACATAGATGAGGCTGCCCCATACCTGCCCCTTAGGAATGGTCCAGCTAGGTCTGGCAGAGTCCTGGGCTTCAGGAGGAAAATGCACAACAGCATTGGGACTTCTAGACAGCTGCCTCACCCACTGTGAGTGTTGTTACCTCCTGCCATTCTCTGCTCAGCACTGTCAAGGGACCCTGATCTGCAAATCCAGGTTTCCCATACTTCCTGACTTTCCTACTCAGTCCCTATCCCTTTCACTGGGCTCATCCCCAACTTGTCCCAACAGGCCCACTCAAGCTACTTGGCACTTGGCACCATCACTCAAGCTAGGAGCATGCAGCAAAGGGTCTCAGGAGCTGAGTGGGAGAGAACTCTTTGTATGAACCCTGTGCAAAACAGGGAGGACTGTAGGTATCAACAAAAAAGCCTTCGTTTCTCAAGGATCTCATTCAGCAGGTGGCATAAAGAAAGTGTCCTCCATGCAAGCAGTGATGATGCAAGGAGAGGTAGGAGAGACCTGCAGCTGTGACCAGACCGTAAAATACCCAGCCTACCTGTAGCTGGAATCAGGAATGGAGGAAACAACTGAAAGTCACCTAACCATCCGGATAAAAGTTGATTGTTCATAAATTGGCTCTTGTGAAGGGAGGTGAGTGGTAAACACGTTGTCTCTGGTCACTTTTCCATACCTCAGGCCAGGCCCACCCCTCAGTACTGTGTGCCCCTGTGTCAGCACTGATCCATGACACAGACAAGTTTCCTGTCAAGCTCAGGGTGCTCTTGCCCTTGTCATCTCCACCACTCTTTCCTCTTTGTTGGCTTTTTCTCTGACATACTCAAGCTCTTCCTCTACACAGTTGACAGGCCCAGAAATGGTCCCTGTCACATCCCTGGGAGCCTTACTCTCGGAAGGAGAAGCAGGTGTCTTCAGCTTTGCAGAGAGCACATCCAACCCCATGGCTGTGGTCTGCTCATAGGCCAGTCTCTGTGCTGCTGCACTCACCGCAGGCAGCCCAGCAAAACCTTGCTGAGGCTGGAGTTTGGACCTGGCAGAGAGCAAGTGGACAGCGGGGTGGACAGGGCAAGGGGCTGCTGCTAGGGAGTGGCACTGAGTGAGTGAGCAGCCATCCCTGGAAGCCCGTCCCAGAGCATGACTGCCTCTTCTCTGCCATACCTGTTTTTGGCTTCCTTCCAATGGACCACATCCTGCAGACTCTGTGCAATACCACAAACTCTCTCCTCAGACCTGGATATTATGTCTGCTCACTTTGCAGCTGCAGATCCATAGAGAGTGACGGAGGTGAAGAGCGGAGAGTTAGAACTATAAATGTGGCAGGACTGCACTGAGGAGGTATAGGAGTGTTTCAATCACGTTCCCAGTCACATTACCTGACATTTACAATATGAAGAGGGAGATGTTTACTTTGACTCACACATTCAGAAATTTTAGTCCAAGCTCAGTGGCTCCAATGCAGAAACAGCCTGGGCAGAGAAAAGCTGCCCATGAAATGGTGCCCATAAAGCAGAAAAAGAAGGTAGGAGCTCAGGAGGGCTCAAGTTATGCTCCCGGTGACCACACCCATTTTCCTAATAGTAAGTCAGCTCTGGCACCCCCATGATGCCACAACTTTGTAAACACATGAGGCTTTGAGTGGGGGGGATACCCCAGATCAAAAGCATAACAAGAAGGATCTCCATAGATGGTAAATTGGGTTGAACTTGAATGGAGCTCAAGGGAGCAGCCTGAGACAAGGAAAGAAAGCGTGACTGCAACATCCACACTCTGCACAGGTGGCAGGCTCACTGTGCCAAGCTCTTCCTGCCTGGCAGACTCATAGTACACTGAGTCCTTTTCTAAAGCCCTTATAGTCCTGCTGGGAATATTTCTGTGGACCACTCTGTGTTCCATTATGGGTGTTTTACTGAACAACTCCGGAGATTCTACCCTTCTATAGGGCTCACCTTTCTACTCACTCACCCTTCTACCCACCCCCACCTGTGGTTTCCATTGTGCTCTATCCCAAATGATGAAGGATACTGTCAGTTATCCATCTGATAATCATTTAACAGAATATGTTGGTTCCAGTGCTGTTGACCTGGTTAGACTCTGCCAGAGATATGGCATCTCCAGGGGATAGATTCATTTCCAGAAGATTCTGACATGGTGATTCCTACCAACATAAAGCAAAGACACAAGGAGGCAGCAGTCTCACTTCTTAGAGAAAGTGGTTTGAGCTCAACATCATACAGCCTCCATTGCCCACTGACCACCAGCCTATATAGGCCACTATAGTCCTCTTTATTAGCCTATAGTGCCATTGGACTTACCCAAATAACCCATTTTGGCAAGCTCTAGGAGTGACTATACTCTGGGTTAGTTGGAGTAGTCAACACAGAGCAGGGAATAGGGCTTCACGACTTCTACCTAATGAGCAAGGCCAGCTGTAGGTTCAATGACCCCTATCCAACTCCTGCTCAAATCTATTACTCCCAACTCTTGGATGATCAGATGCTCTCTCTTTAAATCTCTTTGCCAATTAATAGCTGTTATGAGTGCGGAGAGATTCCAAGCTCCTCCCAGTTCAGAGTCTGGGTACCAATTCCTAGATGATAGCCAGACAACACAATGCTCTTTGTTAATCCCTGAACTGTTGTCTGTGACTGCTGCAGTAAAAGTTCCCAAGTGCTCTCAAACTATAGCATCTTTTTTTGTTTTGTTTTGTTTTTTTTGATATAGTATCATTTTAATAAAGCATTGATGATGGTCAAAGTAAAAATGTAGAATACAGAAGCATCTTGGGAGCATTGGGGAGGATTGGTGTTTTAAAACTTAAATATGTATAGTGATGAACAAAAAGGAAGACAGAAATGGAAAGGTGCAAACACAGGGAAATAAAAGGAAAGAAAGAAAGAGAAACAGAAAGAAAAGGGAATACACAATTCTTCATCTTTTAATCAAAATTCAGGATACAATGTTTTTAAGTTTAAATTTAATGAATGATGGGAAGGTGGACTTTCTCCTTGAAAAACAAGTGCTTTCTTAGGACCACCACAGGGAGCCCTGCCCCATCCTTGTTAAAGCCCAGAAAGTTTATATTTGTAATTCCATAGAAAATTATTGGAATTCTGGTGAACTAATTTCAATTGACCACTTCTAGTGCAACCCATGGCATAAATAAAAACACAATAATATATCTAAACTGGTAGGGAATTGAAGGAGTCCTGAATTCAATCATGATGATGACTATCTAGAACAAAGACCTTGACCCAGGACTGAACCTAGATTTTATTCATTTCTGAAGATGGGAGTGGCTTGAGGATGAATGACTGTGCAAGTGGAGGGAAGCATGTGAGTGCCAGAGCTGGGCTAGGTAGGAGGACCAAAATCACCTCTGCAATATGCAGAGAAGGATATGCAGAAAGAATAATCTGCACAACACAATTGAGATAGTGTCTAATATTTTGGGGTCACTCTAATGTGTAATCTTTCAAGCCCTGGGAAGTCATAACTTCTGTCTTAAGGCTTGATCCAAGCCCGCAGTGTGGAGCATTGGCTTTCCATTCCACCTCACCTCAGCTCACACAAGGGAACAATGGGGGTCCAGGGAAACACTGCCTGCCATCTTCAAAGACTACCATCAGCACCTCTGCTGTACCAATGTGTGTTTTTTAAGCCAATGGAAGAAATAAGGAAAAGACTAGCAAAATGGAGGCAATTGCTCCTCTTGCAAGGAGAGTTGCCCAGGTAGTCCTGCATGGATGAGTGTGGGAGAGGTAGGGCAATTGGGAGGTTGGGGTACCCAAGATTGGGATAAACGATGAAGCCATTTAATGACAAAGAGAAAATACTTAAGGAAACAAAGAGGTAGATGGATTATAGTGTGGTACCTTTGTACAAGGGGACAAAAATGCATGACAAGTTTTTATTGGAGGGGCCAAAAAACATTTAGGGACAACAATGAGGTGACAAAGAAAATTAATCACAAGATGACAGAAAATTGGGGAGGGGCCATTAAGAAGTCAGGAGGATAAAAGGGGAATTCTGATATGTAGGAGAACATCTTGTGAATGGAAAGCCTCTCAGGGAGACACGGGACAGGACTAGCTCCTGATAGACACATGTGGATCTTCTAAATTCCAATCCCACTTGGAATAAATCCCTCAGAGCTCAAACTCTATGCAGACCCACAGTGATTATGAAGGTGTGGCCCTCACAGTGTGTGCAGGCTCAATGAAAATAGCAGCAGACTTAGGGGTAAAGGCCACAGAGGGCCTGCCTGGTTCTCCTGGGCTGCCCCCAACTCACGAGGCAGAGTCTCTGTCCAGAACTTCAGCCTAGAGGCCTTCAGGGCACGGCCCACGGAAGGCTGGAGGTCCAGCTGTAGGTACTGCTCCTCCTGGTCCAGTGCAGGCCAATAGGGAAAGTCCTTGCCATTGGGGTTCCTGTGGACACAGTCAGCTTAGTGCCTGACCTCAGTCAAGCTCAGTAACCAAGGAGGTCTGTGGATGGATCACTGATAAGAACTATTCCAGGTACAGGAAAGAGAAGATTTCCCACTGGTAGCCCCTTCATATAAGCAGGTCACCTGGATCAAAAGTACTTCACTTTCTCCCTCATTCTTAGACACAGGATGAACTGAACAACCTCACTGTAGCATACCTTCCAGGTCAGCAAGAAAGGGATGAGTGACTTGTTCTGACAAAGCAAATGCCTCTCTGTGACATTCTAAGTACTGCGGTTGGGAGGTTGTTATCATGTGATTTAGGAAACTCTATGCTTTTGAGCTCAACACAAACATGAGAAGCTTCCCACAGGTCCAAGTATCTGGGAGGACTAGAGGTAGGGGCATCACCTCACCCATTTCTGGCAAAGTTGGCCCAATACTTCATCATCCTCTTGCTTAGCAACTTCTCCTCCTCGGTGAAGTTATCTGTAGAAAAGAAGAGGACAGGAGCCTGATGTCTGGTAGACACTTACCCTGTTGTTCTTCATGCACTGTATTCAACACCAGCTGAAGCTTGATCCTTTTACCAAAGCCTGATCTCACCTCCCCCACATATGCTGTAGCAGACCCTCCACAGCCCTAACTTGTCCTTCTTCATTCCAACATTTGTCAGTTGAAATGATGACAGGGTCCCTCCTGCTCTAGAAGTCCCATTCTTTCTTCTTACACAGGAGAATTGTTCAAGAAATAAATCTGAATTTGAGACTTCTCCAATCCTGTGCACTGATGCTGGACATAATGCTTTGGTGGGGACAGTTGGAGGTAAGAACACAAGCAGGAGCGAAAGGGTTTTCATTCTAATCAGAGAACAAGCCTTTGAGCTCTCAGATGATGGACATGGTCTTTTCCCATCCTTAAGCCTCAGCTTCCTCATCTAGACTATAGGGAACATTGGAAGCTTGAAATTGCTCACATATATGGGAACAAGGCAAGGCTAGTCCAAGAATGAAGAGTGCCTAAAGCAATCAAGCTGTTTCTTTTGTTTGTTTGTTTTTCTAATTTTTACATTTCATTTTGAACAGTAATTTTTATTTTATTTTATTTTATTTTTT
>NW_004524587.1:15529949-15536018 GCF_000260255.1 Octodon degus
AAACATCTTAGGCATAACATGGAACAGGTATTTTTCATCAAGTATTGATAAGTTGAACTCTAAGTCCCTACAGAATATGATAAAAAACATTTAAAAATTAGAATATATTTTAAAAATAGGCATGCTTTCCTTTTAAATGGGAAAAATTAGACCTAAAGTATAATTGAATTAGACACTATTCTGTATTGGGATTAAAGTTTTATTTAATTATTTAGAATAAAAATATTACATCATACTGAAAAAATACTTTGACTAGGAAAGTTAAGTTCCCCAGTGAACTGACTGCTTCACACAGCAGACATTACCATACCCAAACTGTATGCACAGCTTATACCTAACAAAGCTGTAAAAAGTTTTTCCTGTGGAACACTGGCATATAATCTGTATGCCTATTTTATTCAATGGGACATTTAAAACAAAGGGATAATGTGGATACACTGAAAATTTAAACTTAAATGACTGTCGAGGCTGCTGTAAGTTTTTCCACCAATCCTTTCTGTGCACTATCCTCTCTCCTTCTCTGTGCACTCAGACCGGGTAATACTCTCTTTTCATTATAAGGGGGAAAAAAAAAGAAAAATTGGAGCTTTCTAGGAAAAGTGATAGCAAAGCACAAGAGTGATTCAGTTATTGAACTTATCTCAGCTGTGAAGAGCTCTATGTTCAAATTAAGATAATTGAGGTCAAAGAATTACACCAATAATTGCTTAAAGCCTTCATGTTGTGTGTGTGTAAAATAAATGTGTCAGCTCCAGATTTGTTAGTAAAATAATGTTGAATTAAAATATGGTCTCATGAAAAAAAAAAGATTAAATGCAATAAATGGTGGGGTGGTGGACTTTCTCCCAGGGAAAACAGGTGCCCTCAGAGGACAAGTGGGTCAGATGTACAGGAATTGGAAGGATGAGTTACCTAGGGTTGGGGTAAAGGATAAAGGCTTTTAATGACACAGGCAAAATACTTTGGGGGGAACCAAGAGGTAGACTGACTGCAGTATGGTAAGCACCTTTGCATAAGGAGACAAAAACACAGCAGGTTTTCATTGGAACAGCCCAAAACAGCTTAGGGACAACAATGAGGTGACAAGGAAATTCAACCACATACAACAATAAGGCTAAAGGACTATCAGGGAGTCAGGAGAAAGGAAGGGGGATCTTGAAATGCAGGACAGGAAGACTCTCAAGGAGATGGGACAGGGTCTTCTGCTAGACATGTCTGAACATCTTCTGAACTCCAATCTCCCTTGAAAGAAATCCTCCCACTTGTCCAGTTCTCCTGGGCAGCCCCCAACTTGCAAGGCAGCATCTCTGTCCAAGACTTCAGCCTAGGGGCCTTCAGGGCACAGAAGGCTGGAAGTCCAGCTGCAGGTACTGCTCCTCCTGGCCCAATGCAGGCCTTTGGGGCAGGGCCTCACCACTGGGGCTCCTGTGGACACACTCAGATCTTAGTGCCTGATCTCAGCCAAGCAAGTCTGCGGACCATTGATGAGGAAGGTTCCAGAGGTAGGGAAGAGATGACTTCCCACTAGTATCCCCTTCATTGGAGCAGGTTATCTGGACCTATTTCCTTCCACTCTCTCAGAGGCAGGGAGCGACTGAACCTCAGCTCTGTGGCCCACCTTTCAGGTCAACAAGAAAAAGAAGAGTGACTTGTACTGATGATGCCCCTCTCTATGTCCATATAGGTCCTGGTGTTGTGAGGCTGTTACAATGTGATTAAGGACAATATATGATAATGAGGTAGCCACAAACTGGAAGTGTGCCTGATACCAATAGGTGCAAATCTCCTGAAAACTTTGAGGTAGGAGCATCATCTCACCCATTTCTGGCAAAGTTGGCCCAATACTTCACCATCCTACTGCTCAGCAGCTCCTCCTCCTTAGTGAAGAAAACTGCAGAGAGGAAGAGAACAGGGGCCCAGGTTCTTGCTGACACTCATCCTGTTGCCTCCCTTCTTCTTAGGTGCTTTTCTTCATGCTCTGAAGGTGCTTCTGAGACACCAGAAACTTCTCAAGGAGGAAGTTGGGGGTCAAGAGCAGAAAGCAAGAAACTGTAATTGGAGAACTTGAAACACTTCATTGAGGAGGTTTGATCTGAGGACCCCCAGATGGGTTCCTGTCTTTGATGGAGCGGAGGGGAACAGCCCGAGTAGAGGGGAGAGGTGACACTGCACACTTCATCCTGAAGTCTCCTCTTTGTTGTCTGGACTCAGTTCCCTGGATTTCTTTCAAGGCTCCTCATCCCCATACAGTCCTGCTTGCAAAGCATCTACCAGCTCCTCTGTCTATGCTGTCATGGTTTTATGAAACCCACTGGTGACTGTGGCACTACAGTACCGCCCCCTCTGGTAATAGGGTTTTTGCATTGAGCTAAATACTCAGTGTTTGGTCTGTGGTGCCTCTTAAAGATCCACTCTACTCACCACTCCCTTGCTGTGGCTACTTTGGTCCCTACTTCAGCCAAAATGGAGCTTATAGTCATATATCCACCTGAGAACATCTAAGTGAACCTGCTAGTTCTACAGTTATGGATCCAAGAGGGTTTTTTGGAACCTCCAGTACCTTTGGGGAGGTGAGCCCAATTCTAAGAACAGCAGCACCAGTGCAGGCTGACTTCTGGGGGGAAGTAATACAGGCTCTGCCTTAGGTGACCTCTACGCCCACTGACCCCTAGCCTTGGCCTCTTTATAAGGTCTCCAGTGAGCTCAGGCTCCTACAGCCCAGTGTCTCAAGCACTTCTTCTGGGACCTTACTATAATGAACATATTATTGGTAGGCTGGGGTGGCTCATATAGAGACAGCTATGAGGCATCTTAATTACCACCTGAACAAGAAGACTGGTTACTGATCCAGGGTCTTCCACTCAGGTTTTTTTTTTTTCCAGAACCAGGGATTGAACTCAGGCCCTTGCGCTTGCCAGGGAAGTGCTTATTCCACTGAGCCGTCTCCCCGGCCCCCATCCACTCAGCTTTTGATGGTCCAACCCATGCTTCCTGCCAGTGCCTGGACAAATACTTTCACTGCCCTTCATTCTCTTTACCTAAGTAATAGCTGGGCTGTGGGTGTCAAGAGATTCCCCAGCTCCTCCCTGCTCAAGGTTATGGTAGAGGCTCCTTCATAACAACAGGACAACACAGTGTTTCTTTGCTGTGTCCCCTATAGCTTTCATTCCTGGGGAAAATGATGAGAGGATGAAGAAATGAGGATGAGAGACAAAGCTGGGGTCAGGTGGAGCCCTCACTGTCTTGATGGGAAGAGAACTGAGTGATCACTGGAAGGGCATTTATGTATTTGATAGAGTTAGTATTGTGCAACACAGGGTGGTTTGGGAACTGTGAGGAAAGAGACACAGAGCAGGAAGAAGACAAGAGTGAAGGGTTGCCCAGGGCCAGTGGATTGTGGAGGAAGGTGGGTGTATATTGGGACTTAGGTATTCACCACTCCTCGGGGTTGTACTTAGTGATTCTACATGAGAGGACATATGGCAGGTTCGGCAGTGAACATTATGCAATAGGTTCTTCATAATGGTTGGCTAGATGCATGGAGATGGAGTTAATAAACTACTACACAAGGATGGAGTCACTCAGAAGTCCTCAGGGGGCAAGTGGCACCAGACACAGACCAGACCTCACTCAAGGTTGCCCTACCTCACCCACATAAGGAGCTAGAGCTGCATGTGCCTCTAGCTCCTTGATCTTCTGGGGCAGGGACTTTGTCCAGAACTTCAGCCCAGGGGGCTGCAGGGCATGGTCCACAGCAGGCTGGATATGTGAGGTATAGCTTCCTGTAGTCCACTGTAGACCAATGGGGCAGGCCCTGGGCACTGAGGTTCCTTTGAACACACCATCCCAGAGGGGAAGCGGCCATTCTGAGACCTGTTGAGATCAGACAAACCACTATGATTTGGGTCATGCCAGGCAGCTAAGCTGGCCAGGGGACCTGAGTGATGAGGACAGGAGATCCTGAAGCAGGAAAGCAAGGACCTCCCCACACGGCCCTTCCTGTCTATGTCCATGTAGGGCCTGCAGTTGGGAGAATGTTGTCATGTGAGTAACGATGCATGTATGTTAATGAGATAACCCCAGACAAGGGGAGCACTTGACTGATGGTCATTGCTACTGGGAAGTTGTGGTGGGGGACATTTAGTTTCTCATTTGGAGCAAAGATGGCCAAATATTTTATCATCTTCTAAAGATGAAAAGCCCAGGAGCTTTTCCTCTTCACTGAGGTGAACTGCACAAGGGACCAGGCCGAGGGTCCAGGTCCTCATTCATCACACTTACCACCCAGAGACAAGCCAACTTTGGACCTCCAGCCTGGTTCCTTCCCCCTTTGTACATCCTGAAGCTATCCCAGCCCCCTTTGTCTGGCTTGCCCTTCCTCATCCAGCCTCTAGCTAAGGGATCCAGAGGTGGTTCCTGGCCTAGAAAACCCCTCCTTTCTATGATGTGTCACAGAAAGGGACATGTTTTGGATACTGGTCAGGGTGGGGTCAGCATGGAGAAAGCACAAGGTGGAGAGGATGGGCTCAGTTTCTAATTCCAGCACAGTCTTTGAGCTGAGAGATGGTGAACACTGAATCTCAGATTCTTTATCAGGATAGTGAGGGACGTCATGCAGATGACACTGTATTCCAGCTCCTCAGACCAAGGAAGACTCACCATGGTGTGATAGTAGGAGTCTGAAGAAACAGAGAAACTCATCACCAAGTTTTACTTCCATGATGGGAATAGGGTTGATATAAAAAACTCAGAGAGAAACTTAGCCTCTTTCTCTCTCTACACAATGTTCCCACCTCAGGCAGGCAATTCCTTCCTCAGGAATTTGGACTTGCCACTTTTCCACCTAGGTTCTGTGCTTTTCTCACTGATAAGGGGGACATTTCAAGGCAACTGTCTCATGAGGATCTCCTTCCTTAGAGGGACAATACTGGGTAGCAACACCAACAAAACTAACAAATGGGGTTATAAACAAGCTGCATAGCATCTTAACATCATGAGATGCACAGGCTGTGTTTTCTTCCAAGCTAGCTGCTAGGATGGCTGACTGCCTTTGTTTGACTTCTACATCACTTCTACTTGCTTGACATCACAAATTGTATTAAATAAGGACCTCTCCTTGGTTTGGGGCCCAGCTTAATTTTGAGCATTTCGAATGGCTGGGCTAGTATGATAGTAAAGTCCTACTTAAACATTCCTCTTGTGTCTCCAGTTTCTTGGAAATTCCACACAGATGTACTTGAAGAAGTCAGGGTGATGTTAGAATTTACAGAAGTAGAACAAACCATGGGAGCCCATGAACATTGCAAGCCATATTGTGACAGGACTTCATCTGGAGTTTTCCTGTCTTACCCTTGGTGATAATATACCTAAGATCAAAGATTGCTGGAATCTGGAGTGTGCGAAGGGGAGTCCCAGAGTAGAGCAAAGACAACAGGAAAGGTCTTGGACAAATTATGACCTTGAATTTCTAGGTAAGAAGTTTGAATAATTTGCTGAATGGTACTAAATTACATTTCCTCATTTGTACCAAGAGGGGTGGGCACTGTCTGTTTGACTCCCATCTTAGCCATGAGGACTTGTTAAGGTATGGGACATAAATGCTGGTTTTATAGACTAAAGACATGGTTGTGGATCTGGATGCCACACATGACACCCAGGACTCACAGCTCTAGCTACCCAGTAGGCAGCCAGACCTCAGCTTCAAATGTACTCACAATGGAAGTGTGATTTGGATTACGGGGATAATGAACATAAAGTCCCTAATCATCTTTTAAGGCTGGGGTTCCAGAATCTTCTTTCCTTATTGTTCTCCAATTATTCTTTCTCCAACTACTCATCAGATACAGCAGACAATATATAGGTTGAGAGGATGAGTCAGGTAGGTAAACTCCTGGGTTGGAAGTAGCAGCCTCAGGTGACTTTTTCCCCTCTTCTCCTTTTGCTCCTCATCTTCTCCTCTTTTTTCTTTTTTTTTCTACAGTTTTATTGATAAACATATAGCAATGAGACAGTTTCAAATCAAATCGGAAGTACAGTTTCAACAAATAATACACTGCATATATTATTCTT
>NW_004524587.1:15536408-15550297 GCF_000260255.1 Octodon degus
TTCCTTCACCACCGCCTTCTTCTTGAACATCCATCTACCCGAGAGACATCTTAGCAGTAAATGGCATGTCATGACAAGCCGCCCATATTCAGAATTGAACAGTAATTTTTTAAAAAAGCAAATAACAGAAACAAAGAATCAGAGTAACAATTGTTTTTACATTTCTTTTCTTTTTTCTTTCTTTCTTTTTTTTTATGGAACCAGGGATTGAACTCAGGCCCTTGTGCTTGCCAGGCAAGCACTTATTCTACTGAGCTATCTCCCCAGCCCATGTTTTTACATTTATAAAGGAAGCTTTTAGAAATTATTTGGGGTGCATAGTAATACGGATTTGTTTTTTAGTTTGGCTTTAATTTAATTTTTTTTTAGTTAATTTTATTGAGAAACAAATAGCAATGAGACAGTTTCCAAACAGGTTAGTAGGACAGTTTTAATAATTAATACATTGTATATTGTTATTTTCATAGTAGTTATTCATAGTACAAGATGCAGACATGATACCCTGTTCAAACACTGTTAGTACAAATCTTTCTTCTCATTGAATTAAGAGAAAGTAGCTGTATATCTATCTTATTTTGTACATACAAGTACAAAATGGTCCTTTATTTGTATCCCCTGTTTTGTTTTGCTTTGTCAGAGATTGGTATTCCATTGCCATTTAAATATTGTAGGTGCATGAATTCAGCAAATTAATCCAATATAGTCCAGTAGTCCATAATAATACTGGATCATTCATAGGACTGACAATGTCAGAAGTTGTTGACTTGAGCCTTTTACAGCTCAGCATATTAATATGGCTTTACTTTTTATACCTTGTTTTTATACTTTTCTGCTGGTTGGTTAAGACCAAGATAAAGCATGACCTATATAGAGATATGTAACTTCTGTATCTTACAAGTTCAGTCAGATCACCTCAGGATTTTTTTTTAATTTTTTTTTATTTGAGAGAGAGAGAGAGAGAGAGAGAGAGAGAGAGAGAGAGAGAGAGAGAGAGAGAGAGTGTGTGGCCAGCTCAGCCCACCAGGGGGCAGGGCTGGCTGGCATGTGGTGCTGGGGGATTGAACCGTGGTTCCTGTGCTTTGCCAAGCTTGTTGTAAGTAGGTGCTTTAGGCCACTGAGCCATCTCTCCAGCCCCTCACCTCAGGATTTACTCTGAAACCTTGTACAACAGTTTGTAGATCCTTTGTCAGTGTCAGCCATGTGGATGAGTCACGGCCATTGCTTGACCGATTTGCTCTCTGCGAAAGCCTGAGAGAATGTTTTCTCTCTATGTGACTCTACTTAGCTCTTTTGGTAATAAAACACTTTGCATGACACAATTCCAGTCATTAGCCAGTAGGCAACCCTGTGTGGTGTGATACTAACTTGGTCAAAAGCATAAATAAACTCCCCTACAGTGGTTGCTCAGTTCTTCTTCTATCAGGAGACAGCGCTCCACCTGACATCAGCTTTCATCTCTTGTCTGTATTTCTTTATCCCCTTGCCATTTTTCCCCAGAACCATAGAGAGATATGTGGGACACAGTACTAGATGGTGAGGGCAGTCACGCCTCAGGTATCCAAGCAGAGCCCCACCTCTGATTAGGGAAATCAGGGAATAATCACCTTGATTAACCTCGAGAGAAGATCCAAAAACAAAGGGAAGCTCATCACCATGGTCAGCCTTCACATAAGATGGCCTTCTGTTTTTGTAGAAGGTGGGAGGATGCTGGAATTCATAGAAGTAGACAGTGCCATGGGAACCTGTGGTTGTGGAGAGGTTATGACTTGGTTGTTTCTTACCTGGAGTTCTTCAGAATCATTTGTGTGATAAGATAACTGGGCGCAAACCTAGGACCTGTTTGGAATCTTCACAGCAGGATGTGGGATATGGAACCCCAAGCTGGAGCAAAGATGTGGAAAGGTTTTACCTTTTCCTAGGCTTGAGAAGTTTGAGTAAATCATTGAGTTACTCTCCTTGATTTCCTCACTTGTACAATTATTAGGGATAGCTAAGTTAGATACAAAATAATAAGCAGTTTGAGAGTTATTGGGCCCTCAAGAGAGTCACTGTGGAAGATGAGACTTTTATATTAAAATTGTTGCTGGAGAAGAATTTGAAGAGAGCCAGGCCTCAAGATGAAAATGTGATAGACAGATCAGCAAGCCTTGCTAGAGTTAAGAAACAGCTTCCAGTTACAGCATAATTAGCACCACCCAGTCTAGTGAGAACAGGAAATGCACCAGAAATATAAGGGGCTGGCCAACAGGTCATCACTCATATACCTATTCCTGTTCAGGAATGCCTTTGATGTTTAGCATATAAGATAAAGTAAATGGCACCTGACATATACCCTTGCTGTGTGCAATTTGTCATTACTGGATCAATATTAACTAAGTGACTAACATATTATTATCTTGTTGGTTAATTGTAGTTTGATCCATAGCTACTACATTGTGATTTTACTGTGTAAAATATTCTTGGAGAAAGAATCTCAGTAGAAAACCACTTTCAGGACCACTCATGTATCTCTGGACTTTATCTCAATAAATATTTACTAATCCTAACTTCTTTTGTCCTCAATGTTCATTCTTCAGTATCAAAAGACAAGAATCGAACACATCTGACATCTAACAGGTTGGACATTATTTTCCCTGTAATCCAATGAGGGAGATGTCTATCTCTTACACTAGCAATGAGGAATTTTTAAATTAGTTTATTTTCATTATATAGACTAGGATTTCATTTTTGTGTTTTCATGTGAATACAAAACATAGTTTGTTGATTTTCAAAAATTATGTCACTTAAGATTTTCTTCCCTGACATGTGACTACCTTCTTCTTCTCTATTTGCCTATCTTTGACTTTCAGATCAGCTATCTCTTTTATCTTTCTTTCTCTTCTTTGATTTTTTTCTGTCTTCATACTGTTTACATGAGAACAATTATGTAATGTTTTGTACTCCTGGTCTGGCTTGCTGACAAGTCTCTAGTTCTATACATTTTCATACAAGTGATGTGAATTAACTCTAGGTTTCTGCTGAATGAAAGCCTATTCTGTACACAGGCCATTTCTTTACCCATTCAATTGTAGATGGGTATGGTAGCTTAGCTGTTGTGAAGGTAGTACAATAGACATGGTTATATAGCTATCTCTGTAGTAAGAAATGTGATCAGAAAGTAGAGTTAATGTTTCATTTTTTAACAAAATTATTGCATAAAAGGACACACTGTCATTTATTTCCCTAGAGTAATTAAGACATCACTCTGAATTTGAACACATTTATCCGAATATTTTTCGTAATGTGTACACCATTCTGACCTGGGTGAAATAGAGCCTTTGGTTTAAATTTCCCTGTCTGGAAACGTTGAATGGTTTTCATAAACTGAGGGCCATTTTTACTTCTGCTATTGAGGAGTACCTATTCAGTTCATCTCCTTATTCCGTGATGAAGCTATTCTGGTTTTATGTTTGTGTTCATTTGTTTAATGTTAACATTTTGAGTTCTTATATTCTTGATATTAGTCATCTATTGAAAGATGGCCTACTATTTCATAGGCTATTTCTTCACTCAGTTGACTATTATTTTTGTGTGCAGAACATTTTAAATTGATATATTATGTTAGTTGATTCTGGCTGTGTTTTCCTGTGGTATTGGAGTCTTATTCCGAATGTCATGGCCTGGGCCTATGACTTTAATTGCTTCATCCTAGAAGTTTCAAACTTTCAGATGTTAAACCTAAATCTTGGATATATTTTGAGTTGACTTTTATACAAGACAAGAATTTGGTTTCAATCTTCTACATGTGGGTATGGGGTTTTTCGAAGATCATTAGTTAATGAAGTTTTCAATATGTGAAGAAAGAGATAAAGTTGATTAGGTTTGTTGCTGTGCTCTCCATTTTATTTTTATTTTTTTATTTTTTTCATATGAATTTAAAGTTTTTATTTATGTATTTCACTGTAGTGCTGTGACAACAAAATGACATCTGTGTACCAGAGCATACATACATCAACAGTAAGATGTAACTTTTCATTACACCACTGCTAAAATATTTAGCTTTTTGTAGGAGACATAAGCATGTAAGATGGCCACACCAAATAATTTTCTGCTTTTTTCTTTAATCTTAATTTTTAAATCAGTAATACTTTATCAACTTCACTGTTAATAAACTGTAAATTATCTGGGTGATGGGGTGTGTGGAAGGGAATCATTCAACTGTATACTGTAATAGTTGCTAGAGTACTCACACACAGACCAATAGGGAACTGTCACCATTATTAAGGGCTAATTACTGTTATTTCATTGATTTATCTATTTCTCCATGAGTACAATGTTGTTTTTGTTACTACAGCTTTGTAGTAGATTTTGAGATTGGGACTTTCAGGACCTCTAGCACTGCTCTTTCTTTGCTGAGGAATCAGCCATGAGAATGTTATCAGTTGAGGAGCATCAAAAGCATGGCAGCTAGATATCAACTGCAGGTGTACTCACGCTGAAGATGTGCCACTTGGAGTGCAGACATCACAAAATTGAAGTCTGCAACCATCTCATGGAATTGGATTTTCAGAGTCTGGGGGTTGTCATTGTCCCCCATGTACTCTTCCATCACCAAATCACCAAATTTACTCGGCAATTTCTAGACCAGGAGAAGCATGGAAAATGAGGTTAGGCAGACTTTGGGAGGTTAGGCAGAAGTTCAAGGCGGCAAATGGGGCCTGGAATGGAACTAGGAAAGAAGAAATAGTCAAGCTCTGGGGTAAACCCATGCTCAGATACAGATTTCATAGTTTGGCCTCTCTTTGGGGGTGGACATATGGAGAGGAAGGTGGAGATGCCTTATCCATTGGAGTAAGAACCCAGGATCCTCACCATCTCTGCTGACATGTTCTGCAGAACAGCCTGTAGTGTTGCCCTATCCATATCTTGCAGGCCTGGGGAACGCTGGATCTAGGATTAAGAGGGATGAAGTATGAGGCTGAAGATGATTATAGGTCTATATCCATGAAATGCTAGGAAGCCCTCCAGCTTCATTGCACTCACCAAACTACCACGGGACTCACCGTGGGAAGCACCCAGCCATACTCATCATTGTTGACACCAATGATGCTGGGGACAGGTCGAAAATCAGCAGATGCCATCAGCTCCTGGGGGTGCCTGGGCAAGAAAATCCCATCCACTATAGCAGCAATGATCTCAAAGTTCTGAGGAGGCATAAAAGGTGAGTGATCAAGGTAAGGTATTAAAAATTTTCTTAGGTCCCTTGAGTTACTAGCATTCATTTCTAACTCATCCTAGGATGCTTATGTCCACCTCATGATAAACTGCAATGTTGTGACATATGTAGGCACTCATTTTCCATCGGGGGCCATTAGAACACTAAGACTAATAAGAGGTTATTAGTCCAGAGCAATGGGGACTGTCTCTGCCACACCCCGTGAGCCGCCTTCCACACACCTGAGAACACTCAGCCTGACCTTGATAATAGCCAGCATTTCCTCTTCACTCTTGCCTCGCAGGCACTGTACCAGGGCTTCTGAGTTGATCTGCCCACAGGAAGACAGGCTGGCTACTTTCTGAAAATGAATGGAGAAGGCTGGCTCATTCTTTTGAGTAGAGAATGGAGTATGCCCAAGAAACATGTTGAGTCTAAATAATCCTTCAAATTTCTCAGGATAGGTGTAGGTGTGAAATTGTTCCAGATTCTGTTTCTCAGAGTTCCCAACCAGATGGGCCATTCTTCCTATTCCTCTGGTTTTCACAATGTTGGGTGCCTTAGGTTACAATTATGTCAGCCACAGAATATACTCAACCTCTATGAAACAGAGGTGTGTTGATTTTTTTTTTTTCCATTTTATGTCTTTGGTACAGAGTCTTGTTATGCAGCTCAAACTTGTAGTGATCCTCCTGTTTTCACCTTCTCCAGCAGTGGGATTACAAGTGTGTGCTACCACTCTGGGACGACTGTGTCGCTCAGCAGGCCATGGGGACAGTGCCAGTGGTACATGGTGGACAGGGACCAAACCTTGGTCCCTGCATTTGCCAAAGCAGGCGCTTAGTCCACCGAGCTATCTTGCTGGCCCTGGTGTGTTGATTCTGATCTTTGGAAACTCAGCAGTTCTCAGAGAGACAACAGTTCTCAAGGCACCTTCATTTCCCTTTTGCTGTTATACATTCGATATAGCAAAGAAGGTAAAGGGAGAGGGAGGCAGCCTTGGCCAGGATGGTTGAGGGAACTTACCTCAGAGATAGCCTTAGAGGAGTTGTAGAACAGTGTCGGTGCTACCACCACCCCACTCTCCATGATGGCACCATGGAAGAGTCCTTGGGACATTGGAGACACAACAATGGCAGACACACTTGTGCCACCAGCAGACTCGCCAAAAATGGTGACCCGGTCAGGGTTGCCTCCAAAGTGGAAGATATTCTATTGCACCCAGCGCAGGGCAGCCACTTGGTCCAGGTAGCCCCAGTTTCCAGTGGCGTGCTGGTCTCCAGTGCTGAGAAGTGGCAGGGAGAAGACTCAGAGGCCTGTCCTGGATCTTCTCACTCCCCATTTCCTAGCTCAACCTCAGGCTCACCTGAAGAAGCCCAGGACACCCAGGCGGTACTGGATAGTGACGATTATCACGTCCTCAGAGGCTGCTAAGTTGGATCCATCATGTTCAGAAGCCATGCCCAAAACCAGTGCACCTCCATGTATCCAAACCATCACCTGGGGAAATAGAGACATATGCCACATGGCTCTCACCCAACTCACATCCATCTGAGTTATCCATAGACTATCAATTGCTTTGACACTGTGCAACTATCCATGCAGGCATAAGTTCGGTAGGATTTCAGCATCTGTGGCAAGGTCGATGGCTTCAACTTCAATTCACTAGATCAAGACTCAGACTTTGCTGTTTACCCTATGAAAGCAAGGTTTATCTCCTATTACATCAGACCCTTCTAAAATAGCAAGAAAATGATTTTCCTTTGACTTTTCCAACTGAATATCAACCAACAGTGTTGTGCAATCTGATTGCCACAGTGTATAAACAATGGCTGAAGTATTGGAGGATATCAAGCTGTAACTTCTATACAAAAAAGAGTTCTCTTGGATAAAAATCCCTGATCTTTTGCTACACTATGGGTCCATAACCTACTCCCTAGTGGTCACTGTCCCAGCCTGAGCTGGGATGGCTTTTGGTGAATGTCTATGGAAAAGCTGCTCATCAGGGTCTACATTGCAGCAGAAACCAGGAAAATCCTCTTCCTTCTAATATTTTTCTCATGGTGTGTGTGTGTGTGTGTGTGTGTGTGTGTTTGTGGTGCTCAAGCGTGGACTTGCAGACTCCCACTTGTTAGACAAGAGGTATTTGACAGACCACATCCTCAGCCCATTTCTGCTCTTGGAGACACAATTCCTTACCATCCACCAGCTATCCATGCTCTGACACTTACTGGTAGGTTAGAACTCTCATTGGCATAGGCAGGTGCATAGATGTTGAGGTACAGGCAGTCCTCTGACATTGGGATGGCAGGCAGGTTCCGAGTGAACAGCATCACAGCTTCTGCACCTATCATTTCATTTTGCAGACACCTGGTGAAAATGGCAGACAATTAGTCTAGGACCTATGCAGTGACAAAAACCAGACTCAATCTGATTTTCTTCCATCTACCCTCAGTATCCTATTCCCCCAGATGTCCTGCCATACAACATCTTGCTCCAAAGTTCCTATCTGTGGAGTCACAGGCCACAGGGAAGGCTGCTGTGATGCAGCTGAGATTTTCAAGGAGTTCTCAAAATTGATGTGGTCCTTGGATCTCACTCCCCTACAGGATGAGATATCATGACTATTAGGTATTTCCATGGGCAATTACTGTAGCTATTGATATTTGACAATTTTAACTACAAACATTTGGTTCAGGAATAGGCATGGATCTCTGACATAGATACTGTAGATGAGAATTCAGGTTACTTTTCCAAAGAGGAGCAGTGGAGTGTGTTCTCTTATAAGATTATATTGTTAGGAAAATTCACCCTTCCCACAAAGGCTCTACTTGAAATAATATAGACTTATTCCTTGGAGAAGGACCCCTGGTCCTGGAAGCGGGCACTGAATCAGAGGCAAGGGGTGGGGTCTCAAGGAATCACCCAACCCTGTTCCAGAATCAGCTCCTCTGGTGCAACACAACACATGTCATCATAATAATCTTGACAGAAACATGTCTCTACCTCATTTTTTAGACCTAAGCTAGTATTCAACTCCTCAGCCAGGACCTGTCAAAATTCCATCACCCTACTAAGTCACATAAATTCATTGTGGGGACCCACACAAGACAGACTCAAATTGGCTGTGGGGTTTAGATATAACACCCACTGCAACCTGGCTATGAGTTCAGAGCTCCTGAACTCTGTCCAGGACCTGATATCCCAGATCAATAGAGGAATTACTTGTTAGGGTAGGAAGTTCCATCTCTCACACCACTCCAGGGCTCAGGAGACTCAGGGGATGCAAACCGCAGGGGTCCTACAGGTGGCTTTGCAAAGGGAATATTCAAGAAGGTGTGGACTCCCACGTTGCTGCCATTCACATAGGTGAGGCTGCCCCTCACCTGCCCCAAATGTGTGGTCCGGATGGGGCTGGCAGAGTCCTGGGCTGTGGGCAGAGAGATGCACAATCAGAGTTTGGTCTGCCCAGTCATCAACACCCACACCGAAGGTGTTACCTTCCTCTTGCCATTGTGGGCTCAGCACTGTTGAGTAACCTTGATTCACACAGTCTTCCTAAGTGTCCTAGTTGTCACACTCACCCTACCCAAATGCTACAGACGCTTGCTGTTACTCAACTAATCACACTAAGGCCTACTTAGGATTACTGAGGCTAAGAGTACACAATCAGCCCCAGAACCATCTACCTAAGAGTCTCATCAGCTGATAGGATGAAAATTACCTTTGCACTAAACCTGTTATATGTGTGAGGCAATGGACACACTGGAAATTGACTGAAAAGTCTTTGATCCTCAGGGAATGTACACTTAAGGTACAGTGACATAAAGACAGCATGCATCTTACAGGGAGTGATATGGTCACAAAAGCTAACAGAGAGCTACAAAACTTTCACTGACCAGAAAGTCCTGGTTTCCCTGAAGCTCTGAAAGAGGAAGCTATGGACTACCATAGAAAGGCTGACACAGAGAACGGCTGTCTTAACTCTCATAATAATCTGGGCAGAAATATATCTCTACCTCATTTTTTAGATCTAAGATAATATTCAACTCCTCAGCCAGGACCCATCAAAATTTCTTCATACTATTAAGTCACATAAACTCATTGTTGAAATCAACATGAGATAGACTCAATTTGGTTGTGGGGTTTAGATAACTCTTCTCACTATGTGAGACTAGTGCTAGGCTCCCTGTTAAGCTCAGATCTCTGGGCCTCAGGGTAGAGTGATGTGCCCATCAGTCTCCAGGGTTCCCCTGCTGCTGTCCTCTTCATCAGTTGGCACCTTCTTCCAATACCTTCCTGATGTCTCAGAGTTTTCCTCTACAAAATGAATCAGACCTGGAAGAAATTCCTAAAGAATACTATAAACACCATAAATGCCCTGGGGAGCTCCTCTGTCTGGTCCAAATGGACAGGTATATCTGATGTCAACTTGTACAGAAATGGGATGGGTAGTAGTCACTCACAGGCATGACAGTGCAGTCTGATAGCATTTTTCCATGTAAGAAATGCACTTCTCTCCCTGCCTACATATGATGGTATGCCAGCTGGACTCTCTATGTAACTCACAGTGATCACCAGACACTGATGCCTGATGTGTATTACAGCACAGGACAAAGTCTGGTTCAATGTGCCTGTTGGGAGGCCAAGTTCAGCCATAATACTTCATTGAAGAGGAGAAAGCCTTCCCATTTAGTAGTGTTAAGTATCTCCCATGACAGGAGTGAGAAAGGCCAGAAGAGTAGTGAAAAGATGGAGTTTGTGAAACCAAGGAGTAGCGCATGCATTTATTCATAGGCACAGACCTGAGCCAAGTATGGAAAATCCTGGAACCTTAATGGTCCCCTATCAAAGACCAAGGTTTCTGTGGGATAAAAGTGGGCAATTATGTGCTCTGTGATGGGTCCTTAGTTATAGGAAATTCAAGACTAAGCCAAAGACTACTGAAACAGGAACTATGGAACATTTGGCCAGATCTTCCTGCCTAGAAGTCCTGGTACCATCCAAGACTCTGGTCAGCATAGTAAAGAAAGAAAGCCTGGCATGGTGTGCTAAAAGAGGGATAGTAGGACTACTCCTGTACAGATTGCACTGGCCAAGGGGGCATCCTTAACTCTCCCCCACACCTGGAGCTGTTGGGTCAGAGGCTGGAGACACACCCTGCACCTGAAGCTCTCCTGACGTCAGCTCCTGATAAGGGTCCTGAGAGTCCTTGGCCAGAATACAGCACATCACCTTTGCCTTAAGAACTAATCATGTCTTTGTGTCACCTAATGTGCCTTGGTGGAGGGACCTAGTGGTCTCTCAATTCAGCTTTGATATGGTGGCCAGTGCCTTTTGTGTCCCCAAGAACTTTCAACTTACCTGGACACAATTGGTGACTGAATGAGTCCATTTATGGCAAAGAAGGTTTCCAAGTACTGGTAGTTGTCAAAAATGGATGATGTGCACATAGTGTTTGTTAACTCTTTTCTATCTCAGACCAGACCTGTGCATCTGTGGGTCAGCACAAGTGTCTGTGGGTCACAGAGTGCAGGACAATTTCCTGGCATTCCCACAGGTCCATGCTCTTCTCGTTCCCAAAGGATGGAACCATCCCGGCCCCAGCCTCATGCTGTAAGAATTTCTTTCTCTGCAGAATGTGCAACATCTAGGCCATATTTCATATGAAAATGCTAAACAACCTCAACAATTTATGAGAAGCCAATGCTCTCTAAACCATCAGACCTACTTGAATAAACATGTGTTTATTAATAAACATCCTCTTGGTATTTCTTGTTATAAGAATACAGCCACTGACAGGCAGCACTAAGCAAGTTTAGCACCTTCATGTCAAAACATGTGCTTCTCTCGCAGCTACTCACATTGCCTTGGCAGCTGGCCTCTCTGTTTAAGGCACTGTGGCCACTATACACTGATGCTTGATGCTTGTGAAAGCAAATCAATAGCCTACCGCACTGCTGGGAGACAGAGAATACCTGTAGTGCTACATCCTGGAAGATACTGTTCCTTGTATTGGTGTGAACTGTCTCCCATGTTGGAGGGAAAAAGGGATGGGAGAAGCCCAAACAAGAAAGGCCTGAGTTTGTGTCCATTTAGGTGAAAGCCAATAACAGGTGCAAATCAGTTTTCTTAGACAAATCTTGGACACAATATGGAAGTCATCAAAGGCCCTATTGAGGACTCAATTTTAATTAGGATGGAAGAGAGTAGGTCAATAACCTCTTATGTTGAACATAAATCCAACTCGAAGACTTAGAACATGACCTATAGTTGATATGGTGCTAATCTTCTATCCTAGAAGTGCTAGTTTCTTCTAAAATCCTGGTCAGTAGCAGTAAGGGAGGAAGCTGAGAAAGGTGCACCATGGGGACATGCTACTAAGGATTCCATTGGGGAAGATTGCACTGGGGAAAGAGGGGGAGATCATCAGAATCCACAATGGGTACCTCTAGATCATAGGGTCAAGGGTTGCAAACACACCCAGCACCTTGATCCCTCCTGACATCAGCTCCTGATAAGGGGCTGAGGTCTGCGATACATCAGGCATCCTTTGCCCTTGCAACCAACCCATACCTTTGTCCCATGTCAAGGGAGTGAAGTGAAGGAACCAGGATTACTTAGTTCAGCTTTGGGATGTGATATCCAAGCAATTCTGTAACCTCTCCAGACTTGTGACTTTGCCTTTGTAGACTCCTAGGGCACTTTTATGGCTAAGGTGTATCATACTCAGAGACAAATGGCAAAGGGAAGTTATTGTCTTTATTGTTGTTACATCTGAAGCTCAGGAGGGACACGGACACACACACACACACACACACACACGATGAAAATGTCCTGAATCCCACCCAGTACCAAAGCTACAAAGCTTCCCACAGGTCTGTGTGTGCCTCTTATCCATCTCCAGATTGGACGTCTCTTTGGTATTGGGTGTCCTCAGGTAGTTCTGTCCCTCCCTATGCTTCTGGGGCCCACCTTGGGGGTTTGGTTTGTGGGCACACATTTCCCTCCCTGTCCTCTGCCATCTCCACCAGTTTCTCCCTCCCTGGCATTGCTCTCCTACATCTTTCCCCTGCAACATTGCATACTCAGGCTGTCACTGCATACAGTACCTGCTATCTTCTGCAAGAGCCTTACCTTGGCCTGGATGTAGAATGAGGAACCCACAAAGCACAGTGCTCAGGAGGGTAAGAAGGTGATCCAGCTGCATAATCATCTTGCCTGAGTTTTCGGTGTTTCTGTGGTCACTGTTTCACCCACAGGGAGCATGAGAAGGGACTGCTGCCCCAGTTGGAATTTGAACCCAGCATAAAGGAGGCAGGGCACTGGGTAGGCCATGCCAGGTGAATGCTGCAGGAACACCATGGATTGGGCAGAGGTTGCACAGAGCCAGAGGCCAGCAGGCAGCACGTGGCCATCTTTCTTCAGGTTTAGTCATTAAAAATACTTTTCTTAGTATGTATTGGACATTCATGATGAGCAGATTTATTATGGGAATTTTTTTTAATTTTTTTTTTTTTTTCGGAACCAGGGATTGAACTCAGGCCACTGTGTTTGCCAGGCAAGTGCTTACTCCATTGAGCCAGCTCCCCGTCCCCTATTATGGGAATTTTAAAAAATGTGTTTAGTACAGGATCTACAGGGCCTCACTACGCAGATCTGACTCATAGTTATCCTCTGGTTTTCAGCCTCCCAAGAGCTGGGATTACAGGTGCATGCCACCACACCCAATCTCAGTTACCCTCTCATTGTGTCCCAGGTGTGGGGCTGGCACAGCATGCTGGGAGTTCAACCCCAGTCCCTGCATCTGCATAAGCAGGTGTTTTAGTCTGCTTAGCTATCTGTCTAGCCCTAATTGCCTTCTTGCAGGAACTATGAGTTTAACTCGTTCTAACCTTGAGGCTCAACATTAGGTTATTTATTTGAGCTCATTCTGTTTTTTTCTTGTGAGATTTCACCACTACAAACTTACTTCATACTTCTGCTATTTTTATGCCCCATGAGTTTTAGATTCTCCTACTGACATTATCATTTAATTACAGAAACTGTCTACTTTCTTCTTTAATGTCATCTGTAACGCATTGGATGTTCAAGAGGGTGTCATTTAATTTCCTTTTAAAAAGTTTTATTCATTTTAATGAGAAAATAAAATAGTAGGGAAACAGTTTCAAAACAGGTTAGTAGGACAGTTACAATAGTTAATACATTGCATATTGTTCTCTTCATAGTGGGTATTCAGAGGACATAATGCAGACATGATATCTTTTTTTTTTTTTACAATTAAATTACATTTTAATATAAAGGAAGTTGATTTTTACACTTGGTTCCAACATAGAAATTACGCATACAATTCTGCAGAGACATTCTGTGACTGCAGAACAAAGCTATGAATTCAGTGTCTATAAAATGTTATCAGAAATCCAAAGCAGAGGTTGACCCTAAGAGATCAGTTCTTTTTTTTTTTTTTTTACTATATTTTACAAATTTTATTTACAAATTCAAGAAACAAAACTGAGATTATACTTAAGTAATAAAGTGGAATACTGATATTTTTAGAAAAGATTGAGCTCAAGTAGTCCATTTAAAAAATTGTAAATTATGCTGAATGTATATCTACCTAACATAAAAGGAGATTGAAGTAGAAGAGATATTTTAAATATCATTTAAAGTCCATATATGTTACACTTGGCCTTTT
>NW_004524587.1:15555357-15558636 GCF_000260255.1 Octodon degus
CAACTGGCATGTCATGACAAGCAGCCCATATTCAGAAGACCAGAATGACAGGCACTCCAAGCATGAAACTACTATTACAGATTACCATCTGCAGTGCAGTTGCCTAGTTCACAGGTATCAGTATATATAGTCAGTCAGGGTGAGAATCTTTCCAGTTAACTTCTAGATTAAAAAAATCTTCTGGAGATTCTCAGGATCATTGCCTTGCCCATCTTCTACCTTTTTTTTTTTTGTTTGTTTGTTTAGTATAGATGGGTTTTCCTTTGTTGGAGAAGCTATATTTGGAAATATTTAAAGGACTTCTTCATTCTTGATGCCAGTTCAAATATTGTAGGTACTTGAATTCAGCAAAATAAACCAATATAGTCCAATAGTCCATAATAGTAGTGGATTATCAGCAGAACTGGCAATTGTCTGAAGTTGTTACTTGAACATTTTACAGCTCAGAATATTAATATAACTTTACTTTTTATACCTCACAGTTACACTTTTCTGCTGGATAGTGAAGACCAAGTTAAAGCAAGATCTATATAACTAAAAATGTAACTTTTTTATCTGACAAGGTCAGTCAAATCCCTTCAGGATTTAACCTGAAACCATATATAGCACCTTGTAGATCTTTTGTCAGTGAAAGCCATCTGAATGAGTCATGGCCATTGCTTGACCAATTTGCTTTCTGTGAAAACCTGAGAGAATTTTTTCTCTCTAGGTGACTCTCCTCAGGCACACTGTACATTGTCGATCATTTTCCTCTGTGGCCCATAATCTCCTTGATCAGAAAATTTGGGACACCACTGAGTCACAGGATGATACAGCACAGGTTCTCTTATGTCCTGAGTCCTCACTGACCTTGAAAAGCTAGGGCCAAAATATTGCCTGTCCTTGTAGCCCCTGTATTTCTCTAATTTTTGGTTTGCAAACTTTAGTTTTTAAACAGTCAGAAGAGAACCTTAATGATATTATTACCCTGTAACAGGCAGTTGGGTTTAACATTACTATCTGTCTGAACATCAAACATCTTAGACATTACATGGAACTGCTATTTTTCAACAACCATAGATATTCTAAACTTTAAATCCCTACAGAATGTGGAAAAAATTACAATTTTTTACACAGAAATTTAGAAATAAAACCATATACAGCATTGTAGCAGGAGAATCCTATGACTTTTTTCTTATCTCTTGTTTTCTTTATTACCTTTTTTTCTTTTTACTGACATTAAAATTAAAGAGAGTATAGCAATAATCGATATGATATTAGAAGCAGTACACATTATAGAAGGCCAAAATGATAGATATTTCAAGTATGGCTTTAGTATTACATATTAAAATGCTCAGTGTAGTTGCTTAGTTCACAGCTATCAGCATATAGAGTTAGTCAGGGTGAGGAATCTACCCATTAACTGGTATTTTTGAGAACCTTATGGAGATTCTTAGGAACATTGCCTTAACCATACTGTTTATATAAATGTATGGTTTTTCCCCTGCCATATTTCCTAACTTTTCTACTTTCTCTCTCTTCATTGTTTAATCCTTAAGTTCTCTCTTTCCATTAACTTTGTTTTACCTTTCAATTTTTATTTCTTCTTTGAGTTCTTACTCTAGGGAGACAATACTATATTTAAACATGTTGATCCTGGTTTATTTCACTTATGAGTATATCTTCAAGTGGCATCCACTTATTTATGAAGGCTTCGAGTTTATTTTTCGTTATAGCTGAGTAATACTCAATTGAATAAAAATATCACAACTTTTTCATCCATTCCTCAGGTGATGGGCATTTTGGTTGTTTCCAAGATTTGGCTGTCACAAATTGTGCTGCTATACACATAGATACACATATATCACTATGATATGACATTTTCAGTCCTTTTGGGAAAATTCTCAGAAGGAGGATAGCTGGATGGAATGGGATTTCCAGTCCTAGTTTTTTGAGAGGTCTCCACACTGATCTCTATAATGTTTGTACCAGTATACATTCCCACCAGCAGTGGAGAAGGGTTCCTTTTTCCCCACAGCATCTCCAACATTTGTTGTTGGGTGATTTCTTTATGATAGCTATTTTTCTGGAGTGGAAGTGTATTTCAATGTCGTTTTAATTTGCATTTCATGAATGGCTAGTGATGTGGAACATTTTGTCATGTATTTATTTGCTTCTAGTATTTCTTCCTCTGAGAAGTGTGTGTTCATCTCAGATGCCTATTTTTGGATTGGGGCCCTAATGTTTTTTAGTTCTTCATAAATTCTAGAAAGAAGACCTTTGTCTGAGTGGTTATTAGTTAAAATTTTTTCCAAATTTGTGGGTTGTCTTTTCACTCTGTTGGTAATTTCTTTTGACGTACAAAAACTTCTCAACAAGAGGAGGTCCCATATGTCAATTCTTTCAAGTATTTCACATGAAATTTGATTTTTTTCATGAACTCTTTGCCTACTCCTATGTCTTCAAGAGTTCCTCCTACTTTCTCTTCCAGGAGATTTAGTGTCTCTGCTTTAAGGTTTAGATCTTTAATCCATTTTGCCTTTAGTTTAGTGCATGGTGATAGACCTAGGTCAAGTTTTAGTTTTAAGCATGTAGAGTGCCAGTTTTTTCCAGCGCCATTTGTTAAAGAAGCTATCTTTCTTCCAGTGAGCATGTTTGTTCCCTTTGTCAAAGATAAGGTGGCTGAGTATATTTGTAGTTGATTCTACATCTTTTAATCTAGTCCATTGATCCTCAGGTCTATCTTTTTTGCCAATACTGTGCTGATTTTATCAGAGTACCTTTGCAGTATAATTTCAAGTCAGGAATTGTAATGCCTCCTGCCTTGCCTTTGTTGCCCAGGACTGCCTTTGCTATTCTAGGTCTTTTCTGGTTCGAAATAGATTTAAGAATGATTTCTCTAGGTTTGTGAGGTATGTCGGTGGTATTTTGATAGGGATTGCATTAAATCTGTATACAATTTTGGGAGTATGGCCATTTTCACAACGTTGGTTCTTCCTATCCATGAGCAGGGAATACCTTTCCATTTTCTGAAATCCTCTACGAGCTTGTTTTCAGAGAGCTGTAATTTTCATTGAATAGATCTTTGACTTCTTTAGTGAGCTTAATTCCTAAGTATTTCATTTTTCATGGTGCCATTGTAAAAGGTATTCTTTCTCTGATTTCCCTCTCAGTGTTTGTTATCTGTGTAGAGGAATGTTATTGACTTTTGGATATTGATTTTGTATTATGCTATGCTACTGGATTTGTGTATTAATTCTAGTAGCTGCTTCTCCTCCTCCTCCTCCTCCTCCTCCTCCT
>NW_004524587.1:15558736-15561307 GCF_000260255.1 Octodon degus
TCTTCTTCTTCTTCTTCTTCTTCTTCTTCTTCTTCTTCTTCTTCTTCTTCTTCTTCTTCTTCTTCTTCTTCTTCTTCTTCCTCTTCTTCTCCTTTTTGAACTGGGGATTGGATTCAGGCCCTTGCACTTGCCAGAGAAGCACTTATTCCACTGAGCCATCTCCCTGGCCCCTCTAGTAGCCTCTTGGTGGAGCTTTTTGGGTCTTCCAAGTAGAGTATCATGTCATCTGCAAATAATGATAGTTTAACTTCTTCTTTACCTGTTCTTATTCCTTTTATTTCTCTCCCTTGTCTAATGGCTCTAGCTAATGATTCCAGAACTATATTGAATAGGAGTGGTGGTAGAGGACATCCTTGTCTTGTACCAGATCTAAGAGTAAAAGATTTCAGTTTTCTGAAATCTTTTACTCTTAGTCGTTTTTAAGAGATCTTTTCTAACCTTTTCACTAGCTGCAATGGTGTCTTCAAGATCTGAAATTCTATCTTCACTTTCATTCAAACGGTTTTGCTAGCTTGTGATTGAGGTTTTAATTTCCCGTATAGCGCTTTTAATATGCTTCATGCATTCTATTTGTTTCCTATATTACTCATTCAAGGATTCTATAATTTTTTCTTTACTCTTTTTTTTATCAGTGTCTACTTTAGAAGTACTTAGTAATTCTTTCATTATAGTTATCATTTCTTTTTTTACTTTAATGATTATTTCTGATCTATACCTTTTTGCAGTTGTTTTTTTATTTCAGATACTATCATTACAGAGATTTCAGGAGTGCACCTTCCAATTTCTTCAATACTATTGTCCTGTGAATTTGTCCTGTGTGGGCTCACAGCTTGAGACAGAATTTTGCTCCTTCTTTTTGTCATTTTGTATAGTATTGTCCTCTGATCTTTGGTGTAGAGCCTCAGTGTAGTAGTTACCTTAGCTCCTACTGATATTGTTACCCAAGGGAGATTATGTGGTTAAGGCAGTTGCAGTGTTGTATTTACAGAACTACAATTAATATCACTGATAATGGGCAGTGAGATTTAGTGCTTGACAAACTTTTGTAACTAATGGGTTTGTATTTTAGACACTAAGGGTCAGCATCATGCTTGCACAGCTAAGCAGATATAAAATTGGGGATTTGTGTTTAAATTCCCCTGAGATCTGTCTGATCACCTCCCTTTGATGTACCCAGAGACTTCCAGACAAATATTCACTCTGGTTACCTGTTGCCCCCCCCACTCTCTCTCGAGAGGATGCTCTCATAAATCTGGGTCTAGAAGTGTGTCTCAGCTTAGTAGGTCTGGATCTACCAAGTTTGCCCTCATCCAGCTGGACCTGGCTGCTGTGCTTGGCTTCTTCCTGTTGCAGCCTGAGAAAGTGACCTCTGCTATGCCCCACGGGCAAGCTTTTCTGCTCATGGATTAGCTGGCTGGTTCTGGATCCTTGCTGCTCTGCCAGGAGTTCCACTGCTGGGTTCCACAACAGGCCTGACCGCTGGCTGGAGGCGGGAAGTTCCAGTGAGGTGCAGGGCCTGGCCGCAGGCTCAGGGTGTTATTTGATTTTTGTATGTTTGTATAGTTTTTGTGGCTTCCTTTACCATGTATTTTCAATTTTGTTGCACTATGACCTGATAATATACATAGGATCATTTCAGTTCCTTTGCACTGACTTAAGCATGTTCTATGAGCTAGTGTTTGTTCTATTTTGGAGAGAGGACCACGTGCTGCTGAGAAGAATGCGTAGTCTGTTGTGGTTGCTCAGAACACTTGGTAGATATCTACTCAGCCCATTTGTTCCAAAGTTTGATTCAGTGCTGATATTTCCTTGTTGATTTATTCTGTAGTTGATCTATTTGGGGTAGTGGGGTATTGAAGTCCCCTATTACAATTGTATTAGAGTTTATCTGATTTTTTCATAGCTACAGTGGTACCTCAGTTCACAAACTGAATTTGTTTCTCAATTATGGTCCCAAAATGAATTAGTCCCAAACTGAATCCTATTTCCATATATGATGCCACGTCACCAGATGCAGAGTTCATGAAGGGAAGCAAAATTTTTCTGAATGCTTCTGTTCACAAACCAAATTGTTTATGGATATGTGGGTTTGTGAAGCAAGGTATTACTGTATTCAAGTTTGTTTTATCTAGGTGGATTGGTAGTACTTGGTTATGTATGTTTATGATTATCATCTCTTCCTGTTGGTTTGTTCTCCTAACAAGTATGCAATGACCTTTTTTGTGTCTTCTGATCTACTTTGTATGAGATTAGATTTGATAGTCCAGCTTTTTGGAGGATCCTGTTGCATGATGACTTTCAGGATATCAGTTTATTTTTAAGTTAAGTATGTTTCTTGTATAGAGTATATTGCTGGATAGTTTCTTCTTTTCCATAATTTTATTGAGAAACAAATAGCAATGAGACAGTTTCAAACCAAATTGGTAGGACAGTTTCAATAATTAACATATTGCATACATTCTTCCTAGTGGTTAATTGCTGTACAAGATGTGCACATGATATCCTATTTACAAACACCATTAGAACAAATCCCTCTATTCAGTAAGAGAATGTAACTATATATCTATCCTA
>NW_004524587.1:15562273-15597307 GCF_000260255.1 Octodon degus
TAAGTCCAAAAATCTCACCATATACAACCTTGAAGCAGGACAGTCCCACAATATTCCTTTTCCTGCCTCTTGCATTCATTCACCACCCCCTTCTTTTTGAACAATCATCTACCTGAGAGACAGCACAGCAACAACTGGCATGTCATGACAAGCAGCCCATGTTCAGTAGACCAGAATGACAGACACTCCAAACATGAAACTACTGTTACAGATTACCATCTGCAGTGCAGTTGCTTACTTCACAGGTATCAGTATATATAATCAGGGTGCGAATTTTTCCAATTAACCGCTAGATTAAAAAATCTTCTGGAGATTTTCAGCATCATTGCCTTGCCCATCTGCTACATATAACTGTATGGCTTGACATTGTCATGTTTCCTAGCTCTTCTCCTTTCCTTCTCTTGATTAGATAGTTCTCGAGATCCTGCTTTCCTTTTACTTGTATTATACCTTTCTATTTGTATTTCTTCTTTTGAGTTCTTTTTTTTTTTTTTTTTCAGAACCAGGGATTGAACTCAGGCCCTTGCGCTTGCCAGGGAAGCGCTTATTCCACTGAGCCATCTCCCCGGCCTTTTTTTTTTTCTTTTTTCTTTTTAAGTTTTTTTTTTTCTTTTTGGCAGAACTGGGTATTGAACTTAGACCCTTGCTCTTGCCCAGGAAGTGCTTATTCTGCTGAGCCATCTCCCCGGCCCCTTGAGTTCTTATACTAGGGAAACTATACGATATTTACACATGTGTATCTGGTTTATTTCACTTATGAGTATATCTTCAAGTGGCATCCACGTCAATATAAAGACTTCGAGTTTATCATTCTTAATAGCTGAATAATACTTCATTGTGTAAAAATACCACATCTTTCTCAACCATTCCTCAGGTGATGGGCTGGATACTGCTTCTTGATGCATTCTTTTAAGGTCAGGTATTTTGGTTAGGTTTTATTTTTGTCTTAGGGAATTGAGACCATTCACATGGATGGTCATAAGTGACAGGCATTGACTTATCTTAGTCATTATATTATTTTTCTGGTTGCTGGTATTTTGGATGTTATATATACTTTCTGGCCTTGCCTGGATTTATTCTACCAAGATTCTTAAAAAATGTTTTCTTTATTGTCTTTTTCTAGACTATCCTTCAGAATTTTTGCAGTACTACATTGGTGGTCATGTGGTTCTTCCAATGTTGTTTTTCAGGGACGTATCTCATTTCTCCATCAATTTTGAAAGATAACATTGTGGGCACTTCAATCTACATTGTAGGTTGTTTTCTTTTAGGGCTGGAACTACTTCACTCCATGCTTCTCTTGACTCAAGTGTTTGTGTTGAAAAGTCTACTGTAACCATGATGGCCTTTCTTTTATTTATGTTTTGTTTCTTTTCTAACAAACAGCTTTTAAGATTTTGTTCTTGAGTTTACACACCTATAATATTCAAATAACAGAACTTAACAAAAAAAGAGTATACAGATGAATGTCCATTTTGTATCTGTGTATTCAAAGTGGTTAGGATAGATATATAGTTACATTCTCTTAATGAATAGAATGATTTGCTCTAATGGTGTTTGTAAATAGGATATCATGTCCGCATCTTGTACAGCAATTAACCACTTGGAAGAATGTATGCAATGTGTAAATTATTGAAACTGTCCTACCAATTTGAAAAAAAAAAGACCCAGAAGAAATGATGACATAGTTTGTATTTTATCCAGTGACATGGGGAACTCCAGACTCCCGAGTTTAGAGCCATGTTGCAGGAGCCAGCACACTTAACTTGGAACAAGTGTAAAGTACTTAATCTTTTCATGAAATTGTCTCAGGTAATCTTGGAGGTCACATCAATTTTGTATTGCTTTCATTTATGATAAACATCTTTATTTTAAGTTGGCTAGAAAAAAAGAAGTTACAATGTTGAGTATATTCCAGACATCATAAATATACATCATAAATATGTGACTCTATTTTTGTTCAACAACAGTACATTAAAGCCATCCATGGTCTATTGACTGTTTGGTCTATATATTTCTTTGAATAAAGAATTAGAAGTCTTAAAAAAAGATTTTGTTCTCATGTTGAATCTGCAATTTTGACTATTATATGCCTGGTGTAGTGTTTTTGTGATCGTAGATATTGGGAGTACTATGAACTTCACTTAATGAGATGTCTTTAGGTAAGGACTACTTTTTGAAGATGTTTTCTTGGCTTATGTGGCTTTGGGCCTTTGTGTCTATCCTAGGGCCCCTTTTCTTCTGTTTACTAGGAGAAAAAAAAGTAAAGTCCATTTAATCTAACACTCAATTCTTCAGTAATGAAAACTTTAGTGTTTTCCATGACAATTTAGACAGTGGTATTCAAGAAAGACTGATTGTTTACAATAGCCATGTCACCTTGACAAAGATAGTACAATCTCTAATAACAATAGCTTCAAGAATGAACTGGATAATGACAAACTATAATAACTAATACTTTGCCATCTTTCACCTAGGTAAATATCTATACTTGTATTACAAGCTATAATACACATCAGAAAATTATATCCAATAAATATCCACTCAATAGAGTAATTTTACCACTTTCACCTTAGAGCAATATCCAGCAATAGAGAGTTACCAATGTTACCATTTTTACTACAATAGTAGTAACAATGAGTTACCTACACATTCATAAGGGAATAAGGTACAGTTATGGAAACATGAAAAAAATAGAGAGAGTTAATAGATTATGAAAAACAAAGAAATGGAAGATGTGAAGTATGTGATAAGATTGATATAAAGGTCCTATTAAACAGGAATAGAGGGAAAGTAATGGCATTAGGTAATGGTAACAGAGGGTGGGTGAGATAGCTCAGTGGAGTAAGTGCCTGCTTAGGCAAGAGCAGGAAACAGCATTTGATCTCTGGCATCAAATGCCATGCTGGTTCTAGCCCCATGCACACTGAGATGGCCACTGAGACCAGGCATGGTGGCACACCTTGTATTCCCAGTTTTTGGGAGGCTGAAAGCAGGAGGATCAATACAAGTCTGATCTGTATAGTGAGACCCTGTAAAACATAACATTAAAAAAAAAAGATACCTGTAACAGACAAGACCCACTATGAAAAGGATAAGTGAAAGTCAGAGGAAATGGTGGTTAAACAGAGAGAGAAAGAGAGAGAGAGAGAGAGCCCAGTCCTGGGGAGGCTGAAACAGGAGGAACACTAGACTCTGAGCTGTGTAGTGAGATGGTGTACTAAATAAATGATTAAATATTTTTTAAAGAAGGGTGTATTCAAACAAAAAACAATAAAATATTGAAGGAGGGGACAAGAAAATATGTGATAAAACACCAACTTTCACCTAATGAAAAAGATTTGTTCTAATAGTATTTGTAAACAGGATATCATGTCTGCATCTTGTACAGTGAATAACCGCTAAGACAACAATATGCAATGTATTAATTATTGAAACTGTCCTACTAATTGTATTTGAAACTGTCTCATTGCTATTTGTTTCTCAATAAAAATATGGGGGAAAAACCCTTAAAAATGAACACATAGGGCCTGGGAGATGGCTCAGTAGATTAAACGCTTCCCTGGCAAGCTCAAGGGCCTGAGTTCAATCCCCAGATCCCCAGTACCAGCAAAAAGGAAAAAAAAAAAAAAAAAGAACACACATAAAGGAGAAAAAAAATGTGATAATTAAGTGGAAAGAAAAAAAAAGCAGAGAACAAAGGAGGAAAAAAATCCCATGTATTAGCACATGAGTATTTTCTCCCAGGGACGGTTGTCTTTAATATTAAAAGTCACACACCGTTTACCTCTCTTTATTATAGTCTATGAGTTTGTATGAAGATTACTCAGTTCAGGAGGGTTCTCTCACCCAAATCCCCTGTTTGTGGCACCTATTCAAATGGGGATATTGGACCAAGGAAGATGTGGACCTCGGCTTCTGAAGCTCCTATAAAGAATTCTTGTGGATCGGGGAACTTTGCTGGTCACCTGATGGATATGCCAGGGTCTCTGGGACTAGATCCAGACAACAGGTGGAGAATCATGCTGCCTTGGAAATCCCAGAGTGAATACAGATCTGCCCAAGACTAATGTGGAGAGACTCTGGCAGTTCCAGTGAGGACCCAGGCTGCGGGCGCTGTCCCGGTACAATGGGGGAGATGTCTGTCTTCTACTAGCCATGAGAATGTATTAAGAAGAGGAATATGACCACATTCAGGGAGGTTGGAATGTAACTTTAGCTTCCTGAGAGGTCCTCTTGCTTGCTGGACTCTTTATCGACTGGTCCATTTCAAGGTCTCTCATTCCCTTGTAGTCCTGATCTTACAAGTTTTATGGGTCTCCCTATTCTATTATAACTGTTTCCTGGAAACACATTGGGTACAGTGGCAGTGCTAAAGGTTCACCTCTCAGTTCCCCATGGTCCTGTTCCAAAAGATACATCATAATGTCCTTTTCCACTTGACAATCTTTTTTTTTTTTTTTTTTTTGGCAGAACCAGGGATTGAACTCAGGCCCCTGTGCTTTTCAGGCAAGCACTTATTCCCCTGAGCCATCTCCCCAGCCTTGACAATCATTTAACAGAACTTCTGTGTACTCCACAGGGATCCACCAGATCTAGGGTATCTCCTCAGATGGACTCACATCCAGGAGACTCTGGCTCAGACAATCCTGCCAGGACACAGTCAAGATGGAAGCAGGTAGCCGCCTGACTCCTAGAGGAAGTGATCTGGGCTCAACCTCAGGCAGCCTCTGATGCCTGCTGAAAACTAGCCACAGTCTCTCTATATAGCCTCCAGCAAGCTCGGGCTCCCCAAGCCCAGTGTGCCAAGCAGCCCATGTAGGCACTTTTTAGGGCCATGTGCTGGATCAGCTGGAGTAGTCAGCACAGAGCAGTTGAGAGGGCTTCATGAGCTCTACCAGTCAGAAGGGCCAGTTATTGATTTCATTCTACACATCCAACTCTTGCTATTCTGAGCCTCTTGGACAGCCAGGCTGTCCAACCCTCTCTGCCCTTTAGTCTCTTGCCTAATGAATTGCTGGACTGTGGCTGCTGAGAGATCCACAGCTTTTCCCAGCTTAGGATCATGGTCCAAACTCCTAGATGTTAGACAGCCAGTACAGCAACCTCTCTAATTGCAGCACTGCTGTCCACAGCTGCTGTCCTGATATGCTTCCCTACTAGTGCATCATCCTTTTTTTTTTTTTTGGTGGAACCGGGGATTGAACTCAGACCCTTGCACTTGCCAAGGAAGCGCTTATGCCACTCGGCCATCTGCCCGGCTCCTAGTGTATCATCTTAATAAAGGCCTGGCCATGGTCACAGAAAAAGCAAAAGTGTGGAATGAGTAAAGGTCTCACTAGGATGGGGGAGGTATTCTGAAAATGTGCATATACATATATAGTGACCCATAAAAAAAAGAAAGACACAGTGAGAGACAGAGGGAAAGGAGAAGGTGGAAGCCGTGGCAATAATAATAATGATGATAATGATAATAACAATAATAATAATATATGGTTGGGTACACAGCTCAGCAGCCTAAGTTCCTGCCTAGAAATCACAAGGTCTGAGTTTGATCCCAGGTTGGGTGAAAGAAAGAGAAAAAAAGAAAGAGAGCAAGAAAGAAAGAAAGAAAGAAAGAAAGAAAGAAAGAAAGAAAGAAAGAAAGAAAGAAAGAAAAAAAGAAAGAAAGAAAGAAAGAAAGAAAGAGAAAGAAAGAAAGAAAGAAAGAAAGAAAGAAAGAAAGAAAGAAAGAAAGAAAATAATCCAGGGAAACTCTAGAAATGTGATATCACTATCTATTCACTGAATAGAATCAAATTTATGGCCCTGTGATTGGTGGGAATATGAATTGGCGAAGTCATGGTAGGGAGTCGAGTTCATCTTGTCACTTGAAACGCCACCATGCAGTGGAAGGAAGTACTACTTGAATCTTAAGATCTATGACAAATGACAGAGTCAGTCACCCAGGACTCCTCTTCCATGATATTATCCACTAAGAGATGGCTAGCAAGAAAAACCAGGCAGGAAGTTGCCAGGGAGCGAGCTGGAGGGCAGTGATGAAGGTACCCAGCCGTGAGGAAAGGTTTTGCAGTGAAAAAGCATTTTGATGTGGCGTGCTGGTGGTTGGACTTATCAGATATTTACTTATGTTTGCAAAACTATGCAGCTAAAATGGTTGAAATGAGTTGTATATACATTATTTTATGATAAAGTTCTTAAGATAAGCACTAAAGTATAAGAGACACCAGAAGATCTTATCTTGAGGGACTGCTTTGTGCACTTGCAGAAATGAAAAGCATGCACACGCATGTTTGCAAAAAGCGCTGTGTAACACCTTCAGGACAGTGAAGGAATGGCTCTTCCTCTGCCAAGACCTCGTCACAGGAATAATCTAACCTTTGTCTGCCACCTGGCAGCCATGGAGGTAATACAGACATGTCCATCTTTTCACCAGTACACTATTCAGATGATGGGAAGACTCTCACTTGAAAACCTCTGCCTTGCAAGGACGTCTGTCAGAGACGGGAAATAGAATGATTTGGATACCAGAGTTAGATCAAGTCTTTTAGTGACCCAGAGAAAATTATTCGGGAGAATAAACAGGTAGATTGACCACAGAATGGCGTCAATATACAAGGAGACAAAAATGTTTGACAGGTTTTTATTGGAGGGGCCAAAAGAAGAGGGACAACAATGAGCAAGCATGGAGAGTCTAGATGAAATCAAGAGAATTAAAAAATAATTGTGACAAGAAAATCTTGCAAGACAAAATCCTGTCAATGGGAAGCCTCTCAGGGAGACGGGGGACAGGACTTGCTTCTGCTAGACATGTGCGGATCTTCAGAACCCCAACCCTACTTGGAAGAAATATCTCCCAAATTCACCTCTTGACAGATCCACAGGGATCACACAGATGATGCAGGGGTAGCCCTCACAGTGTGTGCAGACTCAATGAAAACAGCAGCAGACTTAGGGGTAAAGGCCACAAAGGGCCTGCCTGGTTCTCCTGGGCAGCCCCCAACTCGCGAGGCAGCGTCTCTGTCCAGAACTTCAGCCTAGAGGCCTTCAGGGCACGGCCCACAGAAGGCTGGAGGTCCAGCTGCAGGTACTGCTCCTCCTGGTCCAGAGCAGGCCAGTAGGGAAGATCATCACCATTGGGGTTCCTGTGGACACAGTCAGCTTAGTGCCTGATTTCAGTCAAGCTCAGTAAACAAGGGTATGTGGACCACTGATAAGGAACATTCCAGATACAGAAAAGAGAAGATTTCCCACTGGTATCCCCTTCATATGAGCAGGTCACCTGCATCAAATTTTCCCTCCCTCTTAGACACAGATGAACTGAACAACCCCACTGTAGCCTACCTTCCAGGTCAGCAAGAAAGGGATGAGTGACTTGTTTTGACAAAGCAAATGTCTCTCTGTGACATTCTAAGTACTGGAGTTGGAGGTTGTTATCATGCAATTTAGGAAACTCTATGCTAATGAGCTCAACACAGACATGAGAAGCCTCCCACAGGTTCAAGTGTCTGGGAGGGCTTGAGGTAGGGGCATCATCTCACCCATTTCTGGCAAAGTTGGCCCAATACTTCATCATCCTCTTGCTTAGCACCCTCTCTTCCTCAGTGAAGTTATCTATAGAGAAGAAGAGGACAGGAGCCTGATGTCTGGTAGACACTTACCCTGTTGTTCTATGTGCACCATACTCAACACCAGCAAAACCTGGATCCTTTCACCAAAAGCCTGGCCCCCACCTCCTCTACCATATAGCAGGCCCTCCATGGCCTTACCATGTCTTTTCTTATCCCAGAATCTGCCAACTGAAGTGATCCTAGGGTCATTCCTGCTCTAGAAGTCCCCTTCTTCCTTCTTACATAGGAGAATTATTCAAGACAGAAATATGCCTTTGAAACTTCTCCAATGCTGTGTACTGATGCTGGATGTAATGCTTTGGTGGGGACAGTAGGAGGAAAGAACACAAGTTGGAATGAAAGTGTTTTCATCTTAAGCTTTTGAGGTTTCAGATGGTGAACCTGGTTTTTCCCCATCTTTGAGCTTCAGCATCGTCACCTAGCCTATAGGGAGCAGTTGAAGCTGAAAACTGGTCACACATGTGGGGACAAGGCAAGGCCAGTCCAATAATGAAGAACGTCTACAGCAATCATGCTATTTATGTGCTAAAACACCTTGCCTGAGATTATTTCAGTCATAATCAGTCCTCAGCCCTATGTTGAGTGATACTAACTTATTCAAAAACATAAACAAACAGTCCTACAGTGGTTGTTCTGTTTTTTTCTCCCTTCAGGACACAGTGCTCCATGAGACCTCAGCTTCCATCCATTGTCTGCATTTCTTCATCCCCTTGCCCTTTCCCCCGGGACCATTCAGAGCATGTGGGACCCGGAACTCGACAGTGAGGGCAGTCACTCCTCAGCTATCCAAGAAGAACCCACCTCTGTTTAAGGAATTAAGAAATAATCACCTTGGCTAATCCCCAGAGATGATCCAAAGACAAACGGAAGCTCATCACCATGATCAGCCTTCACATAAGATGGCCTTCTGTTTTTGTAGAAGGTAGGAGCATGCTGGAATTCATAGAAGTAGACTGTGCCATGGGAACCTGGGGATGTGGAGAGGGTATGACTTGGTTATTCCTTACCGGAGCTCTCCTGACTCATCTTTGTGATAAGATAACTGGGTCCAAACCTGGGATCTGTTTGGAATCTGCATAGAAGGGTGTGAGGATGTGGCACCCCAGGTTGGAGCAAAAGTGTGGAAAGGGCCATAGGCTTCAGAGCTGAGTTTGGGTAAATCATTATGGCTTACTCTTCTTGGTTCCCTCACTTATACAATTATTAGAGATAGCAAAGTTAGGTAAAAAATTAATAAGCAGTTTGAGAGTAATTGGACCCTCAAGAGAGTCACTGTGGAAGATGAGACTTCTATATTACAATTGTGGCATGGAGATGAATTTGAAGAGAGCCACACCTCGAGACGAAAATTTGATAGGCAGATCAGCAAGGCTTGCTAGAGATAAACAACAGCTTCCAGTTACAGCATAATTAGCACCACCCAGTCTACTGAGCACAGGAAATGCCTCAGACATATAGACAGATCACCAAAAGTTCACAACTCAGATGTCTATTCCTGTTCATGAACGCCTTTGAACTTTAGCAGATAAGCTACAGTTAATGACACCTGACATATACACTTGCCTTGTTCCCTTTGTCCCTGATGGATCATATTAACAAATTGACTGTCGTATTGTTATCTTGTTGGTTTTAGTTTGATCCATAGCTACCTACATTGTGGTTTTGCTGTGTAAAATATCCTTGGACAAAGAAACCTCAGTAGGAACCCACTTTCACGACCTCTCATATCTTTCTGGACTTTATCTCAATAAGTATTTCCTATTCCTAACTTCTTTTGTACTCAAAATTCATTCTTCAGTATCAAAAGACTTGAGTCAAACCTATCTGGCATCTAGCAGGTTAGGAATTATTTTCCCTGTAATCCAATGAGGGCGATGTCTGTCTCTTACACAAGCATGGCGGAATTTTTTAATTAGTTTATTTTAGTTACATAGATTATAGGATTTCATTTTGGTGTTTTCATATGTATTCAAAACACACTTTGTTGATTTTCCATAATTATGTCCCTCAAGTTTTTCTTGCCTGATATGTGACTACCTTCCTCTTCTTTGTTTCCCTTCAACTTTCAGATCTGCTCTCTCTTTTTTCTTTCTTTCTTTTATCTTAATATGTTGTCTTCAGACTGCTTATATGAGAGCAATTATGTAATATTTAATATTCTTGCTCTGACTTGCTGATATCATAATCTCTAGTTCTGTGCATTTTCATTTAAGTGATATGAATTTAATCTAGGTTTCTGCTGAAGGAAAGCCTATCCTATATATAGCCCATAATTTCTTTACCCGTTCAACGGTTGATGGTCATTCAGGCTATTTTGATAGCTTAGCTGTTATGAAATGTACTATAATAAACATGTATATATAGCTATCTCTGTATTAAGCAATGCGATCAGAAAATAGTTAATATTTAACTTTTAAAAATAATTGTTGCATAAAAGACCAACAGTCAATTATTCCCCTCAAAATAATCAAAACACTACTTTTAATTTAAACATATTTATCCAATCATTTTTGGTAATGTGTATACTACTCTGACCTGGGTGAAATAGAATTTCAATGTCACTTTGATTTGCATTCCTTGATATCTGAAAATGTTAAATGGTTTTCATAAACTTAGGGCCATTTTTACTTCTGCTTTTGAGAAGTACCTATTCAATTCATCTCCTTGTTCAGTGATAAAGCATTTCTGGTTTTGTGCTTGTGTCTATTTGTTTGGTGTTAACATTTTGATTTCTCCTCACGTTCTCAATATTAATCATCTATTGGAAGAATACCCTGGTCAGATGGCCTACCATTTCATAGGCTGTCTCTTTACTCAACTGACTGTTAGATGCTGTGTATAGAACATTTTGAATTAGTGTATTACATTAGGTGATTCTTGCTGTGTTTTGCTGTGGTATTGGAGTCTTATTCAGAATGTCATGACCTAGGCCTAGGACTTTGATTATTTCTTTCTAGAAATTTCAAACTTTTAGACTTAAACCCAGATTCGACACAGAGCCCAGGCCTGGCATGTGAGTGAGATCCCCTGGGCCCACCAGGTCCTCATTTGGCCCAGGCATGGCATGTGAGTGAGATTGCCCAGGGCCCACTGGATCCTGCTTTGACCCAGAGCTTAGGCTCAGTATGTGAGTGAGACTCCCTGGGGCCTGCTGGATCTTCATTCTACCCAGAGCCCAGGCTGAGGTAGAACCCTGCAACAGAGCTCCCTGCAAAGAGGCTAGAAGGAAGACCCACTCAGTTGATTCAGGAGTAGAACGTCTTGCCAGAGTGGCACAGAGGGTTCAATTGCAAGGGCTACAGTAGGAAGAAATGGAGCATAGCAATCAGACCCATGCCACACCCACTTGGAAAAGTTTGAACTTGATAGATCCAGACCTGGTGCTAGGTAATAACTCTATCTAAGCTCTACACCAAAGGTCAAAAAACAGTGATATACAAAATGACAAAGAGAAGAAGCAAAATGCAGTCTCATGCCCCGAGCCCACCCTGAACAAATGCAGAAGACACTAGCATAGAAGAAATTGGAAATCACACACCTGAAATCTCTGAAGTAATAGCATCGGAAGTAAAGAAACAACTGCAGAAAGGTATAGAGGAAATCAAATCAGAAATAATTTCTGAAATTAAAAGAATGGTAACTATAATGAAAGAAGTACTAAGTGCTCCTAAGGAAGGCACTGATTAAAAAATAAAGCAGATTTTAAAAAATGATGGAATCCTTGAATAAGCAATATAGGAAAGAAATAGAATGCATGAAGCAGATTCAAAGTGATATACAGGAAATTAAAACCTTGACCACCAGTCAGCAAAACCATTTGAATGAAAGTGAAAATAGATTTTCAGACCTTAAAGACACCATTGCTGCTAGTGAAAAGATTAGAAAAGATCTCTTAAAAACAACTAGGATGCAGGAAAAAATAATTCAACACCTGTAAGATGATGCAAAGATGAACAACGTGAGACTGATAGGCATCAATGAGAAAGAAGGAGTCAATACAAATGATATAAAAAGAATATGGATGGAAGTAATAGCAGAAAACTTCCCAAATATGGGAAACAATCTGACATTCATGTAACTGAAGTGTATAGAACTGCAAATAACATCAACACAAATAAAAACACACCCAGACATATAATAATCAAGATCCCAGAAATTCAACACAGGAACAGTATACTAAAAGCCATTAAAGAAAAGAAACAGATCACATTTAAAGGAAAAGCCATCAGAATAATGGCAGATTTCTCTTCACAAACCATCAAGGAAAAAGAGCATGGAGCAAAGTACTTCAAGCCTGGCAAGAAAACAAATTCCAACCCAGACTGATATACCCTACAAAACTCTCTTTCAAGTATAATGGAAAAATGAAATACTTCTATAAGAAAGAACAACTTCAAAATTTCATAATGACAAAGTCAAGCCTACAAAGACTACTAAAAGATGTTCTAGACAGGGAGCAAATTGACCACAACTCCATGAATGAGAATGGAAAGATCCCACCGAATAGGCAAACAATTAAACACAGGAGAATAAGAGATATACAAAAGCAATCTTTCAGTTATTCTTTTGTATACAGCAGCAAAATATTTCAATAAGCATACTCTACAAATGGACTTCTCCTGCACCTTATGAAGCATGATTCTATCTGGGTCTACAGGGTGGATATCAAGGAAATAGCAGTAGTTCAGTCCCACAAGTGACACCTGGCCACCAGTAAGCGTCAAGGACATTGTCCAGGTCCATGACCTGCTAGAACTTTGTGTGATATCTTACCCCCAAACTATTAAAAGTACTGGTCATTTATTTGACATTCCAGTATTTATCTTGTTCTTAGTAATTTTTTCCTATCATGAAAACTTTCTTAGTTCAATTGTTTTGAAACTTTTAATTTTTAAATAATTAATATTTAATTTTCTGAATATTGCTTAATCTTAATTTTTGTTTTAAGATTGGTACTGTATCTTTGACTTACAATCTACTTAAAATTAAAAGACATGGTGTGATATTTTCTAGTCTTAGAAACTTTAAAAAGTATATTTCCATTTTCCATTGACTTTATATTACTTCTTCCTTGTCTTTTATACACACACACACACACACACACACACACACATGCAAAAAATATGTATATAACCTGACATAAGATTGATACTGTTTTGTAGCAATCTTTAATGACCTTTTAAATGGGTTCATCTAATATATTTTACATAGGCCTGCATAACTATCATTTTGGGAACTCTTTATTCTTTATCCAGGACCATATAGCAACTTCTCTTGCCTTCTGAATTATGCTCTTTGTTATTTCCCATAAACTACATCTGGAAGTATTAGAATATTTTGAGTTTGTATAAATGGAAAATATTTTATTTTAGTTTTCAAAGTTATGTTAGCTAAGTATAAAATTAAAAGAGGACAGGTTTTTTTTCTTTCAATCCTTTAATTAGTCTAGTTTCTTACTTACAAGAGTAAATTTCTTACTTACTTTTGTTCTTCCATAACTAATATTTTTTATGCATATGCTTTAATGATTTTTTTCTTTACATTAAGCTTTGGACAATTTCATTTTTGTGTATCTTGGTATGATTTTATTCAAATTTCTTGTGCGAAAGGTTCAGTTTTCTTGGAAATGTGTTACAAGTGCAACTAAATTCAGAAATTGTAAATCTCTAAATATTTCTTGCCTACTTCTTTCTACTTTGAGAATTCTAATTATATGAATGTAAGTTTCTTGATTTTGACACAGAGTGAACTATTATGACTGATCTGTAAATTCTTTCTTCTTCATTTTTAGTGTGGACAATTTTTATTGTTATATTCATTTGTTTGTAAATAACTTATTTACAATGTGAAATCTATTATTAATCTCATGCTATGTATTCATTTCAGAAATATTTCTCTAAAATTCACTCTTTCTACATCTTATATCTTCTAAATTCAATATTTGTCTACAATTTTTAATATGATATATAATTATTGATTTTCAATAAAGATAATGAAAAAAGAGATCTTAAACCTTTACATTTGGCATTTTGAGTTGACTTTTGTTTTTTTTTAAATTTTCTTTTCATTTTATTTTATTTTATTTATGTGTGTGTGTGTGTGTGTGTGTGTGTGTGTGTGGCCAGCTCAGCCCACCAGGGGGTGGGGCTGGCTGGCATGTGGTGCTGGGGGATTGAACCACAGTCCCTGTGCTTTGCTAAGCTTGTTCTAAGTAGGTGCTTTAGACCACTGAGCCATCTCACCAGCCCCTTGAGTTGACTTTTGTACAAGATAAGAATTTGGTTTCAACATTATGTAACTCAGTTGTGTCCCAAATTTTCTGATCAAAAAGATTACGGGGCCAGAGAGGAAAGTGATCGATGACGTAGAGTGTGCCTAAGGAGAGTCACCTGGAGAGAAAACATTCTCGGAGGCTTTCACAGAGAGCAAATTGGTCAAGCAATGGCCGTGACTCATCCACATGGCTGACACTGACAAAGGATCTACAAACCGCAGTACAGGGCTTCAGGATAAATCCTGAGGAGATTTGACTGAACTTGTCAGATACAAAAGTTACATTTCTTGTTATAAAGGTCTTGCTTTATCTGGGTCTTTTTTTTTTGTTTGTTTGCTTTATTATAGTGTTTATTTAATCTAGGTGTTCAGGGTTCTTAGTATAAAATAGACTTTTATTATAGACTCTTAATAGGCAATTTGTTTTTTATACAACATTTTTGTCATGTGACGTTAGGTACTCCCTTAGATTTGGTGGATTAAGAATCTTTAAGGAAATAAAAATAACCTTAACCAGTCATAAGTCTGTGAAATGACACTAAGAATAGAACCATTTTCTTTCTTTCTTTCTTTCTTTCTTTCTTTCTTTCTTTCTTTCTTTCTTTTTCTTCTTTTTTGCTTGCAGAGAAAGTACTGAAGGAAAATGCTGCTCTTAAAGCCAGCGTGATTTGACCTCCTGAAATAATTACTAGAATTAAAATGGGCATCTTAAGTGAATTGAAAAGTCAGCATGGTTCCAAGTCTCTTCAATTTCCAACTAGCATGGAACAAAGAATATCTGAGGATGCCCAGTATATCTGGGTCTTAACAATCCAAAAGAAAAGTATAAAAATGAAGTATAAAAAGGAAAGCCAACACAAAAGAAAAATACAAATAGAAAAGTATAATACAAGTAAAAGGAAAGCAAGATCTTGAGGACTAACTAATCAAGAGAGGGAAAGGAGAAGAGCTAGGAAACACGAAAATGTCAAGCCATACAGCTATATGTAGAAGATGGGCAAGGCAATGATCCTGAGAATCTCCAGAAGATTTTTGAATCTAGTAGTTAATTGGAAAGATTCTCACCCTGACTAACTATATATACTGATACCTGGGAACTAAGCAACTGCACTGAAGATGGTAATCTGTAACAATAGTTTCATGCTTGGCGTGTCTGTCATTCTGGTCTTCTGAATATGGGCTGTTTGTCATGACATGCCAGTTGCTGCTGTGCTGTCTCTCAGGTAGATGATTGTTCAAAAAGAAGGAGGTGGTGAATGAAGGCAAGAGATAGGAAAAGGAATATTGTGTGACTGTCCTGCTTCAAGGTTGTATATGGTTAGATGTTTGGATTTATGTGTAAGCATAAGAAGTATATAATTCTTTATGCCTATTTTTAAAATATATTCTAATTTTTAAATGTTTTTTCATCATATTCTGTAGGGACTTAAAGTTCAACATATCAATACTTGATGAAAAACACCTGTTCCATATTATGCCTAAGATGTTTGATATTCAGACAGATAGTGAGGTTAAGCTCAACAGCCTAGGTTGTAGTAATAACACTAAGCTTGTCTTCTGGATGGTTAACACCCTAAGTTTGCAGACCAAAATTAGAGAAAAAGGAGGGCTGAAAGGAAAGCCAACATTTTGGCCCTAGCGTCCCAAGGTCATTTAAGACTCAGGACATATGAGAACTTGTACTGTAACATCATGTAACTCGGTAGCGTCCCAAATTTTCTGACCAAGGAGATTATGGGGCCAAAGAGGAAAGTGATAGATGATGTAGAGTGTGCCTAAGGAGAGTCACATGGAGAGAAAACATTCTCTCAGGCTTTCACAGAGAGCACATTGGCCAAGCAATGGCCATGACTCATCCACATGGCTGACACTGACAAAGGTTCTACAATCTGAGGTACAGGATCTCAGGATAAATCCTGAGGGGATTTCACTGACCTTATCAGACCCAAAAGCTACAACTCTTGTTGCATAGGTCCTGCTTTACCTTGGTCTTAACCATCCGGCAGAAAAGTATAAAAACGAAGTATAAGAAGTAAAGCCATGCTGTTATGTTGAGCTGTAGAGGACTCAGGTCGCCAATTTCTGACATTGCCAGTGAATCGAAAGACCCAATACTATTATGGACTGCTGAACTCTTTTAGACTATTTTGCTCAGCTTACACACCTATAATATTTAAATGAGGGAATTTAACAAAAAAAGGTATACAGATGAATGTCCATTTTGTATCTGTGTATTCAAAGTGGTTGGGATAGATATATAGTTACATTCTCTTAATGAATAGAGGGATTTGTTCTAATCGTGTTTGTAAATAGGATATCAAGTCCACATCTTGTACAGCAATTAACCACTAGGAAGAATGTATGCAATGTGTTAATTATTGAAACTGTCCTACCAATTTGGTTTGAAACTGTCTCATTGCTATTTGTTTCTCAATAAAATTATGGAAAAAAGGAAAGCCATATTAATATGCTGAGCTGCAAAAGGCTTAAGTCAACAACTTCTGACATTGCCAGTCTTACATAAAACCTACTACTATTATGGACCACTGGGCTATATTGGATTGTTTTGCTGAATTCATACACCTACAATATTTAAATGACAATGGAATATCCTTCTCTGACAAAACTAACCAAAAAAGGGGGATACAAATGAATGACCATTTTGTATCTGTATTTTCAAAGTAGTTAGGATAGATATCCAGCTACTTAATTCAATGAATAGAAAGATTTGTTCTAATAGTGTTTGTGGACAGGATATCATGTCTGCATCTTGTACTATGAATGACCACTAAGAAGACAACAATATGTGATGTATTAATTATTGAACCTGTCCAGTTTTGAGACTGTCTCATTGCTATTTGTATGTCAATAAAATTATTTAAAAAAGAATTTTATTTCAATTACCTACATGTGGATATGGAGTTTTCCTAGGATTATTAAAAAGGTTTCAATATGTGAAGAAAGAGATAAATAAATTTGAGTACATTTCTTTCTGTTCTCTCCATTCTGCTTCGTTTAAAAAAAAATCTTTTTCTGCATGAGTGCATTGTTGTTTTTGTTATGATAGCTTTGTGTATATTTTGAAATTAGGAACATCAACACCAGTAGCACTGCCCTTTTTTGGCAAAGGAATCAGCCATGAGAATTTTCAGTTGAGGGACATGAAGTGCATGGCAGTCAGATCTCAAGTACAGGTGTACTCACGCTGAAAATGTGCCACTTGGAGTGCAGGCATCACAAAATTGAAGTCTGCAATCATCTCATGGAACTGGATTTTCAGGGTCTGGGGGTTGTTATTATCCCCCATGTACTCTTCCATCACTAAGTCACCAAACTTAGTTGGCAACTTCTAGACCAGGAGAAGCATATAAAACAAAGTTAGCCAGATTTTGGGACTGGGTAGGCAGAAGTTCAAAGTGAGAATTAGGGCCTAGAATGGAACGAGGAATGTAAAAAGTAGTCAACCTCTGGGGTACACCTATGCTCAGACACATATTTCATAGTTCAGCTTCTCTTTGGGGATGGACATATGGAGAGGAAGGGGAAGATGCCTTATCCACTAGAGTAGGAACCCACAATCCTCACCATCTCTGCTGACATGTTCTTCAGTACAGCTTGTAGTGTTGCTCTATCCATGTCTTGCAGGCCTGGGGAACGCTGGATCTGGGTTTAGGAGGAATGAATTATGAGGCTGAAGATGATTATAGGTCTATATCAGTGAAGTGCTAGGAACCTCTCCAGCCTGGTTGTGCTCCCCAAACTACCTTGGGAGACTCACCATGGGAAGCATCCAGCCATATTCATCATTGTTGACACCAATGATGCTGGGGACAGGTCGAAAGTCAGCAGAGGCCATCAGCTCCTGGGGATGCCTGGGCAGGAAAATACCATCCACTGTAGCAGTAATGATGTCAAAATTCTGAGGAGGTATTAAAAGTGAATGGTCAAGGTTAGGTATTACACATTTTCTCAGTTCCACTGAATTACTAGTACTCCTTTCCAACTCGCCCTAGGACGCTTATGTCCACCTCATGATAAAGTACAATGTCGTGGCATATGTAGGCACTCATTTCCCATCAAGGGCCATTAGAACACCACGACATGGTGAAGAGGTTATTAGTCCAGAACAATGGGGACTCTTTCTGTCACACCCTGTGAGCCCCCTTCCACACACCTGAGAACACTCAGCCTGACCTTGATGATAGCCAGCATTTCCACCTCAGTCTTGCCTCGCAGACACTGCACCAGGGCCTCTGAGTTGACCTGGCCACAGGCAGACAGGCTGGCCACTTTCTGCAAGTGAATGGAGAGAGCTGCCTCATTCTTTTGGGCAGAGAAATGAGTGTGCCCAAGGAACATGTTGAGTCTAAATAATCCTTCAAATTTACCAGAATACCTGTGTGGCTGGATGTTGATGTGACATTGTTTCAACTTCTGTTACTCAGAGTTCCCAGGCCATTCTACCTGTTCCTATGGTTTTCACAATGAGGAGTGCCTTGGAGGTACAACTCTGTCAGCCACAGAATATACTCAGCCTCTGTGAAACAGTGGTGTGTGGATTCTGACCCTTGAAAAGTCAGCAATTCTCAGAAAGACAAAAGTTCTCAAGGCACTTTCAGTTCCCTTTTACTGCTGTACAGACAGAGCATCACAGACTCTGATGGTAAAGGGAGAGGGAGACAGCCTGGGCAGGGATACTTAAGGGCATTTACCTCAGAGACAGCCTTAGAGGAGTTGGAGAACAGGGTGGGTGCTATCACGACCCCACTCTCCATGATGGCACCATGGAAGAGTCCTTGGGACATTGGAGACACAACAACTGCAGACACACTTGTGCCACCAGCAGACTCGCCAAAAATGGTGACCCGGTCAGGGTTGCCTCCAAAGTGGAAGATATTCTGTTGTACCCAGCGCAGGGCAGCCACTTGGTCCAGGTAGCCCCAGTTTCCAGTGGCGTGCTGGTCTCCAGTGCTGAGAAGTGGCAGGGAGAAGACTCAGTGGCCTGTCCTGGATCTTTTCACTCCCCATTTCCTACCCAACCTCAGGCTCACCTGAAGAAGCCCAGGACACCCAGGCGGTACTGGATAGTGACGATTATCACGTCCTCGGAGGCTACTAAGTTGGATCCATCATGTCCAGAAGCCATGCCCGAAACCAGTGCACCTCCATGTATCCAAACCATCACCTGGGGAAATAGAGACACATGCCACATTGTTCTTACCCAACTCACATCCATCTGTATAATCTATAGACGGTCCATTGCTTTAACTCTGCATCTACATGTATGGACATAGGTCCAACAGGACTTCATCATCTGGGCTTCAATATCAATTCGCTAGATCAAGACTCAGACTTTACTGTTTACCTTATGGAAGCAAGGTTTCTCTCCTGTTATATCAGACTCTTCTAACATGGAAAGAAAGTGATTTTAGTTTGATAGTCCCAACTGAATATTAATCAACAGTGTTGTAATTTCATTGTTACAGCATATAGACCATGACTGAAATATTGGAGAATATCGAGCTGTAACTTTTGCACAAAGAAAATTCTCTTGCATACAAAGCTCTGATCTCTGAGCAAAGCTATGTGTCCATGATCCATGAATTTTTGGTCGGTTTCCCAGCCTTGCTGGGAAGCCTTCCTGGTAATACCTATAGAGATGCTGCTCATAAGGGTCTGCACTTTAGTGGAAACCAAGTCAGTCATGTTCCTCCTAATCTTTTTCTCATGGTGTGTGTGTGTGTGTGTGTGTGTGTGTGTGTGTGTATGCATGTGTGTGTATGTTGCTTAAATTTGGGTTTGTATCCTCCCACTTGCTAGCTAAGGGGTGTGTGACTGATCACATCCTCAGCCCATTTCTGCTCTTGGAGACACAATGCCTTACTATCCACCAGCTATCCATGCTCTGACACTTACCGGTAGGTTAGAACTCTCATTGGCATAGGCAGGTGCGTAGATGTTGAGGTACAGGCAGTCCTCTGACATTGGGATGGCAGGCAGGTTCCGATTGAACAGCATCACAGCTTCTGCACCCATTATACCATTTTGCAGACACCTGGTGAAAATAGCAGACAATTAGTCCAGAGCCTGTGCAGTGGCAAAATCAGACTCTGGATCTAAGTTGCTTGCATCTACCCTCAGTATCCTATTCCCCCAGACACCCTCCCACACATCATCCTGCTTTGTAGTTCCTCTGCATGGAGTCTCAGGCCACAGGAAAGGTTGTTGTGATGCAAGTGAGATTTCCAAGGAGTTCTTAAGATTGATGAGGTGTTTGGACCTCACTCCTCCAGAGTTTGAGATATCATGTCTATTAGGTGTCTCCATGAGTATTGGCTGTAGCTGTTCACATTTGACAATTTCCTCTACAACCATTTATCATGAATAGGCATGGATCTCACACAGAGATACTGCAGGTGGAAACACAGGTTACTTTTCCAAAGGGGAGCAGTGGAGTGTAATCTGTTCTAAGACTACATTATGAGGAAAATCCATCTTTTCTCAACTTGAAACAATATACTTATTTTTTGGAAGTGGACCCTTAGTCCTGGCAGCAGGCATTGTGAATATAGGGGGTAGGGGTTTCAAAGAATTTCCACTACTGTGCTCCTCAGACATCTGTCATATCTGATGCTTTATTTGCAGCTGACTAATCAAAGTCTGTCCAAGAATCACATCCTCTGAAGGAGCAGAACACATGACATAATAGTAATCTGGACAGAAACATGTCTCTACCTCATTTTTCAGACCTAAGCTAATGCTCCACTCCTCAGCCAGGACCTGTCAAAATTCCATCACCCTACTAAGTCACATAAATTCATTGTGGGGACCCACACAAGATGGACTCAAATTAGCTGCGGGGTATAGATGTAACATCCACTGCAGCCTGGCCATGAGCTCAGAGCTCCTGAACTCTCTCCAAGGCCTGGTGTCCCAAGATCATCAGAGGATTTACTTGTTAGGGTAGGAAGTTCCATCTCTCACACCACTCCAGGGCTCAGGAGACTCAGGGGGTGCAAACCGCAGGGGTCCTACAGGTGGCCTTGCAAAGGGAATATTCAGGAAGGTGTGGACTCCCATGTTGCTGCCATTCACATAGGTGAGGCTGCCCTTCACCTGCCCCAAATGTGTGGTCCGGATGGGGCTGGCAGAGTCCTGGGCTGTGGGCAGAGAGATGCACAATCAGAGTTTGGTCTGCCCAGTCAGCAGCTCTCACATTGAGGGTGTTACCTTCCTCTTGCCATCGTGGACTCAGCACTCTTGAGTAACCCTGATCCATATACACAGTCTTTATAAGTGTGCTGGTTGTCACACTCACTCTACCCAAATGCTATAGACATGTGACCTTACTCAATTAATTACATTGAGGCCCACTTGGGCTTACTGAGGCTGAGAGTACACAGTCAGCCCCAGAACCATCTACCTAAGGGTCTCATCAGCTGATAGGGTGAAAATTACCTTTGCATTAAGCCTGCCATATGTGTGAGGCAATGGGAACAATGGAAATTGACTAAAACGTCTTCCATCCTCAGTAAATGTACACTCAAGGTGCAATGACATAAAGACAGCATGCTCCTTATAGGGAGTGTTATGGTCACAAGAGCTAGGAGAGAGATACAAAGGTTTCACTGATCAGAAAAGTCCTGGCTTCCTTGAAGCTCTGAAAGAGGAAACAATGTGTTGCCATAGAAAAACTAAGACAGAGAACAGCTATCTTAGTTTTTTGTTAAAAGTTAGTTAACTCTTCTCACTATGTGAGACTAGTGCTAGGCTTCCTGTTAAGCCCAGGTCTCTAGGCCTCAAGGTAGAGAGATATGCCCATCAGCTCCAGGGTTCACTGCCACTATCCTCTCCATCAGTTGGCACCTTCTTGTAATATCCTCCTGATGTCTCAGAATCTTGCTGTACAAAATGAATCAGACCTGAAGAAATTCCTAAGGAATATCATAAACACCATAAATACCCTGGGGAGCTCCTCTCTGGTTCACATGGACAGGCATATCTGATGCCAACTTGTACAGAAATGGGATGGGTGGAAGTCACCAAACAGTGCAGTCTGATAGCATTTTTCCATGTAAGACATGCACTTCTCTCCCCACCTACTTATGATGGTATGCCAGATGGCCTCTCTATGTAATTCACAGTGACCACAGACACTGATGCCTGACATATGTTATAGCACAGGACAAAGTCTGCTGCAATGTGCCTGTTGGGAGGACAAGTTCAGCCACAATGCTTCATTGAAGAGGAGAGATCCTTCCCATGTAATAGTAGTGTTAAGTATCTCCCATGACAGTAGTGGGAAAGGCCAGGACTGAGTTTGTGGCCTTATCAGTAAAAACCAAGGAGTAGTGCATGCATTTATTCATAGGCACAGTCCTGAGCCCAGTATGGAAAACGCTGGAACCTTAATGGTCTCTTTGAAAGACCAAGGTTTCAGGGCTAGCCAAATAGCTCAGTAGATTAAAACAGGCACAGGCGCTGGGGATTCTATCCCCAGGCCTACAGTGCTGGCCCCGCCCCCAAGGGCACACTGAGAGGGCAATTTAGACTGGGCATGGTGGCGTGCACCTGTAATCTCAGCTCTTGGGAGGCTGTAAACAGGTGAATCACTATGACTACGATCTAGTCATGTGATCTAATAGTGAGACCCTGAGCACCCTGTAGACCCTTCCCTAAACACACACACACGCACACGCACATGCACATGCACACAAGCACACACACGCACACACACACACAAGCACAAGCACATGCACACGCACATGTACATGCACACACACACACACACACACAAAAGGCCAAGGTTTCTATGGGACAAAAGTAGGCAGTTCTGTGCCCTCCTTTGGGTCCTTAGTTATACAAAACTCAAGGCTAAACCAAAGAGTACTGACACATGAACTATGGCAAGTTTGGGCAGATCTTCCTGCCTAGAATTGCTGGTATGCTCCAAGACTCTGGTCGGTACAAGAAAGAAAGAAAGCCTGGCATGGTGTGCCAAAAGTGAGATAGTGGAACCACCCCTGTACAGAGCTATATGGCCAGCCTTTCGCCTATAGCTTATATTTTAAGTCTGCGTTGGATTTCTATTCACCATAAGAGGGTATTGACCTGGGCTCTACTCTCATCCATCTTACTTAAATTTGAGTCCTCAACAGGGCCCTTGAGGACTTCCATATTGTGTCCAAGATTTGTCTAAGAAAACTGATCTGTACTTGTTAGTTTTCACCTGAATGGTGACCAACTCAGCTCTTTCTGGTTTGGGGCTTTTCTCCTCCTGACATGGGAGACACCTCAAACCACTACAAGGAACAGGATCATCCAGGACGTAGCACTGCAGGTGCACTCTGTCTCCCAGCAGATGTAGTGGGCATTCTCCTTTGCTTTATCAAGCATCAGTCATCAGTGTGTGGTGACCCCAGTGCCTCATAAATCCAGCTGAGAAGGCATTGTGTGTAAATGAGAGAGAAGCACATCAAAAGCAAACTCATGGTCAGAAGCAGGTAAGGGAGGAGTTGGGCAGGGGGCGCTATGGGGACATGCTACTAAGGATTCCTTTGGAGCAGATTGCACTGGGGAAGGAAGGGGAGATCATCAGAGTTCACTCCAAGCGCCTCTGGGTCAGAGGATCAAAGGCTACAAACACACCCAGCACCTTGAGCCCTCCTGACATCAGCTCATGATAAGGGGCCGAGGATATCAGACCACCTTTGCTCTTGCAACTGACCAGTGCCCTTGTCCCATGTCAAGGACATGAGGTGAAGGAGCCAGGATCCCTTAGTTCAGCTTTGGGATGTGAAATCCGAGCTTTTCTGAAATCCCTTCACACTTGTGTCTTTGCCCTTGTAGGCTGCTAAGGCGCTTTCATGGCTAAAGGGTGTCATACAGAGTTAAATGGGAGAGGGGAGTTATTGCTTTCATTGTTGTTACACCTGAGGAGGGAACTTACACCTTGAGACACACACACACACACACACACACACACACACACGTGCATGAGGAAAATGTCTTTAATTCCACAAGCACAAAAGCCAAGAAGCTTCCCACCTGTCTTTGAGTGTGCCTCCTACCCATCCTCACAGTGGATTTCTCCTTGGTGTTGGGTGTCCTCAGGCAGTTTTGTCCTTCCCTGGGCTTCTGGGGCCCACTTCGGAGGCTTGGTTTATGGGCACGCATTTCCTTCACTGTCATTCACCATCTCCACCAGCTTCTCTGCCTGGAATTGTTCTCCTACCAGTCCCCTGCAACACTGCATTCTCAGGCTGTCACTGCATACCTTGGCAGATGTGACTACAGTACCTGGCACCTACTGCAAGAGCCTTACCTTGGCCCGGATGTAGAATTAGGAGCCCAGAGGCCACAGTGCTCAGCAGGGTAAGAAGGTGATCCAGCCGCATCATCAGTTTGCCTGTGTTTTCGATGTTTCTGGAGACACTATTTCACCAACAGGGAGACTGGAAGGGAGTCCTGCCCCAGTTGGAGTTTGAACCCAGTAGGGAGGAGGCAGGGCATTGGGTGGGCCAGGCCAAGTGGGTACTGCAGGAGCATCTCTGATTGGGCAGAGGTTGTACTGAGCATATCCAGCAGGCAGGCCATGGCCACCTTTCTTCAGACTCAGCCACTAGAACACTTTTATTAGTATTTGCCATTCGCAATGAGCATATTCATCATGGGAATTTGGTACTTATATAATATGACTTTATTGGGGTTTTGCCCATTCCCTTAACCCTTTATACCTCTTCCCATTTATAGACGGTTTTGGGTTTTTTTTTTTGCATTTTTCCTTCCATTCTTTTTTTCATATCTGTTTCTTCCTTCAATTTCAGGCTCTCCCCTCTCTTCTTCCCTTTCCCAGCCATTCAAGTTCTTCTTACTTCCCAACATCTATCCTCTACTTTGCTGTTTAGTTAGACTTCACGTTTCTCACACAAGAGAAGCAATGCAACACTGAAACTTGCACATCTGATTTATTTCACCTTAAAATGATGGTCTCAAAGTGCATTTATTTATCTAAAAATGAATTGAGTCTATCCTTCTTTACAGCATGGTATTTGTCCACTGTGTATAAATGCCACACTTCCCTTGTGTACTTCTCTGTTGATCTGCATATGGGCCGCTTCCAAGATTTAGCTATTGTAAACTGTGCTGTTATAAACACAAGTATGCATCCATCACTTAGGTTGATGCTTTTATCTCCTTCAGGAAAATAACTCAAAGGTGAATGTCTAGGTCAAATGGAAGCTGTAGTTTCAGGTTCTTGAGGAACTGAATCAGTTTACACTCCCAACAACAATAAGAGAAAGGTTCTATTTTTCTGAAGGCCCTGCCAGCCTTTGTTACTGGTTGATGGTGGCCATTCTTTCTGGAGTAAAATGGAATCTCAGTTTTGTTTTAATTTGCACTTCTTGAATAATTAATGACATACCACATTTTTCATATACTTTTGTAGTTTGTTCTCTATCTGAAAAGCATCTATTTGTTTCAGAAGCATATTTTTGTATTGGGTCTTTAATTTGGAGAATCTGATTTTTGTCTTCTTCGTGTATTTTATATGTCAGTCCTTCGTATGAGGAAGAGCTGGCTAAATCTTTTCTCCATTCTGTGGGTTGTCTATTTACTCTGATGGTCTTCCCTTTTGCTTGCAAAAGCTTTTTAATTTTATGTGCTTCCAGTTGTTGATTATTTATAATATTTGATATGTAATTTTGGTTTTATTTCTGAAATCTGCCTACATGTATGTGTTCAAGTGTTTACCTCTTCTACCTTCCAGCAGATTGAATGGTTCTGCTTTAATATTTAGATTTTTAATCCATTTCAATTTCACTTTAGGCATGTTGAGAGATATGGGTCTAAGTGTAATGCTGAACATGTGGAAACCGACATTTCCCAGCCCTTTTGTAAATGAGGTTATATTACAGTGCAGGTGTTTGTCCCCTTTTGTCAAAGAGAAGGTAGCTGAGTGTGCTTCAAGTTGTTTCTTCTTCTAGTCTGTTTCATTGGTCTGTTTCTTTGCTGCTATCTTGCTGTTTTTTCCAGGAGTGTGGCAGTACAAAATCAAATTTGGGATAACGATGCACCCTGCCTTGTCTTAATGCCCCAAACTGCTTTTGCTGTTGTAGATCTCTTGTGGTTCCATGTGAATGTGAACAGTCTTTTCTCTAGTTCTGTGAGGAATGCCACTAGTATTTGAATTGAGATTACGTTAAATCTACATAACAGTTTTGGAAGTATGACCATTTTCATTATATTTGTTCTTCCTAGCCAAGAACAGTGAAGAGGATAAATTTTCATTTTGTGATACCCTCTTGGATCTCCTTTTTCAGAGTCCTGTAGTTTTCAATGTAGACATCTTTCGCTACACTGTTTCCTAAGATGCTGTTTGCCTAATTTCTATCTCAGCAAGCTTATTATTTATATACAGCAATGCTGCCAAATTTTGGGTGTTAACTTTGGATCATGATATGCTGTCAAATTTGGTTATTCATTCCAGGAATATGTGAGAGTCCTCTTTGTAGAACATCATTTCACTAGCAAATAATGATAATTTAACTTCCTCCTTTCCTATCTATATTCCTTCTACATTTTACTCTTGTCTAATTCCTTTAGCTTTTATTTCCAGAAGTATAATGAACAGGCATGATGAGAGTGAGAATCCTCACCTTGTTCCTGATTTTAGTGTAAAAAAATTTCAGTTTTTGACCATTTATTATGGTACTGGCCCCTGCGTTTTTGTAGATGACTTTTATCAGATTGAGATAAAGACATTATATTTCAATTTTCTTTTTTTTTTAATCATGAAATTGTGTTGGACTTTGTTAAATGCTTTTTATGCACTCATTGAGGCAGGCATGCAGTTCTCTTTGGTTCGGTAATGTGATTCATTCTATTTACTGGTTTGCACATGTAAAACACCCCTGCCTCCTGGGATATGTCCTTCTTGGCTGCGGGGTACAAGCTTTTTGATGAATACCTGTGTCCTGCTTGCCAGTATCTTCTTGAGGGTGTTTTCATTCAGGACTCTGGCCTATAGTTCCCATTTTTGGTTCAATTCTTCCCTGGTTTTAGTTTCAAGGTAATGCTTGCTTTTGGGAACAACTTTTAGAGTACTGTTTCCCTTTCAGTTTTATTAATGAGATTGAGGAGTAGTGAAGTTAGCTAGTCACTCAAGTTCTTCTAGAATTCACAGGTGAAATCTCTCTGGACGTAGGGATTTTCCTGTGCTGGTAATTTGTTTTTTTATTACTTGTTTAATTTGATTGCCTGATAGGGTATTTAGAATTTTATATCTTCTTGATTCAGCTCTGTTAATTTATATTTATCTAGGAAGCTGCAAATCTCTTATGAATTTTTCAACTGTCAAAGTAGGTACTGATATTGTTCTTGATTTCTGCACGTTCTGTTGTGGTATAAGCATATTTATCCCTATTGTGTGAATTTCATTATTTCCTTTCCTTTTTTGATAATATTGAATAGAAGTTTTTCTCTTTTATTTAATCTTTCCAAGAACCAACTCTTCGATTCCTTGATTCTTTGTATTGTTTGCTTAGCTTCATTTGCATTAATTTCTGCTCTGATCTTTATGATTCTCTTTCCTCATTTTTTGTAATATATATATATATATATATATATATATATATATATCACCATTTAACTTGTTTCAATATTTCTTCACAAATGGTGAAAAATCCTAAAGTGCAGACAAGAAACAAGAAACAATCATAATGTTGTGGCCAACATTATAAATTTAAAACATTTTCTGGTTTAAAAAGCAGATCTGGTCATCAGTGCAGCTCTGCGGGGTCTCTGCGTCTAGTAGGCCTGGTCTCCGCATTCCTGACAGTGCTCATCTTTATCCATTTTCCAGGTCTTCCACATCCACCTCTTCTTCCTCCCATCTGTTCCATCAATGGTCCAGGAAGGCCCCCTCGACCACCTTGTCTTCCTCCACCAAAGCCACCTCGGTCCATGCCACGGCCACCATGGAAGCCACCTCTGTGTCCACCACAGCCACCTCTGAACATTCCACCAGGACCACCACGGTCCATGAAGCCACCTCTTCCTCCCCGCATGCCACCAGGGCCACCTCTGCCACGATCACCACCTAGGGGTGAAGGGTGGTGGGAGGAAGCCTTCAGGTTTTGGGGCCTTATGCTGATTGTATTCTGTTTTCCAGGCAAAATTCTGGTTTCCACAACCCAGACTGGGACGTTGCCAATCTCCAGCTCTGTTGGATGTTTCCTCCTCCAGAAGCATTTCCACAGGAGCTCCAGGGTCCTCTTGGAGGGAAGCCTCCTCTATTTCTGCCATGACTTCCTGTGCCACCCATGGGTCCCCCAGGGCCTCCTGGACCTCCATGGAGTAGTGGTGGCATCCCTCTGCCTTCACAAGGCAGCATACCACCTTGCATGCTATTAACTGGAGTCTTCTCCTGAGCAAGGGAGACTTTAAGTTTCCTTCCTTGAAAATCTTTCCCATCAAACCACTCCACAGCAGCCTTGGCAGTCGATGGATCTTCATAGGACACCATGGCATCTCCTTTGGGCTTTCCTGTTTCCTTGTCCAGGCAGAAATGGATCATGGGTTGTCCAGTTCTCTTGTTAATCTTAACAACTGCACATTGCTTAAAGAAGTCTACCAGGTCAAGTGTCACATTGTCATTTGGTCCTTGTATGCAAATTGCACTGCTGCCGGAGTCTTCATCAGGATCTATGGGAGTGCCTCGATCAAGATCTGGTCCTTCATCCATGGGTCCACCAGGCTTATTGAAGTCACCTCGCTCTCCAGTGCCCATCCCACCTCATCCTCCTCCCTGCCCACCTCTGCTCATGCCTCCATGATCAAATCCCCCTCTTCCCCTGCCCCAGTTATCTGGGCCACTCATGCTCCAGTTTTCTCCTGGTCTGGAAAAATCCTCCAGACTCCTGCCCATAAACACCCATGCTACTGGAGTGGTCCTGTTGAAATGAACTCTGCTGCCCATAGCTGCTGCCATGTTGATTATACTGACTTGGAGCCTGGCTGTGGGATCCAGTCTGGGGGGGATAACTAGTGTGAGGCTGCAGCTCATAGCTGCTTTGTTGGCCATAGCTACTCTGCTGTCCATAGCTGCTCAGCTGCACATAGGTGTTCTGCTGAGAGTAACTGCTCTGCATAACTAGTTGGCTGTTTAGAGGAAGAGCTGGTAGGAGGATAAGATGGTGGTGCGGTGACTGGCTGCATCAGGTAGCCTCCAGGAACCTAGAGATAACTGTAGTTACTCTGTCCATAGCCTAGACTGGGTGGTTTTAACCCCCTGTGCTAGATTGAGGCTGAGTAGTCTCAGTAGGCTTGTTACTATCCTGTGGTCTTACGGATGCAGTAGCTGCTGGCTGCTGCCCATAGGCTGGGGAAGCAGGCTGAGTGCCCTATGCAGACTGAGCTGCATAAGAAGGCTGGCGGTGGTGACTGGAGCAGTGGTGGTATCATAAGCACAAGTACCATGACCCCTGAACAGGTTGGCTATACGCCTGGGGGGCAGCTGGAGTAGTATAACCGGTGGGAGGCTGTCCATAAGAAGTTGCCTATGCAGTCTGCCCTTAGGTGGCAGTGGTCTGAGCTTGGGTATAGCTGACATCAATAGGCTGTCCATAGCTTTGTTGCCCATTTGCCTGGGTAGTCTGTGCATTTCCTTGAGTTGGCTGGGCAGGGTAAGCACTGTAGCCCTGCTGGACTGCAGCTTGGCTCTAGGTACTATAATCCGTAGACACCATTTTCTCTCCTTCCTCCTCATTCTCTCAATATCCACCACCCTCTCACTTTCCCTCTCTTTAATGTATTTTAGTACAAACCCTACAGGGTCTCACTACACAGATTAGACTCATAGTGATCTTCCTGTTTTCAGCCTCCCAAGCGCTGGGATTACAGGCGTGCACTACCATGCCCAGTCTCAGTCACCCTGCGGGGTGGGGCTGGCACAGCACACAGGGAATCTAACCCTAGTCCCTGTGCCTGCCTAAGCAGGTACTTTAGTCTGCTTAGCTATCTGGGAAGCTCTTATGATTCCCTTCCTTGCAGGAGCTATGGGTTTAACTTGTTTTAACCTTGAGGCTCAACATCAGATTATTTATTTGAGCTTGTTTTGTTTTTCTGATGTGAGATTTCACTGCTACAAACTTATCTCATACTTGTGTTTTCTTTGTCTTCTATGAGTTCTAGATTCTCCTGCTACTGAGATTTCACTGCTACAAACTTATCTCATACTTGTGCTTTTTTTGGTCTCCTATGAGTTCTAGAGTCTCCTCCTATAGAGGCTGTCTACTTTCTTCTCTAACGTCATCTCTGACCGATGTTCAGGAGGGTGTTACTTAATTTTTATATATTTCTGTAGTTTTTGTGACTTCTTTAACCATGTATTTTCAATTTTCTTGCAAGATGATCTGATAATATCCGGAGGATAATTTCAGTTCCTTTGCACTGATGTGTGTTCTATGAGCTAGTATTTGATCTATTTTGGAGAGAGGACCATGTGCCGCTGAGAAGAATGTGTGTTCTGTTGTGGCTGGGCGGAACACTGTAGATATCTACTCAGTCCATTTGTTCCAAGATTTGATTCAGCCTTGATATTTCCTTGTTAATTTTTTATGTAGCTGATATATTTCTGGCAATGGGGTGTTGAAGTCCCTTATTATAATTGTATTAGTGTTTATCTGATTTTTCATACCTACCGTGATACCTCAGTTCACAAACTGAATTTCTTCTTCAGTTCTGTTCCCAAACTGAATTGGTCTAAAACTAAATCAGATTTCCATACAAGGTACAGTGTCACTAGATGCAGAGTTCATGAAGGGAAGCAAAATTTTTCTGAATGCCTCTGTTCACAAACCAAATTGTTTACGGATGTGTGGATTTGCGAAGCAAGGTATTACTGTATTCATGTTTCTTTTATCTACTTGGTTTGGTAGTACTTGGTAAGTGTATATTTATGATTGTCATCTCTTCCTGTTTTGTTCTCCTAAGAAGTATACATTGATCTTTTTTTTGTCTCTTGCGATCTACTTTGTCTGAAATTAGAATTGCTACTCTTGCTTTTTGGGGAATCCTGCTGCATGATAACTTTCAGTCTATCAGTTTATTTTTGAGTTATGTGTGTTTCTTGTATGCAGCACATTGATGGATACTGTTTCTTAATGCATTCTGTTCAGATCAAGTATTTTGGATAGGTGTGTGTGTGTGTGTGTGTGTGTGTGTGTATTAGGGAATTGAAATCATTTACATGGATGGTCATAAGTGACAGGTATTGACTTACCCTAGTCATTATATTATTTTTCTTGTTGCTGGTTTCTTGCCTTAATCTTATATATAATTTCTGACCTTGCCTGGAATTGTTCTACTGAGATTCTTTAAAAATGTTGTCTGTATTTTTCTGGACTATCCTGAAGAATTTTTAGAGTACTAGATTGGTGGTCATGTGTTTCTTCAGATGTTGTTTGTCATGGAAGAATCTCATTTCTCTATCAACTCTGAAATATAATATTGTGGACACATCAATCTGCATTAGAGTTGTTTTCTTTTAAGGCTGAACTACTTCACTGCATGCTCCCTTGGCTTAAGTGTTTCCATTGAGAAGTCTACTATAAACATGATGGGTTTTCTTTTATTGGTCCTTTGTTTATTTTCTTTCAAACAGATTTTAACATTTTTTTCTTGGGTAGAAATTCTGCAGTCTCAGCTATTACATGCCATAGTGTAGTGCATATACTCTACACTATGCCTTGGTGTCGTGTTCTTGTGATCATGGATATTGGGAGCACTCTGTACTTCACTTAATGAGACGTCTTTAGGTAATGACTACTTTTCAAAGATGTCTTCTAGGCATACCTGGCTTTGGCACCTTTGTGTCTGTTCTAGGAACCCTTTTCTTCTGTTTACTAGGAGTAAAAAAGGGCAGCCTATTTAGCCTAGAAGAGAATTCTTCAGTAATGAAAACTATAGTATTTTCTATGACAATCTAGACAGTGGTATGCAACAAGGACAGGTTATTTACAACAGTTATGACAGCTGGATTAAGATACTATAATTTCTAATATAAATAACATCAAGCATCACTAGATAATGCCAAACCATAATACCTAATGATTTGCTACCTTCCACTTAGGTAAATATCTATAGTTATATTACAAAATCTAAAACACATCAGGAAATTATATCCAATAAACATCCACTCAATAAAGCAATTTTACCCTTGTCAACTTAGAGCGATATTGAGCATAAGTGAAATAAGTGTGAATTACCTACAGATTCATAAGGGACTAAGGCACAGTTACAGAAAGCTGAAGAGAAGAGAGAGAGAGAATAAATAGATTATGAAAAATAAAGCAATGCAAGATGTGAAGTATGTGATAAATGTGAAATAAAAGTCCTATTAAAGACGAATAAAGGGAAAATAATGGTATTAGATAATGGCAACAGAGGACCAGCAAGATAGTTCAGTGGATTAACCACCTGCTCAGGAAAATGTAAGGATCAAGATTCGATCCCCAGAATGACACGCTGTGCTGGCCCCAACCCAGTGCAGCCTGAGCTGGCCACTGAGAGTGGGCACGGTGGTGGAAGTCTGTAATCCACGCTGGGGAGGCTGAAAACAGGAAGATCACTATGAGTCCGATATGCATAGTGAGAAACTGTACCAAATATATTTTTAAAAAAGATAATGGTAACAGAGAAGATCCACTAGGAAAAAGAAGGAAGTAGTGATTAAATGAGAGAAATACTACTAAGGGGACAAGTTGAAAATCAGAGAGAGAAAGAGAGAGAGACAGAGAGACAGAGACACGGAGAGACAGAGAGAGACAAAGAAAGACAGACTGAGAGAGAGACAGACAGACAGACAGAGAGAGACAGATAGAGAGAGATAGAGATACAGACAGACAGACAGATATTGAGAGAGAGAGATAGAGACAGACAAACAGAAAGGAGGAGAGAGAGAGAGGGAGAGAGAGAGAGAGAGAGAGAGAGAGAGAGAGAGAGAGAGATCCTGTAATCCCAGTATTCCAGTTCATGTTGTGGTGGCTGAGACAGGAGGATCACTAGACTGAGCTGTGTACTGAGATGGAGTACTAAATAAATGATTAAACATTTTTTAAAACAGGAGGGCATATTTTAAAAAAAATGCAATATTTAAAGAGAGGACAAGAAAATATGTGGGAAAACTCCAACTTTCGCCTAATGAAAATAAAACCTTAAAATAATGAACACAGAGGGGAAAATGTGATAATTAAGTGGAAAAGAGAAAAAAAGAAGTAAAAAAAAAATATGTATTGGGATATGAGTGTTTTCTCCCAGGGTCGGTTGTCTTTAATATTATAAGTCACATAGCTTTTACTTCTCTTTATATAGTCTGTAAGTTTGTATGAAGATTACTCAGTTCAGGGGGTTCTCTTGCCCAAATCCCCTGTCTGTGACACCTATTCAAATGGGGATATTGGGGGACCAGGGAGTTAGCTCAATAGAATAAACACAAAGTTCCGAATTCAATTCCTGGTACCAAAGAGAGAGAGAGAGAGAGAGAGAGAGAGAGAGAGAGAGAGAGAGAGAAAGGAAGGAAGGAAGGAAGGAAGAAAGAGGGGATATTGGATCAAGGAAGATGTGGACCTCAGCTTGTGAAGACTCTATAATGGATTCCTGTGGACTGGAGAACAATGCTGGTCACCCGATGTATTTTCCGGGATCCCTGGGACTGCATCCAGACAGTAGGTGGAGGCTCATGCTGCCTTGGAAATCCCAGAGTGGATCCAGATCTGCCCAAGACTAATGTGGAGAGACTCCGGCAGTTCCAGTGAGGACCCAGGCTGCTGGCGCTGTCCCGGTACAATGGGGGAGACATCTGTCTTCTACTAGCCATGAGAATGTATTGAGAAGAGGAATATGACCAAATTCAGGGAGGTGTGAATGTAACTCTAACTTCCTGAAATGTCCTCTTGCCTGCAGAACTCTTTATCAACTAGTTAATTTTAAGCTCTCTCTTGGGGGTCTGGGAGATAGCTCAGGGGAATAAGTACTTGCCTAGCAAGGACAAGGTCCTGAGTTTGATCCCTGGTACCATCAAAATAAATAAGGTCTCTTATTCCTTTGTACTCCTGATCTTAGGGATGTTTTGTGCCTCCCTATTCTATTGTGGCCTTTTCCTGGAAACACACTAGTTACAGTGGCAGCCGTAAGGCATCACACCTCAATTCTCCATGGCCTTGTCCCTAAAGATACATCATAGTGTCCTTTGTCCACTTGACAACCATTTAACAGAACTTCTGTGAAATTCACACAGATCCAGCAGAGCTAGGGTATCTCCTGGACACAGACTCACATCTAGGAGACTCTGGGTCAGACAATCCTGCCAGGATACAGCCAAGATGGAAGCAGGTAGCAGCCTGACTCCTAGAGGAAGTGATCTAGGCTCAACCTCAGGCAGCCTCTGGTGCCTGCTGAAAACAGCCACGGTCTCTGTATACAGCCTCTAGCGAGCTCGGGCTCCCCAAGCCCAGTGTGCCAAACAGCCCATGTAGGCACTTTTTAGGGCCATGTGCTGGATCAGCTGGAGTAGTCAGCACAGAGCAGGTGACAGGGCTTCATGAGCTCTACCAGTCAGAAGGGCCAGTTATTGATTTCATTCTACACATCCAACTCCTGCTGTTCTGAGCCTCTTGGATAGCCAGGCTGTCCAACCCTCTCTGCCCTTTAGTCTCTTACCTAATGAATTTCTGGGCTGTGGCTGCTTAGAGACAGCACTGCTGTCCACAGCTACTGTCCTGATATGCTTCCCTACTAGTGCATCATCTTAATAAAGCCCTGGCCATGATCAGGGAAACAGTACAAATGCAGAATGAGGGGTCAGGGAGAGAGCTCAGTAGAATAAGAGCATACCTGGCAAGTACAGAGTACTGAGTTCAATCCCTGGCAGTGCAAGAAAAAGAAAGAAAGAAAGAAAGAAAGAAAGAAAGAAAGAAAGAAAGAAAGAAAGAAAAAAAGAATAGAATGAAAAAGTTCTCAGTAGGATTGAGGGGGTATGTTAAAAATGTGCATATCTATAATGACACACAAAAAAAGAAAGACACAGTGAGAGAGAAATAAATAGAAGTTGAAAGCAGAGGAAAATAAT